>NC_043001.1:74828526-74851026 GCF_006345805.1 Octopus sinensis
TAATCATTTCACCATTGGAGAAGATTGGAAGGAGTCCTTTCTGCAATAAGGACACATATTTATCTGAATTTATGTTTCCATCACACTCCACCAACTCTGATTGACCATTACTCCAAATTGCTCCCCAGACCATCACAGAATAGCTGCCTTGTTTCAATGTTGGCAACAATCTTTTCAAGTCAAATTCTTGATTACAGAGTCTCCAGACCAATATTTGACCACTGACAGAAAATACAGCAAATCTGGACTCATTAGAGAATATGATAGTGTCCCAAAATGCTAGCGACTACTCCATCACCTCACTCACCTTAATGTTTCCTCCACTTGATATTGGCTGGTTGAAGTGGCTTCCTTCTTGCTGCTCTGTCATAGTAGCCAAGTTTGTGGAGATACCTGACAGCTGTTCTGAGACTGACATCAGCTTGTTCTGCTATGTTAGAGGCCTTGCAATGAGGATTATCCTCCACAAAGCAAAGGGTCCTGTCCGAAGGCCCTGGTCAACCTGGGAAAGGTGATGTAAACTCCTTCCTCTCTCTGGTGGATTGCACAATTACCCTATTAACTGTAGAAAGCGGGTTCCCAAGATTTTCTGCAATTTTACGCTAAGTCCACTTTCAGACTGAGCCACAATACGCATCTTTGAAATCTGAATAGGTCCAAGGCTTCTTTTGTACGTGACATGATTAAACAGTCACGTATAGAACTTGAAACATAAAAATGTCCCTGATTAAAAAATATAAACCTTTCCAAGTTAAAATAAGAATAATACAATGTTTATGGGTTTTTTATTTACTTCTATCATGTGTGTATATATATGTGTATATATATATCTTTATGTAGATATATGTATACATATATATGTGTGTGTGTCTGTACATATTTACTCACACACATACACACACATATATGTATATATATATATATGTGTGTGTGTGTATATATATATATATTAACAAATATGCGCATGTGTATATATACATATACTGGTGTGTGAGATGAAGGGGACAGTCACCTCAGGCTCAAATAAGGAACCCCAAACAATCCTGATTGAGAAAGCAAATATTCTTCGTACCACCATTGGGGTACATATTCAGAACAGTTGGTTCGCCAAGGCAACTTTTATTATTCTCACTCGCTTTTCCTCAAATTACCCTCTCTACTTCCATATTACCAGCAGAAAGACCATCCTGCGGCCAGATTCCCTATTTATGCATTGTTTCTGATATATTACGTCTAATTTTCTTTTGAAGCCTTTATTCGTTTAATAGTACTCACTTGATTGGTAAATTTAAGGTATAATTACAGAAATGCACCCTGCCGAATTTGTTTCCTTATATATTTTTATGGAAAAATAGATTCTTTTTATTTCTACAAATAATTTCCATGTGGTGTGGATTACAATTATCTCGGGGTTTGTGATGAAATTTTTGGAGTGGAATTTCGGAGAATTCACACGCTGGGGTTGTATTTCCCCATGGCTTTCAGAAAAATTAGTATTTTTAAATGAAATTTCCACAAATAACTTTCAGATGATTTTAATGACAGAGATTAGTGACACTCTCTCGGTTACGACGACGAGGATTCCAGCCGACCTCATCAACGGATCAGCCTGCTCGTGAAATTAATGTGCAAATGGCTGAACACTCCACACTGCCTTTAATATAGTTCTCGGTAGGATTTAGCATGTGACAAGGCTAGCGTTTTGAATTACAGGCAAAACTCATTTTTACCAGGTAAGTGGACTAGAACAACATGAAATAAAGTATCTTTCTCAAGAGCACAACGCACAACCGGGAATCGAACTCTCAGCCTCACAGCCTTGCGCCGAATACCCTAAACACTAAGCCACGTACCTTCACAGATTTAGATTGAAATGATATAGAAATTTAATGTGGAAAGAAATGGTGAGAAATGGATATTTTTAGCTGATAAGGCCCTATAAATTTGAAACATGTCCACTAATCTCACTGGTTATCTTCTATATTTATTCAAAGAGAGAGAAGGAAAGAGAGAGAGAAAGAAAGAGAGAGAGAGACTGAATGAAACAGACATAGATTTAAAGAGAGGAACTGCAGAGGGTGAGGGAGAATATGTGTAGGCAAGAGAAACAGAGAATGAGAAAAAGAAAGCGAAGAGAGAAATAAGTAGAGAGAGAAGGGAGAGAATCGGTTGAAAATTGCAGAAGTCGAAGAGAGAGAATTGGTTGAAAACTGCAGTTTTTAGAGAAAAACCCATGTGAAAGAACTTTTCCGGCTCTCTCAGTGCTTGACCATCCTTGGCACATAAGTAATATTATGTAAAGTTTGGTGAAAATCGGTTGAAAACTGTAGAAATGCATACGTACTACACACACACACACACACACACACACATCCTTTGTTTTATATATATAGATAGGATAATCAGTTGGCACAATCGTTAGAGAGGTGGACAATGCACTGTAGTATTTATACTATCTCTTTGCTTTCTAAGATCAAATCTTTCCCCACCAATGTTCACTTTGCCTTTCAGCATTTTGAGATTGATAAAATAAAGTACAAGCTCGAGACGATTCATCTTATTCTCTTTATTCTTTCTTCTTTTCTCTTTCAAAATTGGCTGTGTTATTTTTTTAGATGGATGTGGAGAACAACCGTATCACTTTCCTTCAAGATCACCATTTTCAATCTATCACAATTGAAGAATATGAACCTCGATGATTTGTCATTAGCATGTAATATAATTATGATGTTGTGAACGAGAGATACTGCGGTATGCGTATCCTGCATGCGTAAAACTCATACTGAGCATTTTCCCTTGGTCATATTGCTGATATGGATGAAGAATGTCTATTCTCTTTCTCTCTCCGTCTCTGGCTCTTTTTCAGTGTTTATCTCTCTCTCTCTCTTCTTTTTTTTCTCTCTCTCTCTCTTCTTTTTTTTCTCTCTCTCTTTCTTTCTCTCTCTCTCTCTCGCTCTTTCTTTCTCTCTCTCTCTCTCTCTCTCTCTCTCTCTCTCTCACACACACACACACACACACACACTCTTACTCATCCACTCTTTCCCGTCATGTGCCATTCCTTCGAGCCATGATATGAAGATTCTAAATTATCGTTTTATGTTTTAAATATCCTTCGAAACAGTTTATATTTATTATCTCCATGGGTAATCTTGATAATCTCAGTTTATCAAATTTTTTCAGCTCACTTCGTTCCATATGTGAAACTACTATTTATCGCTTGGTATTTCACTACCACTTATAGCTTGGGTTTTCATTGTTTTATGTCCATTCCTATCTATCAGTAGACATCAGGTTTTGTGCAGTTCTATATTTAAGAGATGGGGAATTATGTACATTATATACATTATTTAAATTTCACGGATATTTATCCACATCTTGTTTGTTGTTAACACAACGTTTCAGCTCATGTACCCTCCAGCGTTCATCAGGTGTCTTGGGGAAATTTCGAACCTGGGTTCTCATTCCTAAGGGATTTTTGGATGTTGGTGTTGTTGTTGTTGTTATTATTATTATTATTATTATTATTATTATTATTATTATTATTATTATATTATTATTATTATTATTATTCAGGCCACTGCCTGGAATCGAACGCGGAATCTTGGGGTTAGTAACCCGCGCTCTTAACCACTACTCTACAAGCCCGTGGTTTTGTATTTTCTATTACTATCTATCCTATCATTAGACATGAGCTAACGTACCTATGTGAAGGCTCGTGACCTAGTAGTTAGGATGTTGCGCTCAGGAACATAAGATCGTGGTTTCGATTCTCGGACCAGGTGGTACGTGTTCTTGGGCTCCAGTCTACTCATGTTGTTCGGCTCTACTCAATTATAAATAAGTTCCAGCCATAGCTGGGAAGTTGACCCTACGACGAACATACGTCCCATCTAGGATGTGTGGTGTTGTAATCTCAGCCCCATATACGCCGTAGAAACCGAGTTAAGCTCCAACCTTATGAGCCCTAAGACTTATGACTGACCTAAATTGTAAGGGACCAGTAACATACTGGTACCTTACTAATTTTATTTTTATTGTCGACGTATCTACGAAATTCTCCTTGAACCTTTCATCCTTTTGGGGTCGATGAAATTAAGTTGGGAACTAGGACGATGAATTGGCGGAATTGGTGAACAAAAAAAAATGTTTAGCATTATTTATGGTGACCGGTTTTACGTTCTTAGTTCCGATGTCAGTGATATGAACTTACCTGTATCTAAATGACAATAGTGTGGAGGCAGATGGCCTAGTGGTCAGAGCAGTGGACTCGCAGTCGAAGGATCGCGTGTTCGAATCTCAGACCGGGCGATGTATGTGTTTATGAGCGAAAACACCTAAGCTCCACGTGGCTCCGGCAGAAGGTAATGCCGAACTTCTGCTTACTCTTTCACCACAACTATCTCTCACTCTTCCTCCTGCATCTTGCAGCTCACCTGCGACGGACCGGCGTCCCGTTCAGGTGGGGAACCTATACGCTAAGGAAGCCAGGAAACCGGCCCTTATGAGCCAGGCGTGGCTCGAGAAGGATCAAAGAAGGAACAAATGACAATATAGTGTCTTCTGCAAAGGCGGCGAGCTAGCAAAATCATTAGTACGCTTTGTCCCCCAGTTTTGGGGGACAGGTCAATTGAGTTTGTTTTTTAATCATAGTTCTAAATTTTTACCCCACCATCATGGAGAAAATACAACAAAATACAGTGACGTTCATATGTGAAAGAGGGATGAGCGCGAGGAACGTCACCAAACGTCAATGAAAGAGAGTGCGAGCGTGCGCAGGGACATCGGGCTGAAAAAGAACAGACGACAGCTGTATTTTTGTCGCAAAAAAGAACAAAAAGGTCAACAGAGCCATTTTTTTGGAGAAGGATCACTTAGGAGATCTTCAGAAAAGTAAAGCTCTGTTTTTGACAACATTGTTCGAAATAAAAACACCATCAACAACCACAATAACAACAAAAAAATAAAGGTGATAACAACAACAACGATGACAAAAACAATGAAGGAACTGAGACACAAACCGGTGTAACAGCTTGGAAAAGCTCTTCTAAAGTTTCTTTCGCTGGAGCAGCCAAGTCAGCTCTTCAGAGAATACAATTCTCTGAAGATGAACTTTAAAATGCTAGTCGAGAGAAACGGAATAGCTGATTAACCGAGATAATCCAGGATACGATATACCGTATAGTGATGTACCATACAATCGGTTTAAAGCCTCCAGTTTGTGTAGTAGTGATCAAGGCAGCTGGTTTCGAGCCTGTATTCAGGAGCTGGATCGCTACAATACACAGTGACATCTAATCACTGGTCAGAGTAAACGGTCACCCCTCAGAGCCGTTCAACATCATGCGCTCGGTCTGGTAAGGTTGTCCCCTCTCGTCTCTCTTATACGCACTGACTCTCGAGCCACTGCTACACAAACTGGGGGCGTTAAGAGGAAACGTGACCGACGTGCTCGCCGCGAGATTGGCACTCGGCCAGTTCTTCAACGAGAAACACGAAGGTTGTGTTGTCAGAGCTAAGGCACGAGCACTTTGACACGAAAGGACAAAAGCCGAATGGCGGAGGCACGGCATGGCAATAAATCATGATCCGATCCTTGCCGGACCACGAAAGGCAAATGACAACTGAGACGGATGTGTGCGGCCTTTCATTGGCGCTTCGCTCAACTGTTCGCGAGCAGCGGTCAGTCGGGTCGCAGGATGGATTTCACGTCCTACCTCGACGGGCTGCCGCGGCTCTCAGCGACGAGTGTGGAGCGCTGTGAAAGGCCGATAACAGCCTTTAAAATACGGGAAACAATGGGTAACTGCACCTGGTAAATCGCCTTGTTTGGATGGTCTGCCCTACGAGCTTTACACTTACATGCCAGACTTGTTCAGCGACCTCTAAGCAAACGTTTATCGCAACTGGCAACAGAATAGGAGAATTCCCAGATTTGTGAGCCGAGGAGCGGTGGCGTTGTTGGACCCGAACAAGGGGGATTGTATTGACAACTTTAGTCCCATAACTCTGCATTCAGCAGAGTTCAAAATTTTGACCAAGGTGTTAGCTAGGAGGCTGGCGCTTGTGCCATCCCGAAAAGAGCCATCCTCGATAACTTTCACCTCATGCGATACATCATAGAGAAAGTGGCTAAAGAACCTGGCGAGAGTGAGGCCCTGGTCAATTTAGATCAGTCTAAAGTTTTCGGAAGGGTCGACCATCTAAACCTAGCGGCGATGATCAAGGCAGCTGGTTTCGAGCCTGTATTCAGGAGCTGGATCGCTGCAATGCACAGTGACATCTGATCAGTGGTCAGATTGAACGGTCACCTATCAGAGCCGTTCGACATCATGCGCTCGGTCTGGTATGGTTGTCCCCTCTCGTCTCTCTTGTACGCACTGACTCTCGAACCACTGCTACACAAACTGAAGGCGTTAAGAGGTATCTTGCGTGACCTAAGATGTGGGAAATACATGTCGACCTATACCGACGACGTCATCGTAATGGTGTCGGATCATAAGAAGATAAGCTAGTCGCTCTTTTCCGGAGAACTTTCGGGCCGGATGATGGATAGTTTCCAAAAATCAGTACTACCGTGGAGATGAATTTTACAGGCACGAAAGTGCCATCAGCCGAGCATGTCCGAGCGCGTGCAGGACGACAAGACAGTCCTACATGTACTCGTCCACTGCCCGAACATTGCTGACCTGTGGATTTATGTGGAAGACCTGCTGTAGTGTGTGGGACGGTTCCAGCTATCAACTGAATCCATCGTAAAGATCGCCTCGCCGCCTTCCTTTAAAAGGAAAGGCTGTTTTTATATGCCTGGTGGCCATGGCGAAAGAGGTTTATGGTGGAAGAGATTGAAGGAGCTGAAGACAAACACTTTTCTCTTTGGCCATTCCCTGATGAACTTCTTCAAATTTCACTTGAAAAGGAAAATAAAGGCAGAGAGGGAAGTGTTGTCTTCTCGCCAATCTACTGAAAGGTGGATGAAAGTGGCGAGAATGGTACAAGTGAACGGGCCTGCCCTAAGCAAATACCTGTAGTTGGAAAAAAGGAAAGAAAAAAGGCACCTATCCCAAAAGTCAGGGTACCCATGGGTTTTTCATGGGTTTTTTTCCATGAGCAGCCCTAATACGTCTCCTCCATATTGATGGTAATATATTGTTTTTTTTCTAAATGTTGTTAGTTTTGTTTACACACAAATCTATCACAACACACACTTACACACATACACACACACACACACACACACACACACACACACACACACACACACACACACACACACACACACACACACACACACACACACACATTCTTTGTTTTGTCCTGTGCTTTCCATAATGTGTTACCTAATGTAAACCCTTGTGATAAAGAAATTATTATTATTATTATTATTATTATTATTATTATTATTATTATAATAATAATAATAATAATAATAATAATAATAATAATAATAATAATAATAATAATAGGATTGAGGTAACTCTTCCCGAAGGTATACAGAAGCAAAACAAAAAAAGAAGAGTGCCATTGTTATCAAGTGAACGATATTTCGGCATCTAGCGAGCCTTCCACAGGTTCAAAAAATAAACTTGTCAATATTACCAAAAATGAAGTAGATTGACAAGTTTATTTTTTGAACCTGTGGAAGGCTCGCTAGATGCTGAAATATCGTTCACTTGATAACAATGGCAATCTTCTTTTTATTTTTTTATTTTTTTGCTATTATTATCATTATTATTATTTGAAAACTGTTGTATATTCCTTTAGTTAGAGGGTGTTGTCTTGAGCTTTGCTGTGAAAATGCTTTCTCAAAACTCAAAAAAAAATCTTACTTAGATACCTTGCAGAATACAGAATGGCATATTTCTGCTCGTCGACAATTCATGCCATAGTTCCAAAATCCTTCAACATTTTAGGTAGCTGTTTGGCTGTTGTTAAAAGTACACTAATTACCACGGAACAATTGTCTTCCACAATCTCATCTCTTTGGCAAGGTCTTGATATTTCTCACTTTTCTTTATTTATTTGGTATCCTGTGTTATAATATGGCATTGCAAAATATACGATCTTACACTGTTAGTATTCGTTTAATTCTCTACAGTCATATCTGTCGCTATTGCTTCAATATTACGCTCAGTCTTTAAGAAGAAATCTCATCTCATAAAATTCTGTAATTATTATTTACCACCACATACTCCAGCTCGTATTCATACCACTTTTCTGTCACATTGAATCCATACATTCGGCTTACATCCCGACACAGTCATAGCAGCGTTTACTACATTCAGTTCAGACGTGGTTCATACTTTCATATCTTTTTCCACACATTTTGCGTTTGCTCTCTGGCTGAGTTTTAGCAATCTTTGCCTTTATCAAATTCGTGCCCATACTTTTTTTCCAAATGGCTATTATTATTTTTTTTATTGTTCATATACGCACACACAGATTAGACTGTTAGAAAAGAAAAATTCCTAACATCGGGCTACAAGTAACCTTTGATGCTAAGAACCCTCCAAAGTATCCTTGCTGTCCCTAATAACACTATTTTCTAGAGCTATACTAGACTGGGTTTTATGCCTATTTCCTCTATCCGTCTGTTCAAATCTTTAGGAATTTTTGTTAACGTTATTGTTGCTTTGTTTTATACGAGCGGTAACAGCAAGTCGGACGTTTTACTATGGGTGTTATTCGTAATTTGCAATGATACAGTATATGTGAAAGAGCTAAAATTTGTTGTTGTTGTTGCTGTTGCTGTTGTTATTGTTACTATTATTAAACCGGTGAGCTGGCAGAACCGTTAGCATGACGGGCAAAATGTTAACGGCATTTCGCTCATCTTTACTTTCTGAATTAAAATTCCGCTGAGATCGACATCGCCTTTCATTCTTTCGGGGTCGATAACATAAGTACCAGTTCAGCACTGGGTTCGATGTATTCGACTTACACATATACACACCTCACAAAAAAAAATTACTAATCTTGTGACAAAATTTGAAACCATTATTATTGTTATTGTCAGGTTCGTTCGTATTCCTCCTAGAATTTATGTGGGTAGCGGGTTACTACTTGTAACCTTAGGTATCCACAAGCTTTCAATGGTATCCCTCCTGATAATCTTTCCTTCTCTAAGGGGCAAACAACAGCCAAACAGCTACCTAAAATGTTGAAGGATTTTGGAACTATGGCATGAATTGTCGACGAGCAGAAATATGCCATTCTGTATTCTGCAAGAACTAAGATTTTATTAAGCGTATGATATTTCTGTTTCATGAATTATCAGGTGTTTTCAAATTTACTTTGCTTTTTTTATGATGTGGGTAGTAAAATACTTTGTGGTTGTGACGCTTTGGGAGCTTCCTAGTATTTGGCCATAGTGTTTAGGAGCGCATTTTCGTACTGTACCCAGAGCACCGCTGTTTACAGGTACAGCTATTGTTCTTAGATACCATATCTTTGGGATCTTCCTTTCAAGGTCTTTGCATTTAATTTTTCAAATAATTTTACAGAAGTGTCGCAGTCTGCTGGGATAGCCATCTCTATGAGCAAATGTCTTTCGTCAACGTGATTTTCACCGCAATATCTGGTTTATTGACTTGCATAGCACGATGTTTTTTTATATAAAGGTCCCATTATTATTTCGCTTGTATCATCATCATCATCATCATCGTCGTCGTCGTTGTTGTTGTTGTTGTTGTTGTTGTTGTTGTTGTTGTTGTTGTTGTTGTTGTTGTTGTTGTTGCTGCTGCTGCTGCTGCTGTTGTTGTTGTTGTTGTTGTTGTTGTTGTTGCTGTTGCTGTTGTTGTTATTGTTACTATTATTAAACCGGTGAGCTGGCAGAACCGTTAGCATGACGGGCAAAATGTTAACGGCATTTCGCTCATCTTTACTTTCTGAATTCAAATTCCGCTGAGATCGACATCGCCTTTCATTCTTTCGGGGTCGATAACATAAGTACCGGTTCAGCACTGGGTTCGACGTATTCGACTTACACATATACACACCTCACAAAAAAAAAATTACTAATCTTGTGACAAAATTTGAAACCATTATTATTGTTATTGTTGATTTGACTCAGGTTCGTTCGTATTCCTCCTAGAATTTATGTGGGTAGCGGGTTACTACCTGTAACCTTAGGTATCCACAAGCTTTCAATGGTATCCCTCCTGATAATCTTTCCTTCTCTAAGAGGCAAACTTTCTGCAGAAGCTCTACAGGACATTCTGTTCGTATCTCCGTCAACCATGTGTCTACATCTCTACTCACAGTTCCCAATGCACCGATTATTATAAATACAACCATTACAGTTTTCATACTCCAAATTCCTTGCAATTTTAAGTTTCAAGGAATTGTAATTTAAAAATTTTTCATCCTTTTTTTTTTTACAATACAGGAATCAAACGGACGTGATGAATCAATTAGTAAGCAACTTCGCTTTTCCTTGTCTATTACTGCTAGGTCTGTTTTATTTTCTGTTTTCTTATCTGTTTGATTAGCAATTCCCATAAAATTTTGCATTTCTCTGACTCCAGCACTCTTTCGACCCGATAATCATACCATGTACCTCCAGCTTCAAATCCTCATTTCTGACAAAAATTCTAGTGTAAAACTTTCACAGATTGGTCATGCCTCCATTTCCTATATTCACCTTGGGCCAACTGGAGACATTCTGCAACAGTGTGTACCACTGTGCTATAATAAAACACAGAGCACCGCTGTTTCTTTTTTAATTTCCCCTTTTTCAACCAAGCCCAGGACTTTGTTCCTCATACATCCTTAGTGGCTTTCCAAAACTGACCACACAAAGGTTTCTCTTTAATTTCTTTAACATGCTCTCTTTGAATTGCCTTCTTGTCCTTTTCTCTTTGATCACCTAATCCTTGTTCACTGTCTTTAATAATTTCTCGGTGTTGTTCTGTAAATATTTTAGTAGGCTTTTTCTTTCCATCTGTTTACACTCTTCCATAACAATTAATCTCCTTCCACCCTAGTCTCTCTTCAAGTACAACCTATTCATATCAGCATTCGGATGGTAAGCTCCATACATTATCAACAGCTTTCTGATTTTTGTTTTTTGTTTGTTTGTTTTTTTTGTAAGCTTCTCTGCGACGCTTTTGGTCCAACCTACAATTCCAATTCCATATCTGATTACCAGTTCTGATCTTATATTTATTACTTCAATAACATCCCCTTGAAATAGACCACCTCCAATGTTAATTTTCTCTTGTCTTTGTTTTCCTCCAATTAATTCAGTATTCTTTAACTTTTATGAACTATTTTTCATACTTTCCTTAACAATTTTTCCGTATTTTCTGCCACTGTAAATATGTTCATTGCTTTACTTATCCAATTGTGCGGTACCATATCAAATGCTTTTTTGTGATTCAACCATGCTGCATTCAGTACCGTCAATCTGCGTCTCCAGTTTTTTTTTTTTTTTTTTTTTGCCTACAAGGGGCTAAACATAGAGGGGACAAACAAGGACAGATAAAGGGATTAATCGATTACATCGACACCAGTGAGTAACTGGTACTTATTTAATCGACCCCGAAAGGATGAAAGGCAAAGTCGACCTCGGCGGAATTTAAACTCAGAACGTAACGGCAGACGAAATATCTATTTCTTTACTACCCACAAGGGGCTGCACACAGAGGGGACAAACAAGGACAGACAAACGGATTAAGTCAATTATATCGGTCCCAATGCGTAACTGGTACTTATTTAATCGACCCCGAAAGGATGAAAGGCAAAGTCGACCTCGGCGGAATTTAAACTCAGAACGTAGCGGCAGACGAAATATCTATTTCTTTACTACCCACAAGGGGCTGCACACAGAGGGGACAAACAAGGACAGACAAACGGATTAAGTCAATTATATCGGTCCCAATGCGTAACTGGTACTTATTTAGTCGATCCCGAAAGGATGAAAGGCAAAGTCGACCTCGGCGAAATTTGAACTCAGAACGTAGCGGCAGACGAAATAAGCATTTTGTCCAGCGCGCTAACGTTTCTGCCAGCTTGCCGCCTTTTCAGTTTCTGATTATCATTTTTATCAATTAATTAGTGCTATTTTGTTTCTCTTCTTTGTTTCTTACAACCTTTCTGTTTTTCTGGAAGTAGATTGTTACTTTCCAGATGATTATATAACTTTTCCGTCAACGCAGCAGCCATAGGTTTCACATTATTGAAAAACAGATTTTATTATTATCACTGTTATTAACTTCTTTCAATTTTGTTTCCGCTTCTTACCGAGTGTATTCCGAAGACCATGGGCATAGAAACTCACTGGTAGGCCATCAAAATAAGCACACCAGATTGTTCATATACAAAGTCATGGGATAGGAAAAAAGGAAGAAAGACAGAGGAAAGAAAAAATGAATAAGGAAAACAAAGAAACTAAATGAGGAAAGCGACAATGCCCTTCTCAATACGTGTGACGTACCAGGCTAAATCAAGAAACAAGTAGAGTCAATAATATATTGAAACACAAACAAATAAACTCATCAGGGCTGCAAGTAAGATTGTTGCAGAAAGGACGGGATTGAAGATCAATGAGAACAGAATATTGACGTAAAGAAAAAGAAATAAACAACCTTGGTGGGAAAGGAGAATATCAGAAGATATAAGCTCCATGGATAGTGTAGTGTTGATGCTTAACAGGAAAAGAAAAGGAGAATTGAAGAATGATAGAAATTTGAAAAATTGAAGAAGTATGGTCTTGATACAAAAGGATTGAATATTGTGATTGAAGAACAGAAGCAGCGCCTATTTGCAAAGAAAACAAAACTAACTAGGTTTGAGTAACAGATTAAACAATACCGGTAAAACTGATTATTTAGAATCGAGTAAAACAGATTTTATCAAGAAATTAACGAGGATTTAGCATGCAAAGATTAGTTCCTGATGCAGACGGTTTTGGGGTGAGATATGGAGTACAAACAATACAATACCGGAGCTGAATGACACTGCAGTCTGAAACAGACACTTTCTTACCCTCAGCAAGAGGTTATCCTTATTATAAGCAAAACGATGAGCAATTGGAAAGTAGCAGGACCTGATGGTGTACAGGGATTTTGAATAAAATCATTTTGGTATGGAGCCGAAATCATAAACAGGCAAAAGCAAGAATTGGTGAGTATGAATAGGAAAACACGGAAATTTTTTATAGTGTTCGGAGCATTCCATCTCAAGAGTGACACTGATAGGTTGTACTTGACCAGAGGAAAGGGCAGCAGAGGTTTGACCAGTTGTCAAAATTGTGTTGAAGTAGAGGAAAACAGGGTGGTATGTAAAAAAAAATGCTGTGGAACTGTTGATGATACATGTGAAGAAGTCCGGCATCATCAAGATTGATAATTGTGTAAAGAAAGTGAATTTAAAAGAGGAATTTTAAAGAGGAAAATTTTAAAGAGGAAAATTTAAAGAGAAAAATGTAGTGTCAGTTTGCAGGAGATACGATCTCCAAGACAGATACAGCTGGCCGGTGGTTATATATACGGAGGAATAAGGCGGCGAGCTGGCAGAAACGTTAGCACGCCGGGCGAAATGCTTAACCGTATTTCGTTTGTCGTTACGTTCCGAGTTCAAATTCCGCCGAGGTTGACTTTGCCTTTCATCCTCTCGGGGTTGATAAATTAAGTGCCAGTTACGCACTGGGGTTGATATAATCGACTTAATCCCTTTGTCTGTCCTTGTTTGTTCCCTCTGTGTTTAGCCCCTTGTGGGTAGTAAAGAAATATATATATACGGAGGAGTGACCTGAAGATATTGATGGAAACAGAAGCAATTATATCCGCGCTACAAGAACAAGCATTGAGGCCAAACTATGTGGAGTACGGAATTGATAACACAACTGAGAGCGACAAATGCTCTGCGGAAATTATGCCCTAGAAAGTTCAAAGGTGTGGTGTGCCGTAATCCCAGAGGCAGTTACTGAGAATGAAGATTGCAAAATCCTGTGGAATGCAATTATTCAGCGTGACTAGTAGGATATTATTATCGTTATTATCATTAATATTAAGGCGGCGAGCTGGGAGAATTGTTAGCACACCGGGCAATAAGCTTATCGGCTTTTCGTCCGTCTTTACGTTCTGGATTCAAATTCCACCGAGGTCAACTTTGCCTGTCCTTCTTTCGGAGTCGAAGAAATAAGTACCAGTCAAGTGCTGGAGTCGACTAATCCCCTATCCCAAATTTCAGGCTTTGAGCCATTATTATTATTATCATTATTATTATTATTATTATTATTATTATTATTATTATTATTATTATTATTATTATTGCTCTTGTTGTTGTTGCTGTTGTTATTAAGTGGGAGAACAATGCATGCCATCAAAGTGACGCTGGGGTACAAATATACGAAGCCCAATATACCCATCATGACTACCCGTCTGATAAGAGTACACCAGGCATATGCATCACAACCATGTGTGCACAACATGATGACCTCATATCAAGATACACAGTGCATAACCTTGCAAGTGGGGTCCAGTTAGAATTTTCTCCAGGCCGAGTAGCCCACCCCACTCAAAAGATCTCTGAATAAGGTTTGTTTAACGATGTTGAACAAAACACCCATGTTTCCAGCAGTGACTTATTCAAACCCCAAAACGCATATTGTCGGGCACTAAGGGACATGCTCAACTGGTGAAGGCCTTGCAACTGACGAGCACATCTATGGCTTCTAGCAGAATATTTGTTGCAGCACATCTTATTACCAAGAAAAAACATGTACATGATAACATTTCTAACCAGTTAAGATCAGAAGCCATGGGAGCCACTGCCTGATACTGCATCAGGGCATTCATTATTGTAGTTGTTGTTATTGTTGTTGTTGTTGTTGTTGTTGTTGTTCTTCTTCTTCTTCTTCTTCTTCTTCTTCTTATTATTATTATTATTATTATATTATTATTATTATTATTATTATTATTATTATTATTATTATCCTCATCATCATCATAAGGCGGTAAATTGGCAAAATCTTTAGCCCGCCAGATAAAATGCTTAGAGGCATTCCGTTCAGCTTTACGCCGAGGTCGAATTTGTCTTTCATCCATTCGGGGTCGATAAATCAAATACCAGTAAAACACTGGGGTCAATGTAGTCGACTAGTAGAAAGGACTGTTATTATTATTAATCTTCTTTCCGATTAGAAACTAAAGCTTCGGCGATTCGTCGCCACTCAGATTGGTCTTTAGATCATCAGCAACTTTCTGTACGTTGGCCCATATAAGGAGCATTTTTGTCAAGCGTCTTTCCACATATATTTTATCCAATAATTATATATTATTGTCAAATGTTATAAAGGATTGCACCGTTAAATACATTTTATATACTTGTTGTACAGAATATGGCAGCCATACAAATAAATTAACGAGGTACTGTACCAGAGGGAGCCGAAAGGTTCCTGGCTTAAGGGTGTCACGAAAAGTTTGGTTGAAGTTCAGCCTTTCGAGTTCTTTTATAAGCCTTAGAAAACATGAAGGACGCTGCATTAAGTGAGTGAATCTGAGGGGGAAATATGTTGAATAAAATCATAATTAACTGATCCTCCTGATTGTGAACGAACAGATATATCAATAATGTTGTGCTATCATTATAATTTGATTTTAGAGAAAGACTCTATAAATATCGGGCAACATACCACGATTTATTTGGTTTACACCTCAAATCCCGCCGAAGTCGAATTTGTTATTCTTATTTCTATTTTTAGAAATTGTAAAAATAAGTACAGAGCGTCTGACTCGTTATTAGAAGGTTTGACCAAACTAGTAGAAACCCTGACTCATTACAAGAGGGTTTGACTATGATTAGATGGTTTGACCCAGCCTACAGGGTCATAAATTTATTTGCATACGTCGATGTGCGATACAGTATTAAGTAACAATAACGATATATAGCGATCAAAACGAAATTTTCATACCGTGAATTTTAATGTTAAAACCGAACCGGATTTAACCTAGAGGTTTCGTGCTAGATCACATGACCAATGAATTCCACGAAATATGCTAAAAATAAAATAAAGGCTGAGGCATTTAAAACCTGATGATTCCGGTAAGCTATTTAAGATTTGGGTTTTGATGAAGACGGACAAACACCTACTACTGGCCCACAATGTTTGATATAATATCAAGGTCGACTCAAGGCGTAAACTACTGTGAGTATGCATTCTAATCTTATATCTTGTTCTATAATTGTTATTATACTTATTATTATTAACATTATCATTATTATTATCATCATCATCATTATTTTTATCATTATTATTATTATTATTATTATTATTATTATTATTATTATTATTATTCAGTAGTCTTATTTTCATCACGTGCTCTCACTGAACTACCAAGCGCATCTCTATGTGCCTCGGGTATGTGCTGTGGTTTGTTTACACTGTATTGAAAGTGTTTTACGTAGGATGTGCACGGTGCCTAATAATGCTACTTTCTATATTATTATTATTATTATTATTATTGTTGTTGTTGTTGTTGTTATTAAGGCGGCGAGCTGGCAGAATCGTTAGCACGCCGGGCGAAATGCGTAGCCGTATTTCGTCTGCCGCTACGTACTGAGTTCAAATACCGCCGAGGTCGACTCTGCCTTTCATCTTTTGGGGTCGATAAATTAAGTACCAGTTACGCACTGGAGTCGATATAATCGACTTAATCCGTTTGTCTGAACTTGTTTGTCCTCTCTGTGTTTAGCCCCTTGTGAGTAGTAAAGAAATAGGTATTTCGTCTGTCATTACGTTCTGAGATCAAATTCCGCCGAGGTTGATTTGCCCTCCATCCTTTCGAGGTCGATAAAATAAGAACCAGTTGATCACTGGGTCGATATGATTGATTTATCCCCTTCCCCAAACTTATACAAAAAAGTGAAACCTTTGTTATTATTATTATTATGGTTTTGCTTTTTATCAACTAATATATGTGAATACATACATACATACATACATACATACATACATACATACATACATACATACATACATACATACACATGTACGGACATACATACATACGGACATGCATACATAGATATATATACATACATGCATACATGCATACATACATATATACATACATACACATCCATCCATCCATACATAGATATATATATACATGTATGCATACATACATACATACATACATACATACATACATACATACATACATACATACATACATACATACATACATACATACATACATACCCGGTAAATTTCTGATCTCGCTGTCAAATTATAACTAAAAAAATAGCCGCTACATTTCATCCTGTACTTAATCAAATTTCGTTACTTCAATTCCATATAATATTTAGTTTTTTTTCATCTACGAATATGTATGATAACAGTACCGTCTTTTCCATTCTTATTCATCGTCGCGATGTTTAAATCCACGGAAAGAAAATACAAACGTATGTTTACATTTGTCCACGTGTCGACATAACGCTGCTCACGACGTCAGTAAACATGACATCAACAGCATGTTCATACATATATATGCACTCAAACATGTATGCATACAAACAAACGCACACACACACACACACACACACACACACACACACACACACACACACACACACACACACATATATATATATATATATATCGTTAATTGTCTGTTAGTTCCCAAGTAAACTATAGACTCAACAACATACTATAAACAGTTACAAGTACATGTAGTTTACTACTAGTATACAAACACATGCACACGTACAACTACACACATATATAAGTAAATATATATATATATATATATACAAACACACGCATACAAACATGCACGTACATATTCATATGTGAGAGAGAGAGAGAGAGAGAGAGAAAGAGAGTGTGTGAGTATGATATATGTATATATGTATGTATGTATGTATGTATGTATGTATGTATGTATGTGTATATATATATATGCATATATGTATATGTATATGTGTATATATATGTGTGTGTATGTGTGTGTGTATATATATATATATATATTAATCAGCCGAAATTGCTAAGATGATCTGGTTCTTGACTGATGACTGAGGGCTTCGAATGTCCCGTCCTGTGGTTCTTGTGTCGTCTCTGTGGTGTTTCATGTTCTTGTCCATGTCTGTAATTATTTTTACTGTTTACCTATATATATATATATATATATATATAACTGACAAGATGGTAGGTGAGCGAGCACTATTAACACACAATCCAGAACAACCTGACATACAGTCGGAGCGCCGGCGACTGACCAGCAACCCGACTCACAAACATACACACTGCGCCTGCTTTGTACAAAGGTCGATCTTTTTGACCGTCTGCCGGACAAATAACGATGTCAGGGAAAGGGCGTATGAACGCCGGCAATATCAGCAGTCAGCCACATGGACATATGTATATGACTATATACATACACGTGGAGGCGCAATGGCTCAGTGGTTAGGGAAGCGGACTCGCAGTCGTAGGATCGCAGTTTTGATTCCCAGACCGGGCGTTGTGAGTGTTTATTGAGCGAAAACACCCAAAGCTCCACGAGGCTACGGCAGGGTGGGGTGATCCCTGCTGTACTCTTTATCCGCAACTTTCTCTCACTCTTTCATCTGTTGGCCTGCTCGCTTAGCCAGCGGGTGGTGTCATTTGAAGGCTAAATACCAATGCGAAGCGCATTGTGACCAGCGGTGTGTAGCAACACCTGATGGCTTGGTCGGTCACGTGATCACGTTATATACATACATGCATACATACATACATTGACATGGTTGTACTGTAAGATAGTTTTGCAACCACGTGGTTTCAAGTTCAGTCTCACTGAGCGGCAACTCGTGCAAGTGTCTTTTACGTTAGTCCTGGGCCCAGCAATGCATAGTGAGTATATATATGTATATATATATATATATATATATATATATATATATATATATATATATATATATATATATATGTATGTGTGTTTTTATGTGTATGTGTTTGTCTCTCCTCCAGCATTGCTTGACAACCGATGGTGGTGTGTTTACGTCCCCGTAACTTAGCGGTTCGGCAAAAGAGACCAATAGAATAAGTACTAGGCTAACAAAGAATAAGTCGATTTCCTCGACTAAAGGCAGTGTTCCAGCATGGCCGCAGTCAAATGACTGGAACAAATAAAAGAGTAAAAGTGTAAAAGAATATATATGTATGTATGTATGTATGTATGTATGTATGTATATCTTTGTGTCTGTGTTTGTCTCCCACCCACATCGCTTGACAACCGGTGTTGTTGCGTTTACGTCCCCGTAACTTAGCGGTTTGGCGGAAATGGTCGATAGAATAAGTACTAAGCTTAGAAAGAATAAGTCTTGGGGCCGATTCGTTAGACTAAGGGTGATGCTCCAGCATGGCCGCAGTCAAATGACTGAAACCACTAAAAGAATAAAATAATGAATGTGTGTGTGTGTGTGTGTGTGTACTTGTGTACACGTACATTTAAATATGTATGTGAATACGCATGTAAGTATGTGTGATCGTATTACCAACGGTGTTTGAAGTGTCTGACCTGATTAATTTTATTCTACATTTATACCTATATACATGTAGCGAGGTAGGTGTTTAATTGCCTTTTGAGTGCACACAACATAACAACTTCGCACATGTATCGCGTTTGTCACCATAAATCTTGATATGTCGGCACTGTTGTCGTCCATCATACATGATGTTTGTCACTCCGCTCGTCACCTCTCACATTCTTACTCTCTCTCTCTCTCTCTCTCTCTTCTCTCTCTCTCCCTCTTCTGTCTGCTTTCTGTCTCTGTCTGTCTCTCTCTTCCTTTCTTGTATATATCAAGACTCAACAGTAGACCTTTCGTCATGACGAGGCCTGGCCAACTTAACGCCCGCGGTCCGCAGACTTTTATCTTACGGCACGCTTGATACTTTCTTGAAATGGGTTTATTTAAACATAGATTTCACTGTAAATATATATGTTTGTGAATGCTGGACAGGCACCTCAATCAGCAGATCTCACTATCCTGGGCTGATGACGGGTTAAGACCCAGAAACATGCATGTCCTCAGGTGTGAATCTTGACTGGTATGGGTGCTTGCCTCCCCTTCACAAATATAAGGACACAGAAAATGTGTCAAAGCCGACAGGAAGCGTTCGATGCTTCCTAGGGCTAAACAGTGGTGGTGTAATTCCCATACGGGACTGTCACGTTAAGTTGACAGTATACAACCACTCGGTTTATTTAAATAAACATTTAAAAATTTTTTATCAAAAATTAAAGATTGAAATGAAAAATAAAAAAGAAAGATACTACTGTTTTTGCAACGATAATATTTCATGTTGAACCAACGATCATTCATTCATTATTGTAATAATAGCATGAGAAAGCAAAATACTTTCAATTTTGTCAGTATACAAGCGGCCTTGAAATAGCTTTCTGTGGTTGGTGGCCCGCAATGTAATTCGAGTTGGCCAGGCCTGGTCATGACGAACAGGATTTCATCCATATTTATGACAACGAAATGTCGCCACTTTCTTCTTTCCATTGTATAGTACTAGACGGGATGCCGGCATGTAACTGGGTTAACTTCCCGACTCTTACTGCAACTCATTTGTACCTGAACGGTCTGGAGCAACGTGAGATGAATTGTTTTACTCTGGCACGGATGTGACTGAGTGGTACGAAGCTTGTTTCCCAACCACGAAGCTTGTTTCCGCGTTCAGTACCACTGCGTGACGCCTTGGGCAAGTGTCTTCTACAATAGCCTAGGGCCGACCAAAACATTATAAGTGGATTTGGTAGACGGAAACTGAAAGAAGCCCGTCGTATATATATGTGTGTGTGTGTGTGTGTGTGTGTGTGTGTGTGTGTGTGTGTGTGTGTGTGTGTGTGTTTTCGTGTCTGTGTTGGGACCTCCATCACCACTTGACAATCAGTGTTGTGTTTTCGTCCCATTAACCTACCTGTTCGGCAAAAAAAGCCCGATAGAATAAGTACCAGGCTGCAAAATAAGTACTAGGGTCAATTAGTTCGACAAAAGAGAAAAGCCCTTCAATGCGGTGCTCCAGAATGGCCGCAGTCAAATGACTGAAACAAGTGAAAAAATAAAGAACACAACGCACCACCCAGACCGTGAATCGAAACTGCCATCTTACAATAATGAGTACAACACCCAATTCACAAGGCCTTACGCCTTCACTCCCGCCTTAATGTTAGGTATGAACATACAATGAGTGATTCCACGAAATCTATGATTTTATCAATTATATTGCTCTGTTAAAGTTCTGCTAAAACAGTCGCGAAATTCACATCCTGTTAGTAGTAAGAAGAGCGTCGAACAAAATGCCTTGCATTATTTCTTCAGATATTTTACGTTCCGGGTTCGAATTCCACTGGATCTACTTTGACTTTCATCCCACCGGAGAAGATAAAATAAAATAGCAGTCACGTACTTGGATCACATTATTCCCTCTGCTCAAAACTACTGGTCGTTCGCCTTAATTATAATCCATAATCATATAAATCTACGTAAAATCGGCTAACATTAGTGTGCCTTGCTGTTATCAATCTGATAGTTTTCTTAACAACTGTTTGTTTTAGTAACACATTTAAACGCCGGTAAGGCTATAGGCATAGGCATGTCAATGTGGTTAAGAAGATCGCTTTGCTACCACGTTGTTTCGAGTTCAATATCACTGCGCAGCATATTGGGCATGTGTCATCTATTTTAGTGTCAGGCTGACCAATGTCCTGTGAATGAACTTGATAGATATAAACTATGTGGAAGCCTCTCGTATAGATGTGTGTGTGTGTGTGTGTGCATGTGTCTTTGTAATAGCCTGTTCCCAACACCGACACTTAATAACCGGTATTGGTTTGTTCCTGTAGCTTAGTGGTTCAGCAAAACGGATCGATAGAATATGTATCAGGCTTAAAAATAAGTACTGGGGGTCTATTTATTTGGCTAAACCCTTCAGCATGTGCTCCTGAATGGCTGAAACAAGTAAAAGATAAAAATAAATATTGAATTATCTTAATTGTTAAGCTGAATTCTCTTGGAATTGAGCATTGGCATTAAGAACTGGAAGACATTCTTGATAAGAACGAAATGGTTACCAACGCTTTTCTACGTCCCAAAGTTATATACTACAATTTTACATGCTTCAGTTATTGGACTGCAGCCGTATTGGGACATCGCTTTGAGGGGTTTAGTTGAGCAAATCGACCCAAGTGCTTATTTTTATAAGCCTGTACCTATTCTCTCAGTCTGTTTTGCCGAACTGATAGGTACGAGGACATGAACAAACCAACATTGGTTATCAAGCAGTATTGGGGGACAAACACCAAAACACACACACATACACACACATATACATACATACATACATACATACATACATACATACATACATACATACATACATATACACACACACACACTCATACAATATATATGTATGTATAAACATGGGGTTTCTTTCAGTTTCCATCTGACAAATTCACTCATAACGCTTTGGTTAGCCCGGTAGAAGAGACTTGCCTAAGGTGA
>NC_043001.1:74856026-74863526 GCF_006345805.1 Octopus sinensis
ATCACTGATAGTCTTCCATATATCAATGGTCTTTTTACTCGTTTTTCAAATCCATAACAATATTTTTTTTTCTTGGTCGACTTTTTCTTTAAGAAACTGCTTAAAAATTGCAGGTAGAGAATATATACAGGCGTTTATTTTCCAGGTATTTCATCACTTTACTGTAAATAGTCACCTAGACATCGCTGTTAAGGACCACGTAATTTAGTAGGCCTCTTTTTAATACGAATCAAATTTGGAATTTGACATGTAGCCGAAGTTTTAAAAACGAAATATTTTTTTTAAGCAATTCATTAAGAATATATTTTAAATGTTTGTAGCGTGCGCTCTCGTTGTTCACAATATCTTTATTATCTTGTCTGCTGTTATGGTCATTGACAGCTAGATGTGGACAATGAACCTTACTAAGAGCAGATATACAAAGAGTTAGAGACTGGGCCGTTGTCACATGTAGTGTAGCTAAGTCCATTCTGTTTGGAATATATTCGTCTAATGCAAATTGTATAGTGTTCACATTTTTGGGGAAAAGTGTTACAATCATCAAGGCCCTTTTTACAGTCAACAACTGTAATTACTTCTATCGTTAAATTAATTTAACTCAAAGTGAAGTTTGTTCCACTACAATTTCATTCTGTTCCTAAATTGTTTAATCCTTCTCGAGCCATGCCTGGCTCATAAGGGCTCGTTTCCCGGTTTCCTTGGCGTATATGTTCCCCAACCGGGCGGGATGCCAGTCCATCGCAGGTGAGCTGCAAGATGCAGGAGGAAAGTGTGAGAGAAAGTTGTGGCGAAAGAGGCACCAGAAGTTCGCTATTACATTCTGCCGGAGCCGCGTGGAGCTTAGGTGTTTCGCTCATAAACACACACATCACCCGGTCTGAGAGTCAAACCCACGATCCCTAGACCACGAGTCCGCTGCTCTCACCACTAGGCCATGTGCCTCCACTAAAAATAAATGCATCCTTTTTAAAGCCTAGCCAGGTTCATGGGCCCGGTTTCCCGGTTTCTGGGACGTATGTGATCCCCAGCTGGACGAGACGCCAGTCCATCGCAGCGTTACTCATTTTTGCCAGCTGAGTGGACTGGAGCAACGTGAAATGAAGTGTTTTGCTCAAGAACACAACGCGTCGCCCGGTCCAGGAATCGAAACCACAATCTTACGATCATGATGCTGACACCCTAACCACTAAGCCACGCGTCTCCACTCTGTTCCTAAATCCGACAGAGGTAACTTTATTGTTGTATCATTGTACTTACATAAGTCATTATCGAGTTTGTAATTCCAAAAGAAATGATTTTATAATTTGATTTCTTTTGTTGCCTATTATGTTTCGATGGTGCCTTTCATCGTTTCTTTCACCGATGTTGATATCTTGTCCAGCTATGATCTTTGTAATTTCAGTAATTTACAAAGAATATCACTACTACAATGAATAAAAGATTTCTTCATTGAATTTCATAAGAGCAAAAGCCAGCTTTTTGTTGTTGTTTTTTACAAGAAGAAAAGATTGAAAGTAGTAAAACAACCTACCACTCTAACGTTTACCCGAGTCACTATCAGTTCATAAGATAGGAAAATATTAATTTTTACCTAGGCTGTGGAACCTGCTGCATGATTTTTCAAAATGATGAGGTGGCATTCTCACGTGTTAATTCATGTCTTTTTTCTGCCCCCCCCCCCCTCGCCCAGACTTTTTGTCTCGCCTTTTCTTTGTTTCTCTCTCTTCCTCTTTCCCGCTTTCTTTTCTCCACTTACCAATGAAGGAATAACCGTCAAAAAACAGTTTTTCTCACTCTCTTTAAAACTTATACCAATTACCATTGTGTATTTTACATTGAGTGTGTATACATGCATATGTGCATGCATACATACATACGTACATACATGCATACATAAATACATACATACATACATACATACACACATAAATACATACATACATACATGCACACATACATACATACACACATACATACATACATACATACATGCATACATGCATGCATACATACATACATACATACATACATACATACATACATACATACATACATACATACATACAGACTGACAGATAGACAGATAGACAGACAGAAACCGGTTCTTTCTCTATTGGCAAGAAATCTTGAAATAAACTGAATAATGAAATGCATACACACTTACGCGCAGACTCACATATTCATAAATATAAGCTTGTTGATATTATTTTTTTTTAGCTTTTCATGAAAGCTTTAAGACACACAGAACAATGTAGTAGGAAACTAGGAAATATGTGCGTGTAAGTGTATGGATGTATATGTGTGTGTGTGTGTGTGTGTGTGTGTGTGTGTTTGTGTGTGTGTGCATGAGCGTATGTGTCTCTTTATCTAACTATATCTACTAGTTTATTTATATATATATATATATATATATATATACACACACACACACACACACTCACATGCAATATAGATATCTATTAATGTGTGTGCGTACATGTGTGTATGCATGTGTACGTGTGTGTACTTACTCTTTCAAATTAAACCTGAACACATTGATTAACGAGCATGCAAAGCATATCTGTCTATATCTTTATTATTCAAACGAACAATGGAAAAAAGTTAAGAAAACTTCGGTAAATAACGCTTTTTGTTATCCTTTTAGAAAACACTTCAACTCTTTCTATTACTTTGTTGATGAAAGATTTTATCTACCTTAGCCAACCTATTTCTTACCCTCTGGCAGCCAATCATGAAAGTCCTGCGTAATTGCTTGAATGGTGTTCTCTTTGGTATGTATTACAGCATAACCTAAAGATCGATCTTCAATCGCTCGTTTGTTATTTCTTAAATTTTTCTTTTTATCTGGATAATTAAGTGAGGGACCATGTCCGTGATCCTTAAAAGGGTGGAAGAAAGCATTCTCAAACTTGATACCCGGACCGAATGTTCGTCTGCCAATGGTATTCAAGGTACCAAGCGGTGGTGTTAAACCGGTTGACGGATGAAGTTTTCGGTACATGTAATCCATTGTGAGATTTGAACTCACAATCCCAGAGACCCAGAACAAATACCGCTATACTTTCAGTTCGATGCCATCGACATGGACTACTATTTTTTTTTTCTATTTTTGTATCACCCTCGAAAGAATGAAAAGCAAAGTTGATCTCGCTAGTATTTGATCTCAGTGTTTAGAGTGTCAAAATAAATACCTGTTTCTTTACTACCCACAAGGGGCTAAACACAGAAGGGACAAAAAAGGACAGACAAACAGATTAAGTCGATTATATCGACCCCAGTGCGTAACTGGTACTTATTTAATCGACCCCGAAAGTCGACCTCGGCGGAATTTGAACTCAGAACGTAGCAGCAGACGAAATACCGCTCGGCGTGCTACCGTTTCTGCCAGCTCACCGTCTATCTGACGCTCTAACTATTCAGTCAGCTCGGCGTTGCATAATAATCTTCTTGTATCACTGGTGTCTTTAATGTGGTATTAACGTATCGCAATTATGGCGGCGAGCAAGCAGAATGGTTAGGGCGTCGGACAACATGTTTTTCAATGTTTCTTCTGGTTCTTTACATTCTGAGTTCAAATTCTGCCGAGATCAGCTTTACTTTTTAGCCTTCCAGAATCGATTGAAATTGAGTACCGGTCAACCTCTGGGGTTAATGGTGTCCATGAACTTCCTTTCCGTCAAAATGGCTGAACTTGTGGCTAAAATCAGAAATCATTAACGTAATAAGATCACATTTAACGTTATGATAAAGTTGAAGTGAATGGGTTTATAAGGAATAATGATCATTAGTCATCAGTCATTTTAATCTGTTGTTGTTATTGCCATTTAACCTCGGGACAGCCATTATCCAGTTTTGGATAAACATCATCCTGTTTTGGAAAGCATTTATAACAAGTCAACTATGTCCAAGGGCCAATAAACAATCAATATCGTCACTCATTTTAATTTGCTAATGTTAATACTGTTTAGCCTTAGAATAGCCATGATCCTGTAGACCCGCTATGAAAGGCATTCCAGCTGCGTCATTCAACCTTATCGTTACTTGACTTAATCTTTCCAAGGTCTTTGAGATTGGTGGGCGAGCGAGATAAAGTTACTCTCAGACCGGATACCTAGCAGAAATGTTTGAATCCAGGGGCTTAAATCCCTTTGTCAAGGAACTGGCAGAGTCGGTAGAACGTCGAATAGTATAAAGCCTTTACGGTATATATGTTCCGACTCTCTTCACTCTGGGTTCAAATCCTGCAGAAGAGTCCACTCTGTGGCAAGCCATTCCGGACAGATCTTTGGACTAAGATGAGTTCTACAATGATAATAAATTGTTCAGTAAGACAGAATGCTGCAAACTTAAGATATTACTTACATATTTACTTTATTCAGTTAGTAATGTCAAATCCTGGTGGAGCCAACTTTGCCTTTCCTTAGACATATCTTTTAACTTTTACTTGTTTCCCTCATTGAACTGCAGTCATGCTGGGTTAGCGCCTTAAAGAGTTTTAGATGAGCAGAGTGACCTCAGTGCTTATCTTTAAAGCCTCGTGTTTACTCTGTAGGTTTCGTGCTGAACTACGTAAAGAAACCAACGCCGATTGCCAGGCAGTAGTGGTGAGACAAGCAGAGACACAAAGACACACACACACACACAAACACACAAACACACACACACACACACACACAACACGCACACACACACACACACTCACACACACATGCACGGAGTTTCATTCTCTTAAAATTTATTCGCAAGATATTTGTCAACTTGGCATATACCTTCAAGACACTTGTCCAAGGTCCCGCGCAGTGGGACAGAACCCGAAACGACGCAGCGGTAAAGCGAGCTTCTTAACAACATAGCCATGCTTGTGCCTATGTTAATTAAAATGCAAGTTTACGACCGAAGTCTTTTCAAAGCATTTCAATTTCACCTGGATTTGAACTAAGACCAAGCAGGACGAAACTTTTTAAGTATTTAAAGCATCTTTTTCCTGAGTCTAGCAATCATTCTACTTTCATTATTTCATTTAGACTCATGCTTTAGACGGCGAACTGGCAGAATCGTTAGCACGCCGGGCAAAATACTTAGCAGCATTGTTTCCCGCTCTGAGTTCAAATTCCACGAGATCACCTTCGAATTTTTATTCTTTCCGAGTCGATGGAATAAGTACCAGTTAAACAATGTAATCGACTGTCCTCTTTCCTCAATACTTTTAGGCTTTGTGCCTGTAGTAGAAAAGATTTCGTTGTTCAGTTTTTTTTTAATAATGTTACTATTTAGATGTGTATACTCGTTTCTAATTTTAGCACAAGGCCAGCATTGGAGTGGTATTTTATTATGTCGGTTTTGGAGGAATGATAAGCAAAGCTGGCCTCGGCAGTGTTAGAACTCTGGACATAAAGAGCCAAAAGAAATACTGCAAGGTGTTTTATCCAACTTTCTCGCGATTTTGCTCGTCGATACCATTGAGACTGGCACTTTATTTTATCGACCGTGAGAGGTTGAAAGGCAAAGTTGACCTCGGTGGTATTTGAACTCAGAACGTAAAAGAGTCAGGATAACTACCATAATGCATTTTGTTCAATAACCAAACGATTTTGCTAATTAAGTAAATAAAAGTAAAATGAAGGATTTGAGAAATATATATATATGAAAAATGGTTTCGAAAAACACCCTATATATGTTTTAATGTATCCGAACATCTCTATAACTAGTTTTTTATCGACTTTGTTGATATAAGCCAACATTACAAATGTGCGTGCGTAAGTGTGTGTGTGTGTGTGTGTGTGTGTGTGTGTGTGTGCGTGCATGGCTGTGTGTGTGTTTGTGCGGTGAGTGTTTCTTTGTGGTCAGCCATGTTTTTGTGTGCAGGTGTTCGAGACTATTGGAAATCTCTTATGTAAGACAAGAAAAGAAATGAAGGAAATAAATAGACATTTTGAAAGCCTAAACTTGAGAAAATCGAAAGCAAAGAGGATTAAAAACATAAGGAAGTTATCAAAACAGATGGAAAAACTTCAAGAAATTTACCTCCTTGTCAATACGGTTATTTAAAACGACTTTATCACTTAATTTTATTGATACATATATAACACAACTGAACATATATTATCAATCAAATGTTAAGCAGATAACCCTTTGTTTGTACTCAGCTAAGTAGCTTCTTAGCTCACGAAATGTTTCAGGTTTAAACAAAAAGAAATCTAGAATGGAAATTTTAAGCAAATTGCAATCAAATATATTTTGACGGTTCATGAATTTACTCTTGAAAGTCTCGTTGTTTATGAAAATATTTTTGCAGTAACAATAGATAGTGTAGATTTTATCGTTCACTTGTTCCAGTCATTGAGTTGTGACCATTCTAGAGCCCTATCTGGAAGTGTTTCTTTGAATAAAATCGACCCTAGTACTTATTTTTAAATTCGGTACTTATTTTAGCGTTCTCTTTTTCCGAATCGTTAGGCTAGTGGATGTAAACAAGCCAACACCGACTGCTAAGCAGTTATAGGGAACATACACACTCTCAAATAGATATGTGCATGTGTGTGTGTGCGTGCGTGCGTGTGTACTTCGATTTTTCAAACAGTTTCACTCACAAAGCATTGATCGGCCTGAGGCTATAGTAGAAGACACCTGCCCAAGGCGCTTTACAGTGGGAATGAACCCGAAACAACGTGGTTGTAAAGCAGGCTTCTTATCCCAAAGTTATTACTGTGCCTTGATTGTTATCACTTAATCATTTTAATTCAGTCCCCTTTGATGTTAAATCAATTACAAAAGTGCATTGATCATTCAGGGAAATATACGGAACAAGTTTCATTAATTTATCCTTATCAAGTTGTACCTTATCTAATAAACATTTGAATTTTTATTAATAAGAATGATATTCTTCCTTTCACAAGGTCGGATATTTTGAGGAGAGGCGTAAGTCGAATATATCGACCCAAATGTTCGACAAGCACTTTATTTTATCGACCCCGAAAAGATGAAAGGTTAAGTCGACCTCGGCAGAATTTGAACTCAGAACGTTACGAACTGGAAGAAATATCCGTTAAGCATTTTTCCGAAGCGCTATCGATTCTGCCAGCTCACCGACTTATTAAGACTAATATAAATATTAAAGGGGGGTTAATTTATTTGGTGTTGATTCTATTGATAGTGATGGACATAAAATAGCTACAGGTTGTAATCAAAATCTAGTCATACCTATACTCAACTAACCGGGAACTTACTGAATCAATAAATATTGGTTTCAAATTTTGGCAGATGGCGAACAATTTTAGGGGACATCAACTTCAGTATTCAACAGGTACTTATTTTATCGACCCTGAACAGATGAAAGGTAAAGTCGACGGCGGCGGAATTTGAACTCAGAACATAAAGACAGATGAAATGCCGTTAAGCATTTTGCCGGGAGGGCTAACGATTCTGCCAGCTCGTCAACTTTCAATTAATAAATATCATAGATGCAACAAGATTTTCCATAAAACGGAGTCGCATTCAAAT
>NC_043001.1:74868526-74881026 GCF_006345805.1 Octopus sinensis
TATATATATATATATGTGTGTGTGTGTGTGTGTGTGTGTGTGTGGTTGTGTGTGTGTGTGTGTGTGTGTGTGTGGTGGAGTGTGTGTGTGTAGATATATGTGTATGTGTTTATATATATATATATATATGTACTATATATACTATATACATATATATGAGTATATATAGATATCTGTATATGTGTGTGTATGTAATATATTATATATATATATATATATATTATATATATATTCCTGTTTAAAAGCGTATTTATACATACATAAATATATGTTCCTATATACATATACTCGTAGACACGCATGCACATTTACGTGCATAGATGCTCACCTATATTTCACATTGTTTTATTTTTATATGTATGCTCACTTACATACACACACGTGTGGGGATGCACAAATATATGCCAGTGATACACAAATATATGCCAGAAACGTATATATACTTATATATGTGCCTCTTGCTCGACGTCTTGCGTGTATACTTAGGAGCAAGGTCTTTCATGTGTTATTACAATAACCACATTCGGGCATATAGTCGGGTGTACACACGATTATGAGAACACAAATCCCTCGTTGGTTGATGAGTATACGTACAAACACCAATACTACGAAATACATTCAATACAGATATACAACACGCCCACATGTGCTACACATATTGCAAATGCCATTATGCTCATATTTTCGTGGTAGCTGTGATCTTTCACTTTCTGTTGCAAGTGGTATTTCGGTTGGTCTTTTTCTGACTGTACATACTTGAATGACTTTGTGTCACTTTCTTAGTTAAGTTTCTGAAAGAATGTGTATGCGGTAGAATCTAAACTTGAAAGTGTTGGCTGTTGGCAAAATGTAGGATTTGAGTGTGTTGTTTGTATTGTTTCTAGTGAAGATTCTCTTCGATACAGTTGTAACTAAGTTTAAGGGTGTTGGTGATGAATACCTTACATGTGTTGTTTTCTGTTGTTGCTTTTTTTATCTGAGTAAAACGTTTCTAGTAAGGATTTTCATGCGGAGAGGCCATTGTGTGTTACATTTACATTGTTTATAGAGAGTTGGGTTGTTTATGATGTTTGATGAATATTGGATTCTATAGATACCTCATTTCTCTCATGCTATTGGAAATTATGTAAGCCGATTATTGTTAGAACCGAAGCTATTGCTTACAATATTCCATATAAAATATCTCAATAACTGAAGTTAACACCACTTTCCAGTCGATCAAAGTACATTTAGTGTGTATGTATATGTATATATTTATACATGTATATATATGTAGGTGTGTGCATGTGTGTGTATGTGTGTATGTCTTTATATATGTATGCGTATGTGTATATCATATACATATATGCATCGGTAAGTTTGTGTGTGTGTTAAAACACGATTGTCTTAGTATTATCATTTTCATTATACCTTTTCTTTAATTTCTAGTTAGTTTCTTGCAATTTGTTTGGAAACTTCCTAAACCCATCAAATTAGGTCCTAGACATCTTCATACGCAGACTCTATGCTGTGTGGTTGATTTTAATTCTCTTTAACAAACAAATCCAATATCATTGCTATTGCCTTTGTCATTACCGTCAGAATTTGAACTTTTGACAGTTACCATTTTACTTAAGAGGTTAAAGGATGATTATCTTTTCTTTGTAACTGGTGTCTATATTGATTCCAGGAGGATCATAAAAGACAAATGCATCCTCGATGGTATTTCATTTCAGAACGTAAACGTACGGAACTATATATCTGTCACTCTATCGGTTCTTCCATTCACTGCCCTTGAAAAGTATCGATAATAGAATAATACGTGAAGGTTCAGTTATAACAACTATTTGTAAAAGTCGTACAAAGCAACCAATGTTTATTTCTTATGAATTTCAGCCAAGCATAGCGGAAGGTTTTACACAATATGATAGCAAAGATAGTATCGAACCTTATATGGAATATTTGAATGTTGAAGAGAACTGCGTATACAACACAATAACAGTAGAACCAGTTACAGAAAATAGTACACCAACTTACACAAATTTGTCGCTTAAAATGGAGCAGAGAGATTGTGTTTATGGTAAGTATAAGATATTGTTTGACTTGCTCGGGTTTATTTCCAGTAGACATATATACGTGCACACAAACACATACACGCACATATCCGTGTGTATGTGTGTGTGTGTGTGTGTGTGTGTGTGTGTGTGTGTGTGTGTGTGTGTGTGTGTGTGTGTGTGTGTGCGTGTGTGCGTGAATAATTAGCGAAGTACCGGTCAAAAATGATGTGTTTTATTTATATACACTCATTTAATGATTCTTAATTTTTCTACTAAATTTTCTTCGTGTGTTTCATTTTGTTTTGGTCCAATTATTCTTACACTTTTCCTCTCACGATTTTCTGCTGTTTTCCCTTATGTTCCATGCCCTCACCAATTCACTTTAAGCATTGACGTCTTCTGATAGTCTTCATTTTCTTTATGCAGTTCCTAATCAAGCATCTCTTCTGTGACTTGTAATTATCTGTTTCCTATATTTGAAAAATCGGTTTTGCAATTTCTTAATCCTACACTCTCACTCCATTACTACACGTTGATATACCCACTAACTTTCATGCTTCGTTATTTTTTCTTCGTTTCCCCCTCTTTTCTCTCGTTTTCTCTTAAAGTCTTCCTCACTTCTATTTTTTTTCCCAATGTATCCCCAGTAGTTTGATGTCAAATACAATTTTTTTAGTTTTTCTCTTCTCCTGTCTATATTATCCTCTCTACCATTTAACACTTTAAATCTGTTATTTTATCAGGTTACCTCTCTAACTCCTCCGCTCGGTTGTAGAGCTCTACATTGTTTCATCACACCTGCTTTGCTATGTTACTTACACGCACTGTCTCTTCCTCTCTCCTCCATCCTATATTTCATTCTCTGCTCACTAACTACTAGGTGACAGCAGAATATTTCTCTCTCTCTCTCTCTTTCTCTCTCTCAATGTCAGTCACCCACCTATCTATCTGTCTATCTTTCTATTTATTTACACACACACACACACACACACACACACACACACATGCACATATATATATATATATATATCAACCCTCCTATCTTTTGAACCTCTATTTTTCACCTCTTTGGGCACAATGGCTTTTGACAGAAATGTTTGAAAGCAACCACTATCACTGCCAGCACCAAAGGTCTTTTCCCCAAAACTAAAGAGTATATTATTTGAAGCCTGTATCAAAGCTACAATGTCCTAGGGTAGCGAGACTTGGTCATTGAATGTAGATTGACAAAGATCAAAAAGATATAAAGTAAGTATGTACCAATGGAGGTGTAATGTTAGTGTGCAAGAACGTCAGAGTATAAATGAGCTAAGAGAAAAAGTGAATGTGAAAGGAATCAGATGTAGTATGCAAGAGAGAAGGTTGCACTCTTATAGACATACGATGCATATGGAGAAAGACGGCCGCATACAAAATCGTCGAGTACTCCAAGGTAGTGGAGGGAGAAGAGGGAGACCGAGGAAACACTCACACCTCCTCCATGGCACCCGTCTCTTCATCACATATATTCCCTCCAATTCGCTTGTTATATTCGTCCTGTTGCATCACCAACCAGACACTCTCCCAGTTTACCTGTATTGTCACACAACACTTCCTCTTATCTTTATCTCACTACCTATCTTCTTGCTAGTCTTTCATCACCTCGCTGTACCCACCCACTACTTTCCCCTACTCCTTTCTCTCACCATCCTTTCTACATTACCACCCCATCTGGGGTATTTTTGCAGCATTCTCACTCTGCTCTTTCCTTCCCCCTATATCCATGGTACCCTCCAACTTCTCTTTACCCTCAATAATCCTTTTCATCTTTTCTCTTCTCCTCTAGTCTACATCATGAACTCTACTTCTATGTATACATGTTTGTCTATACATGGATGTATGTCTGTATGATAATTGTATATGTATGTATATTATGTATAATATATATATATATATATATATATATATATATATATATATATATATATATTATATATATAATATATATATATATATAAATTTTCTTCTGTCTCGTGAAGTTATAATTTAATTTTTACTGTAATAATAACCTTAATTTCTCCACAGAATATTGGGATGATTATGTCAGCGCCCGTCCCTTCTGCAACAACCGATCACACTTCAGCTATTATAACGACGCTCAATGTTATACAAATATCAACTCTGGAAGTAAGTGTGATTACAATGAATATTATTGTTATTTATGAAAAGCTGTATATCATCCCGTTCCCAAAAGAAATCGCTAGCATCTCCATTGAAAGAGTCATATCTTATCTGAATACCATTTAACACTTTGTTACCATATTTCTGTTAAGATATACTGTTTTTGTTTCAATTAATTTTTAAAGAAATTAAGGACTTAGTAAATTGTCTTTATTAAGCTGGTATATCGAGCATTAGTTAACAGGAAATCTTGATTGGCGAGGTAATAGTTTAGGGCACTTTCACACTTTCACACTTATATATATATATATATATATATATATATATATATATATATATATATATATATATATATATATATGTATGTATATATATATGTATGCGTGTGTGTGGAGAGAGAGAGAGAGAGGAGAGAGAGAGAGAGCTAGAATGAGTTGAGTAGATAAGTATAATGAATGCCTCTCATGGTATCTGGTAGTAAAGAAATCCAGGGTGCTTGAAATTCATTACCAGTTCATAGAGATCACTATGAGGTTGGTTACGGAGTTCTAACCCCTTGTTGTCTAATGAGAAAATTTTTCTCCAAGAGAAAACCATAATGAAACGCTCTTACAAGTTCAAATAAGCTCCAGACATATTTCAACAGATCTAAATTTGATATGTTTTCTATCGCTGGTTCATGCACTTACCCACCTTTGATTGTATTGTCTTCATTCTTTTTTTTTTTCAGTAGATTTCATTGTTTCCAAACCCGAGGAAATGTCTCTGTCTCAAGACATCAACTATAGTCCCGAACTTATACAGAATAGCGAATATAGTCTTGATCCACCGAAACACTATCGCAGGAAACCAGGCAGGAAAAAGGGACAAAGTAAGTTTATGCTGTCAGTAACAATTAAAAGTAGAATTAACAGATTTAATTAAAACTATTTTTATTGAAATAGTGATACTTGTCAATCCAAATTATTATTATTATACAGTTGTTAATGCATGAATAAATGCTCTTAAATGACCGTGCACAATTACACACATACAGCACATATATATGGATGCGCGCGCACGCACATACATAGATACACATACACACATACACATTGACGCACACACACAAATACGCATATGTATACATAGACACAGACACGCGCGCGCGCATGCACCAAAGCACGCATGTGTACGCACACAGGCATTAGAGCCAATAAATCACGTGGGAATGCATCGATATGAATATCGAATACAAATGTAGGAAATAAGAAAAATAACAAGAAAAAGTTATCCAGAGGCTGCATGATTTCCCAGAAGTGTGATTTAAAGACTTGATATGAGGATCACGTGATTATAGAGCTAGCTGAATGAAACAAGGATATTTGTTGTGATGGAAAATGATGTGAGTGTAACGATATAGATGTAATATTTAATATATTACGTAATGTTAAGGCAGCGAGCTGGCAGAATCGTTAGCACGCCGGGCAAAATTCTTGACGGCATTTCGTCCGTCTTTACGTTCTGAGTTCAAATTCCGCTGAGGTCGACTTTGCTTTTCATCCTTTCTGGGTTGATACAATAAGTACCAGCTGAACACTGAGGTCAAGGTAATCGACTTACCCACTTCCCGAAAGTGTTGGCCTTGTGCCAAAATTTGAAATCAATATATTACGTAACGTTACGTAATGCAACGATTTATATAATGCTACATAGCGTAGATGAAGTTGGTTAATAGCCAAGTGTTTATTATTCTCAATAATACTCACCGGTAGTCATAATACTGTTGCTGTAGGTACGTGCACTGAGATGAAGAATAGTTAGTCGAAGACTATATGTTTAGTGGCTGCGTTAAATCTTCCAGGGAGCTCACTCCCGTATATGTGTAGTAGTGATGCTATTTCAGCTTGTGGTCTGCTGCTCTATCTATATTCAATAGTAACCTGATCAGGGTTAGGTTTAGGGGTTAGGCAATAGTCAAAATGCTGTAGCTAACAGTGATACCAAATCGGGAATCTCACCAAAATCAAGCAATAAGAATTTCTCTAAATAAGTAAGTTTGCATAATTTCCCGTTGGTAATTGTGCTAAACTGTCAATTGTGTTTCTAGTTGTTTTTTTACTAATACTTCAGCAGCCATTTGAATAGATCAATAAGTATCACATCAATTATGAATAGATCGTACACTTTAACAGATTAATCAATATTTATTGAATAGATTAATTTAATGTTATATATCAAATGACCTTTCATCATTGTTTTCTTTCCTTTTGTTTCTTGAAATAGTTTCCAAAGTTTATCACCTGTGGGAATTTATCCGAGACCTTCTCAAATCCCCGTGTTATAGAGATATAATCCGATGGGAAGATCGCGACAAAGGTATCTTTCGGGTGTTGAAATCTGCAGAAGTTGCGAAGCTTTGGGGCCAAAAGAAGAAAAATAAGCTAGCAATGAATTACGAAAAAATGAGCCGTTCTCTACGGTAAGAAATCATTTTAATTAGAAATATCTTCTAAGTTCAAATCCCACGTTGATCGACTTTCTTTTTCATTCTTTGGTGTCTTAAAAACGTTCTAATGCCGAGAAACTCAACTATATTCTTCAGAATGTGTGGTGTTCTGCCTAACTTGGAAATCATTCAAAATGAAAGAATTTATTAAGGATGACCTTTTCACTTTTCACATACAAAAAAATTACTAGGGTGGATGGTAGCGACTAACCATTTCCCTTCAAAATGGCTTGTATTATGCCTAAATCGGTATCAAATGTCAGCACAAGTCCAACAATTTTAGAGGGACGGGTTTATTTGAATATATCGATCCCAATACTTGACTGTTACATATATCTCGGAAGGATGAAACGTAAACTAGACCTCAGTAGAATTTGAACTCGGAACTTAAGGAACCGAACGAAATACCGCTAAGCATTTCCTCCGGCGTGCTAATGATTTCGCCAGCTTAACCCTTGTCTTAAACGTAAGTAAAAAAACAAAAAGAAATTAAGGGCGGCAGATTGACAGAAACTTTATTACATCGGACCTTGCGATTTGTTTCGATTTGATTTTTTATGCTCTGTGTTCACATCCCACCGAGGTCACCTTTGCCTTTCATTCTTTCGGGGTCGATAAAATAAAATATCAGGCAAACAATAAAGTCGATGGTATTGACTGACACGAACCCTCATAAAAACTGCTAGACTTGTACCTAAATTCGAAACAAATGATCACCACATGATCTGCATAATCATTAGCGTGTCCCACAAAATATCTTGCGTGCGGTGCTTGTTCTGCGGTGTTTGTTCTGAACTCTTCTGAATTCAGATCCCTCTGGGGCTGACTTTACTTTTCATTCTGCAATATAAGTGCCAGTTTAGTTCTGAAGTCGATGGCATAGATTAACCCTTTCCGCACAAAAGTGTTGAAGCCATGATAAGATTGTCAGAGCAACGGAAAAATAACTTGTGATATTTCTTCCGGATCACTCCGTTCTGATTTCAAATTTCATCTAAATCGACTTTGCCTTTCATCTCTCAGGGGCCGATAAAGCAAAATATCAGTCAAAAACTTAAAGTCCGTGTAATCGACCTGACCTCTCCTACTAAAACTGCTGGTCGCCAGTTGGCAGAATTGTTTTCAGGGCGGGCAATATGCTTAGCAGCATTTCGCCCGTCCTTATGTTCTGAGATCAAATTCTGCCGAGGTCGAATTTGCCTATCATTCTTTCGGTGTCGATGAAATAAGTACCAGTTACGCACTGGGGTCGATGCAATCGATTAGATTCCTTTCCAAAAATTTCTGGCCTCGAGCCTTTAATAGAAAGAATTGCTATTATTGTGGTTGTTTAAAAATATTTTTCTTTCAATACTAAATTGACTTTCATAATATTGAATACCTCATTTTCTTTCTGCAGATATTCAAGAAAAGAAGGATATTTTATGGAAATACCATGTGATGGATCTTATCCCAAGAAGTTGTGCTTTAGATTTGGCCCAAAATCTCACGGCTGGAAGTAATCGAACTCTCTGTTCTAAAGACTTTCTTAGAAATTTTAAAGACATTGACATATGTGCATGCTAATTAGTCATACGCTCATAAATACAAGCGCACATACACGCACGCACTCACACACACACACACACACACACACACACACACACACAACACACACACACTCACACACACACACATATATATATATATGCATGTATATGTACATGTATGCATACATACATATACATATATATATATGTACGTGCATGTTTATATATATATATACATATACACACAATGAGTTCAACAAAAGGCCTTTTATTCCACTCACTGTTTTAATAAGTATTAGATTCTAAGTGGCTTTACTATGCTCCCTTGATCACGTAGTACATATACGTATATATATATATATATATACATACATATACATACATATGTAACATATGTATATATACATATATGTATATGTAACATATGTATATATACATATATGTGTATACATGCATATATATATATAAATATGTGTATATATATATATATATTTATATATATATGTACATATATACATATATATTCATATATGTTTACATATATATATATATATTATATATATATATATATAATATATATATATATATATAATTAAAGACATTTGTAACCTTCAGCCTCCTTTCCTCTTCCATCCATATTTAAAATAATTTCATTACAATTTTACAAATCATTTAACCGTTTCAAACTACGGCATTCATTAGAAATTTATTATAACAAATGAATTTTTATTTCTCTCTACATAAATATAATTTCAATCATGCTTCCTTTTTGCAAGCTGGAATGTGAACCAAAATTTCAAAATTCTCGTCAGCGTCTAGCATATTCATTTTGGTACAAATACATCTTTTCATGTGTTTCTATTTGAACATATATATCAGCTCAACTTTCAACATTATTTTGAATTATTGACATGCACAGTTCATCATTATTTTCCTGCATACATACCGATTATTACGTGTATTTATGTTTACGTATGTAACGTGTTTTTGTACACAGATATATGCTCACAGATACATGCTCACACACACACACACACATACACACACACATACACACACATACATACATACACACACACACGCATACATACGCACACACATATGTGTGCATCGGGCCAAAGAAATCCGAACCTGCTAGAAGCAGCCACCATTATTCACTCAGATCGCATTGTATTGTCTTCATATTGACATTCGCTTATGCAATACTTGATATACAAAACGAAAACCCCAGAGTATTCATAGCCAGAAGGTCTTTGAACATAGGTCAGCACGGTTAAGATTGACCTCTGGTTAAATAACAATCAATGTACATATGCATATATTTTTGTTAATGCTCGCACAGGAATGCGCGAACTACGTGTGTGTGAATGTAGTTATGAATCCACGTATTTATGTGTGTGTGTCAGAATGTATATGCGTGTATGTATGCATGTCTGTCTGTCTGCCTGTATGTATGTGCGTACGTCTGTGTGTGTGTTTGTTATGCGTTTATATCACGTCAAGAAATTCACTTGTGATAGACAAACTCTAAAGAGATTGTCTAATCCACTTCATTTATAATAGATACAGATAATGAACGTACAAACTACTTCATACATACATACATACATATCACCGAAAAAGAACTTGGTGTTTATCACTGAAGGCACAATCACAACACATCCACAATAAATTATAATAGAGCTATGACAACATGTCTCTGAAACAGGGAAGGAGATTTCAAGACCTCCAATGCACCGTCAAAGTAGATATGCATATATTACCTTTAATCCGGGACATAACTAGTTATGTTTTTGCATGCAAAGTATTGCGTACAGGGTCAGACGGTTTTAAAATGCAAAATAATGGCTGAATGTTTATGTATATGTATATACATACATATATATATGTATATATATATATATATGTGTGTGTGTGTGTGTGTGTGTGTGTTGTGTGTGTATGTATGTATGTCTGTATGTATGTATATATATATATATATATATATATTATATATATAATATATATATATATATATATTCACATACATAGTAAATATGCAAAGAGCGAGCTGGACGAGGTTCGAGGTGAAAACAAGCGTAAAGGTTTCGGGAAAACATATGGTTATAGAAGCCTTAACTGAATAAAAAATATATACGCATTTGTATAGTTATATATAGATATATGTATCTATCTACCTATATATATATATATAATATATATATATATATATATATATATATATATAATATATGCCTTTCGAAACACGTGTAGAATGAAATAAAACGATTTCTGTTCAATCTGCGTTCAGCTCCATTTCTTCAATTCACCAATAATGTTTTATATATATATATATATATATTATATATATATATATATATATATATATATATATATATATATATATATATATATATATATATATATATATATACGTATATGCATATGAGTTCGTGTATGTTTATGTGTCTGTGTACGTACGTATTCAGATAATTGTTATATCTTTGTGAGACACGAGCGAAATACAAAGTAAAACAAATGAATAATGAAAGGATTGAAACAGTATATTTATCGTCCTGGAGAGAAGGAAATGAAAATGAGTATACCCTTTTGACAATAAATGTTGCTCGCGCGTGCGTGTGCGTGTGTGTGTGTGTGTGTGTGTGTGTGTGTGTTGTGTGTGTGTGCTCTCCCGCGTTTGGAAATGATGAAAGTAGCATCTGTATTGCTTGATGCTAATATTGATGTCGTCAAATAGATGGCAAACCCCCAAAATCATAATTATGCATGTGTGTGGTGGATCGAAGAGTTTCGTGACTGATCAGAGTTTATTCCAACAACAATATGTATTGAATTTATGTGTTATAATTTTGATAAAAAAATTTTTTCCAATGAATATATTTTGTTTTTTATAACTTTTTATTGAATATATTTATATTTGTGAAAAATGGAACCAACCAAAATCAGAATATAATATATATAAATGTTAAAATAAATATTTTTTTTCTTTTCAATATGTTTTACAAACTTATTTTTTATTAAACTAATGCGATTACACAATCATAAAAATGGTGTGTTTGGCAACGATGTTGAGTTTTGTATATGGTGATAAATTGTTTCATGATTTTGTAGTATAAATAGTCTGGTAGCCAACTAGTATCGGGTTAGATTATGGCATTTACATATTTAAATATATATAGGCTGAGTTGTTACAAGAATATAAATCATAAGCAAGAAGAGGAAGTTAAAGGGGTGTGTAGATCGTCTCTTCTAACATTTTCAAGGAAAGATACGCAGGTAGGGCATTTCTCTGCAAATAAACAATAACGATCCATCCCGTCATCAGAGGGAGAATAAGAACAATTATTGTTTGTACCAATTTCAGACATAACGTTACTTAAATGTTGCTATATATGAATATTTATATATATGTATGCACACACACAATCACACACACACACACGCATATACACACACATGCACACACATACATAATTGTAACAATGAAGATTTGATTGGACAAGTCCCATTATTTCATTGGTTTACAATTGTTTCATTGAAGCTCGATTTTGTGATCATTGCTATATTGCGCAATAATATATATATATTTCATTGTCACCCTTCCCTCGTAAGCCCACTCCACCTTCCCAGACCCACATTTTCACACCTACACATACACACAGGCACATATCAAGATCAGCAGCCCAATTCCACACGCACATACAAACTTTCTTATACACACGCACGCGCACCTTCGTTTTCGGGTCACCACTACTTTATTATCTCCCCTTCTCCCAAGCTCTCCTGTGTGACCTTTCTGTCCGGCATTTGCCATGATAGATCGCCAACCATTAAACATTCCTTATTTTCTCTCCTTGTTTCTTTCTGTGTTCCTTTCTGTGGAAGAGCGTAGGCTCGAAATGTTGAAGACATTTTCACTTCCGGAGCGTTATACTAATACACCGATAGTGCTAGGCTTACAAAGAATAACTCCTGAGCTCGGTTTATTCGACTAAAGGCGGTGCTCCAGCATGGTCGCAGTCAAATTACTGAAACAAATAAAAGAATAAAAGAATACACACGCATATACATATACACGCACATGCAAGTGTCAGCTGAATAGTTCATCGGCTGACCAAGAAACTCTGAAGTAGTGTGACTAAATGAGGTCTATTTTTCAGCATAGTCCCCCTTACGGTTCACACACTTCTTCCATCGGTGTTGTAGTGCTTCGATTCCATATGGCGAAGAACCTTTCAAACCTGTTGGTCAAAAAAAGTCATCAACAACAAATATGACGTCATCATC
>NC_043001.1:74891026-74893526 GCF_006345805.1 Octopus sinensis
TAAATATAAACTTGTTACCAGTTCAAATACGTTTGAGACATTTTCGAACCCGCAAGAAGGACATTCACTGCATTTTGTCATGGAAAAATATTCGCGCTGTAGACAAAATGGAGTAAATACACCAGATCAGTTTGAGCGCCCTCTATCCAGAGTGATGGATACATGCATTTCAAAGTAGTTATCTTCACATCAGTATTGGATTCTATAAAAGAGAGACAACTCTGAATTGACTACAAGAGTAAGTCTCTCTTATCAGATTTCAGTCAAAATACTTTAAATGGTGACACTAACCGGTTGCCCACTGTAGTAAAATACAGATTAGAAGTCCTAAACAATTATTTATATAAATATAAGCTTGTTATCAGTTCAAATATGTTTGAGACATATTCTTAGGTTATTCACTTCATTTTGTCATAGAGAAATATTATCGCTATAAGCAAAAAGGTGTACACACACAATGCATCCATCGATCTGGATAGAGAGCGCTCTGAACTGATCGGGTGTTTTTACGCCTATGTCTACAGCGAGAATATTTCTCCTTGACAAAATATAGTGAAAAGCCTTCTTACGGATTCAAACCTTATCTCAAACATATTTGAACTGGTAGCAAGTTTATTATTTATATAAATCACAGCTTAGCACTTCTAATCAATATTCTAAACTATATAGTTATACATCAAACGTACTAGGAAATATATGTTATTTACAGTAATGTAATGTGCAACAATTTCTATTAAACAGAAATTGTAACACCTTACACACTAACCCTTCAAATCTCTGGCCTGGTGTCTAAATCAGAAATTCTTATTATTGCTGTTTAGGTTAAGAGTAGTTCAGAAAAGAACCCTTCCAGCCGTAACTATCCCATTTTATGTTATTTTTTTTTTTGTTTTTATCATTGGACTGCAGCCATGGTGGGACACCACCTTAGAGGATTATTACACCAAAATTATCATTAGTCGATAGTTCTTTATACAAAAAGGATTACTAGAGTATAGTTATTTAGATGTTTTTACATTTTTTGCTTGAGATTCTATAGGCAAAATGTCTTTAGACTATAGTGTATTTATACAAAAGTCATTTTAGACCAAAGTTCTTTAGACCATAGCGCATTAGACCGAAGTGTCTAAGACAAAATGTCCTAGATCTATATATATATGTATGATGGGCTTCCTTCAGTTTCCGTTAACTAGATCTACTCACAAGAATTCGGTCGGCTCGAAGCTATAATAGAAGACACTTGTCCAAGGTGCCATGCAGTGGGATTGACCCCAAAACAATGGGGTGGGGAAGCAAACTTCTTATCACACAGCCACTATATTATCAAATGAATCCTTTCATTTTTAGGTCGGTGAGTTTTGAGCTGTTATTTAACAGCTATATCTTTCCGGTCAATGACCCAGTAGAGGCTCTTTCATTACCTTGAATTCAAATTTGCTACGTCAACATAAGTGAATGACCGCTTAGTAAATACCATCAAATCAGCTGCATAACCTGATATAAAAATCAATAGCTTATTCTCAGTACATTGACATCTCTTGGTTTTCTCTCTACAATTAACAATTGCCTCAGGATAATTGTGAGATTCTTTAGTTTACCACACCTCAAAATAAGAATCTTACTCATGCCTACATGATTAGCTTCATCTACACCTATTCCATATATACAGGAATTTGTCAAAATAATGGAAGCACCATTTTATTTGGTAATTTTTTTTCTGTTAGAGCAGACATGTTGCGTGGTTAAGAAGCAAGATTTGCAACCACGTGGTTTCGGGTGCATTTCCCTTGCGTGGCACCTTGGCCAAGTTTCTTCTACTATAGCCCCATACGGATCAATGCCTTGTAAGGGAATTTGGTAGACGGAAACTGAAAGAAGCCTGTTGTGTGTGTGTGTGTGTGTGTGTGTGTATGTGTGTGTGTGTGTGTGTGGTGTGTGTGTGTGTGAGTGTGTGTGTGTGTGTCTTTGTACTTGTGTTTTTCTCAAGCGCTGCTTGTCAACCGGTGTTGGTTTGTATAGAGACAGAGGGAGTATGCACCAGTTTTAAAAGAAAATAAGTACTTGGGTCGATCTGTTCGACTAAAACCCTTAAAGGTGGTGCTCCAGCATAGTTGCAGTATAGTAACTGGAACAATTAAAAGATTTTTAAAAAATTGTCAATATGACAAATTCATAGCCGCTCTAGTTTGTATATATGTGTCTATATGCATTATGTAGGACTTGTACTTCATTATATAACACACTATTTGTTTGTTTGTCTGTTTGCTTGCTTGCTTGTCTGTCTGTTTGTTTGTTTTTGTAGATATATTTAGAGAACTACAATGCATGACCTATCTGGTTTTCAAAGTAAAAGAAATATATTGGAGCATGGATGACTGGAGCTTCAGTCACTAAAACTGCTGAATTTAGAGAGGTACAGTCTCTAAAATCATGTTGGCATTCCAAAACCAAAGTAAAACTAGCTCTGACTAGCATAAGTCCGAACAGAAGGAAAAGCTTA
>NC_043001.1:74898526-74923526 GCF_006345805.1 Octopus sinensis
CCGCACAACTACAATTAGACAACGGCTAAAAACATTCGATGTTGATAATGCCTGGATCGTTCCATTCAACCCTTTGCTTTCCAAAACATTTAATGCACACATTAATGTTGAGTACTGCAGTTCGGTGAGATGCATACAATACCTCTGCAAGTACATTAATAAGGGCGATGATATGGCCGTGTTTGTGTTCAGTGATGAAGACCTTAGACATGACGAAATTAAACAATTCGTTTTCGGTAGGTATGTATCCTCCAATTATGCAGCGTGGCGCATTTTTGGATACGAGATTCATCTAAGCTCACCATCAGTTTTCCACCTGAATGTTCATTTACAGAAGAGACAGCTGGTTTACTTCACAGAGAAAAATGCACGTCAAGTCATTGAAAATCCAAAAGGGACTACGCTTACAGCATTCTTTAAATTGTGTTCAGTTGATGAGTTTGCTGCTATTCTCATTTACCCTGAAGTACCGGAATATTACACATACAAAAATAATAATTGGAAGCGCAGGTCACATGGAACAGAACTTGACAATTGGCCCGGTGTTTCTAGGAAGAACGTCATTGGACGTGTGTATAATATTCATCCTACCAAACAGGAAATCTCTTTGAGAATGCTACTTCATGTAGTTACTGGACGAAAGTCTTTTGCTGATCTTCGCACGGATGATGGTATCATCTGCGCCACTTACAGGGAAGCATGTTTGAGGTGCGGACTTCCTCTCAATGACGACCACTTACACAGGACATTAGCAGAGGCCTCAAATTGTAAACTGCCATGGCAAATGCGTCGATTGCTTTGTAGCATATTAATCCACTGTAATCCCAGCAACCCTTTTAACCTTTGGGAATCGTTCAGACAGAGCCTATCAAAGGACATACAGGCTAATTTAGCGCTACGTGATGGCAACGACGATGTTTATAATGAGGCATTAATCGACATGGACAGACACATCAGACGCTATGTTATACGCGGTTTAAGTGAATTCCACCTGCCAACACCTGTCCATCATGAAGCGCCTTTGGATGTTGAATACATGTCAGAAAAAAAACTACAACATTGCCGAATTGACGGAAACAAGTACGCGAGATGAACCAAGACTTTTGCTTGAACAAAGAGAGATTTATAATGAAATTATTGACAGCGTTAGATTGAACCAAGGAAAGCTTTTCTTTTTGAATGCTCCAGGTGGTACTGGTAAAACTTTCGTTATCAATTTCATTCTCGCAAAGCTGCGCGCTGAACGTCGAATTGCCATTGCATGTGCCTCAAGTGGTATTGCAGCAACACTGCTTCAAGGCGGCCGTACGGCACATAGTGCATTCAAATTGCCCATGGACATTGGAAAGAAAGATAATCCTATATGTAATATAGATCGTAGTTCCTCAAGAGCAAGACTTCTTCGTGAATGCAGTCTTTTTATTTGGGATGAGGCTACAATGAGTAATAAGGCCATGTTTGAGGCTCTTGACAGTACTCTCCAAGATTTGCGTCACAATACAAAAATAATGGGTGGAGCTACGTTTCTCATGGCAGGAGATTTTCGACAAACTCTTCCTGTTGTCCGAGCAGGCACTAGAGCCGATGTGGTTAATGCATGTATAAAGCATTCTTATGTGTGGCACAGTGTTATCAGTCGCCATCTTCAAACAAACATGAGAGACCACCTACGTGGTGATGTGGAGTCTGAGGCTTTCGCAAAACACCTATTAGATCTTGGTGATGGAGTTTTGCCTTTCGTTGATGATGAGCATATTCGGTTGCCTTTTGGGAATTTCGTTCCAAATGTAGAAGAACTTATAAGAGCCGTTTTACCTGACGTCGAAGCCAACTTCCGGGATCTCGATTGGCTAAGAGCAAGAGCTATTCTATCGCCTCATAATACAACAGCTCATGCTACAAATAAACAAGTACTTGATATGAATCCTGGTGAGATAGTTTCTTTCATGTCCATCGATACAAATAAAGATGAGAATGATGCAGTCAAATATCCATCCGAGCTACTCAACAAGCTAACACCTCCGGTACTTCCACCTCATCATTTGTGTTTGAAAGTTGGTACTCCAATCATGGTGCTCAGAAATATGGAAACGCCTGAAATATGCAATGGTTATTATGCGAATGGTTATTAGGAGGATTCAAAGTCATGTTATAACTGCTGAAATTTTGAGTGGACCATTTGTAGGAACAATCAAAATGATACATAAAATGAGTATTTCACCCTCTGATGTTCCCATTCAGTTTAAACGCTTTCAATTTCCGATAAAACTATGCTTCGCGATGACAATCAACAGGTCACAGGGACAATCACTGGACATTGTAGGCATTAACCTGTCACAACCGGTTTTCAGTCATGGTCAATTGTACGTAGCCTGTTCTCGAGTTGAAAATCCACATAAACTCTTCATTCTTGGCAATCATGAGCGCACAAGGAACGTGGTTTATCAGGAGGCTCTGACAAAAGAAAACTGATTGTAAGTCATGAAATTTTGCTTGATTTTTTATTTTGCACCTCTTCATTATCTCTTCATTCTTGAAAATAAAGACATTAAAAAGAACATGGTTCATAAAGAACGTTGGGTTCAGATGTTTGCAAACATTTGATCCAACTCATTCTCTTTATTCCTCATTTTCCGATTCCTTCTACGTCTCCATTAAACGGTTTTGTCAAGTTATTGTTTCTTCGCTAACATAAGACATTCATAAAGTGAATGAGTTGTTAATTACATTTTATACACTATTCCATTGTTTAGGTGGTGTCGAAAGGACTGGCATGTGTCACCATATAAACTCTCTCAGTCAAACTCCCAACTCATGAGTTCACATCGTGATACTCTTTCTACAAAACTGAGCTGGGTGTGAATTCTAATTTCATTCACTATTACAGATGTTTTAATTTTTGAAACAAACACATTGCCTCTTTCGTTTTAAAACAATAAAACAATACTACCTCAATACATTGGTCCAACAAACGAAACATCCAACACTCTCATTCTTTTATGTATCTGTCTTCCTCCATCACTCACTCACTTTTCTCCCTTCCTTTCACATTCTATCTATAACGTCGTTTCACAGCGTCTACCTACCTTACATTCACTTTCTCTTTATAACGTCGTTTCACAGCGTCTGTTATCCCCCCTCCCTGCCTTCCACAGCGCTTTCACACACTCTCACTCTCTACGTCTGTCTGCATTCATAGAGAGAATTATCATCGCCACAACAACCACTCAATCATGACAACAAATATTATGAATCAGATATTTATTGGGTTAATTTATATATGTGTGTGTGTATCTATATATAAATATGTATATATAATAATTTTTATATATACAAAGTGCATATATCTGTATTTATATATATATATATATATATATATATATATATATATATATATAATATATATATATATATATATATATATATATATATATATATAATTTGTATACATTTATATATATATACCACACTCTTACCCGCGCGTAGAGCGGGTCACCTTCAGCTAGTATATATATATAAACATATATTTATACATATATGTATACATATGCATGCGTTTGTATATGTATGTATGTGTGTATATATGCACATACATATATACACAGAGAATATATTTACATTCATCTATACACGTACGTATCTGTGTGTGTATGTGCGCGTGTGTTGACAGTGATTTGATTTGTTATATGCCTTGTGATTATTACTCTTCTTGTTGCCTATCTTTCCATTTTAAACAATGAAACAACTGTATTATTTTAGAGGATAATTAAAGAGAAAATTCATAGCAAATAATAACAAACCGTTTCACTTGTAACAAGTAAAAACAACTTTTAGCAGTAAAGATCATTTCCACTAACTGAGATCACTGTTCAGAAGGGAAGAGTTATATAGTTGGCAAGTAATGATTGTCGCCACTTCAACATGGCTATTCCGTTCGAACGGATGTTACTGGGATTTTTTTAACACCGAACGTTATCATTACTTGTCAGTACAGCTACTGCGTTCATCTCTTGTAGAGATTTTATAACTAGCTTATTTGCTGGTTACATAGTTATTCTTACATTTTATCAGGTTTTAAATCAGAGTAAATGAGAAAAAAAAGCTTACAATTTTGTGAATGCTTTAAAGTGCGACAGTAAAATCTCTCATACTATATACGGTTATTGGTGTGATGCTAGGGATGTTAGAAAATGTCGTGGTATCTTCGTATAGCTGATGTTTGGCCTACTCTTTTTTTGTCAGTCATAATGCTTATGTTGAATGTGACATTTAAGTCCCGCCAACGATTTGCAAAAAATCCCACAGATCCTGCAAGTATGAAGATTGCAGGTCACTGCAGGTGGTATATTTTGCAGCCGCTTTTGTCCTTTGCTTGGCACCCCGAAGCCTGTTAATACTGGCTGCAGCAAAGTTTCTAATACCATTTTGACACAATGATCTCCATTTTGTTGGCTTCAAGGCTATTCGCTCAAAGGTGTTGTGAACTACCTCCATTGCTACAGTGGTTACTCTTCAGCTTGTCCTTATATCTGAGCCATGGTCGACCAACATTCCTGTGCCCACTATCAAGCTGGCTAAGAAATGGGTTCTCTATAAAACTGTCAAGCGCAGAAGAGAGTGGGTAGGGAAAGGAGAAACACCAGCACCCGAGATTAAAGAAGGTTTTCACCCACGTAAGGTACTGTTATCTGTTGGCTGGGATATGAAAAGTTTTGTCCACTTTGAACTTTTAAACCCAAACCAAACGATAACAAAGGAAATCTACAGTGCGCAGCTTGAGCGGCTTAAGTCAGCGCTAGAAGTAAAACGACCATCATTCCACCAGGATAATGTTCGGCCACATACAGCAAGGATGACATTCCAGAGGCTGGGGCAGTTTGAATGGAAAACGATGCCCTACCTACCATTTTCGCCATACATTGTCCCATCTGATAATTTTTCCGCAGTCTTCAAAATCATTAGGACGGAAAAAACATGAATTTTGTAGACGAGGTCAGAACAGTACTAGAGGAGTATTTTCGTCACAGACAAGAGGATTTTAGAAGAAGGGTCTTGCACATCTACCAGATAGATAGAAGAGCATTGTAGAAATTGAAGGAGATTATACTTTTGATTAAAAATAGAACTTTGTGTATTTTAATTTTGAAAATTAAAAGAAGTATTAAAAAACCGCATTATTTATGGGATGACCCAATACATACATGCACACACTGTGTGTGTGTGTGTGTGTGTGTGTGTGTGTGTGTGTGTGTGTGTGGTGTGTGTGCAACTTATAAACAAGGGCAAAAGAAAAATTATTTCTATGCCAATAATAATATTTTTTCTTTTGTCCTTGTTTATAATTTTAACCTTTAAAGGTATTTTAATGTGCTGCTACTTTTGATGAAATTTTTTTTCTGAAAAAAATTTTATTCTATATTAGCATATATATATACATACATACATAAATATGTATGAGTGTTCAACACTGCATCGGTGGATAAATATTCTGTATTTGTAGGTTAAGTAGGCAACATTGTTTGCCTTGTTAACCCAAAAGGTTAACATGTGTAGGTTAATATATGTGTATATTCGTGCTTGTGCATTCGCGCGCAAGCAAGCTTCTTTGTATCTCATGAGTTCCGAATTCTGGGAAATTCAACTATATAAGGCTTTACTATTTAATTCAATGTCTTCTAAGAATGTTATATCAGTTGTGTTCCGCACCTCAATGATATGTACAATACATGCATGAATAAAGAGACTTCAATAAATCATAGCATACCACACCTTAACCTACATATATCAGTTACGGGAATATGAAAAATTACCAGTAAACAAGTTCAGATCATCTGAAAGAAAATGAATACCTTATAAGATACTTTATAAGACTCTAGAAAACGATTGTTAAGAAACAGTCACTTTATCGGGCGCAACTGATGAAGATTGATACACAGAATCCAAACGAGGAAATGTTAGTAATAGAACAGAAAAATGTCAAAATTATAAATTGTAAAATTAAAAACAAAAAAGTGTAGAACAACACTGTTATAAAATATAAGTTATAAATGTTGTTGAGAGCCATCTTCAGCTTTACTCAGACGATTTCATGGGTGTCGTATAGCCGGCTAGAGACGAGGCCTCCTGGGGCTAAACAACAGTAGTATTCGCCCCAAACAGGACTGCCACATTCGGTTGGCAAATAATCGTTACTAAATATATATATATATATACATATACTCTTTGACTCTTTTACTTGTTTCAGTCATTTGACTGTGGCCATGCTGGAGCACCGCCTTTAGTCGAGCAAATCGACCCCAGGATTTATTCTTTGTATGCCTAGTACTTATTCTATCGGTCTCTTTTGCCGAATCGCTAAGTTATATATAGATATAAATTTTCAAAACTAGATAAAAATTCAAACTTGTGAAAGATTTTAGAACATTTATAAATAGGTCTTACAGCTGTTTCTGGGATATTTCATATATCCCTTCATCGGAGACGGTATGAGAAATGGTTAAGCAATAGTTATTTTACACAAGATATGAAATAGAGAGTGAAGCGGAGGAATGAAAATAGACGTGAGGTATGCAGGGATATTGCACCTGTAGATCCATTATTTAGGCAGAATGGTATATATATAAGATTCCACTACCTTGTGAGTGAGTTCCAATAGTATTTAAAGTTGGCCATTCCAAGTATAGAGTTTGTACACAGTGTTATTGAATAAATATGTCGCCACCTCCATTGTTTTAGATACGATAAACATAGTAAATGTGCAACACTCGCCAACCACACACATCATCTCAAAAATGCAAATATACTCTATACTCTATCATGGTCCATACTGGATTCAGGGTTTCCCTACCGATGTCAACACTCAACCTGCAATCTTTGCTTGAAGGGGGCACTTCACATATTAAAGCACGAATCCCCAACACTGCTAAATAAGCATAATGAAGCACTAAGCACGTGCAACCACCGCCTTTTTCACACATTCAAATTCTACCACAAATCCAAATGCCTAAACGACCATACAGTATATTTCCACAATACTCCTTAGATAATCCCAATAACCTTATAAATCTACATTTTATCTCCTAATCGCTATCTAATTCCTCTTTCCTACTCGAATATCACAACCATTTAATTATATTCCTGTGTATATGCGTGCATACATATACGCGAGTGTGTATGTGTGTGTGTGTATGTGTGTGTGTATGTATGCAAGAGCGATAATACATACAGATACACGTATGTATGGGTGTACGTATGTACATATACATATGAGTACGCGTTGTATATGTAGGTGTTGATATGTATAAATATCTATATACATGTCTAATATATGCATGTGTATACATCTTCACATATATATATTCTTCTACTACTAAACACTGACCTGTCCTCTGACCGATGATATATAAAATATCCCGGAAACAGCTGTAAGACCTATTTATAAATGTTTTAAAATTTATAAATGTTTTTAAATCTTTCACAGCCTTGAATTTTTATCGCATTCTGAATTTTTTTTTATATATACACATGCTGGTATATGACCTACGTTGGACTCCTCATTCGCATAATCACCGAACCTGGAGCTTAATTATAGTCTGTCCGTAGCACTTACTCAGCATTACCTGACACCTTTGGGTCTTATTGACACCATTACCTCTCATAACCTATATATATAAATTAGAGAAAAACCACTATTGTGTAATTCAAACAATGATAGAGGTAAATCATACCATATAGAAAAAATAAAATTATATGATAACACATTTACCTTGATCACAATAAATTATAAATAATAAACAGTATATAGTATAATTGTAATTTATTGTAATCTAGGTAAATGTTTTATCATATATTTTATTTTTTCTATATGGTATGATTTACGTTTATAATTGTTTGAATTACATAATAGTGTTTTTTCTCTAATTTATATATATATATATATATATATATATATATATATATATATATTGTGAAATTTGATTTAATACTAAATTGAATTTTTCCCTGTAAGTTTGGAGTTATACTCCCTAATATTATTATTATTATTATTATTATTATTATTATTATTATTATTATTATTATTATTATTATTATTATTATTCAGTAGTTTTATTTTTATAGCGTGCTTTCACTTCACTACCGAGCGCAGCTCTTTGTGCCTTAGGTATGTGCTGTGATTTGTTGTGATGCTCTGATGGTTATTGTATGGAAAGTGTTCTGCGTAGGATGTGTGCAGTGCCTAGTAGTGCAATTTTCTGTATGTTATATGTGTTTGTAAGCCCTGGTGTTTTTGTTATGTATTTGTCTGAATATTTTTTTATCATGCCTAATGCACCTACTATGATAGGAATCGTTTCTGTTTTTAGATTCCACATTCTGGTTACCTCTATTTCCAGGTCTTTGTATTTTGAGAGTTTCTCCATTTCTTTTAGAGACACGTTGTCATCTCCCGGTATTGATACATCGATTAGAAAGCATTTTTTTTCTTCATGATCTCTGACAACTATATCTGGTCTGTTGGCCTTAATTTCTCTATCTGTGTGTATCGGCATATCCCAGAGTATGGTTGCTTTCTTGTTTTCTGTGACCTTTTCTGGTGTGTGCCTATACTATCTTTTTTCTGTTGTTATTCCATAATGTTGGCATAGCTTCCAATGTATGTAGGTTCCACCTCTGTCATGTCTGTGAATATATTCCTTCTTAGCCAGGACTGGGCAACTGGAGATAATATGATTTATTGTTTATTGTCCATCTCCACATATTCTGCAGTTACTTGTTATATTTCTTTTCATTACATGTTTTTGGTAATTTCTGGTGGGGAGGCTTTGGTCTTGTGCTGCAATTAAAAATCCCTGTCTCTGCTTCCAGTCCTGAGCTTCTCAACCATTGCTGGGATTTTTCTTTGTCTATTTCTTTTGCGTTTAGTTTAGTCCAGTATTTACCATGAATGGGCTTTTCTTGCCATCGTTTTATCATGGTTCGTTGCTGTTCTATTTTTAGTTTGGATTTCATTTGTTTTATAGCTTTTGTTGTTGTTTTTCTTCTTCTTCTTCTTCTTCTTCTTCTTCTTTTCTTCTTCGTCTTCTTCTTCTTCTTCTTTCTTCTTCTTCTTCTTTCTTCTTCTTCTTCTTTTCTTCTTCTTCTTCTTCTTCTTCTTCTGCTTCTTCTTCTCTTCTTCTTCTTCTTCTTCTTCTTCTTCTTCTTCTTCTTCTTCTCTTCTTCTTTCTTCTTCTTCTTCTTCTTCTTCTTCTTTCTTCTTCTTCTTTCTTCTTTCTTCTTCTTCTTCTTCTTCTTCTTCTTTCTTCTTCTTCTTTCTTCTTCTTCTTCTTCTTCTTCTTCTTCTCTTCTTCTTCTTCTTCTTCTCTTCTCTTCTTCTTCTTTCTTCTTCTTCTTCTTCTTCTTCTTTCTTCTTCTTCTCTTCTTCTTCTTCTTCTTCTTCTTCTTCTTCTTTCTTCTTCTTCTTCTTCTTTCTTCTTCTTCTTCTTCTTCTTCTTCTTCTTCTCTTCTTCTTCTTCTTCTTCTTCTTCTTCTTCTTCTTCTTCTTCTTCTTCTTCTTCTTCTTCTTTTTTCTTCTTCTTTCTTCTTCTTCTTCTTCTTCTTCTTCTTCTTCTTCTTCTTCTTCTTCTTCTTCTTCTTCTTCTTTTTCTTCTTCTTCTTCTTCTTCTTCTTCTTCTTCTTCTTCTCTCTTCCTTCTTCTTCTTCTTCTTCTCTCTTCTTCTTCTTCTTCTTCATATTTATTAGGTGGTATGATTTCTTGTTTGTATTGTCAGCTTCCTTAAATACTGAGAACAGTTTTTGTTTTGCTCGTGTTTTGCCGCTATTTGTATCAGTTTTCCTTCCTTCTGAAGTAGATATTTTTGCAGTCCTGTGGTGGTTATTTTATAGTAGTTTTCCAGCTGTATAAGGCCTCTACCACCTTCTATACGTTGTATATATAGTCTTTCTATGTCAGATTTGGGTGATGCATCCTAGATCCTGTCATTATTTTTCTTGTTTTCCTATCTATTGGTCAGTTCATTTAGTGTCCAGTTAAGGCTATGTAGCTGTAACTTATAACTGGGACAGCTAAAGTTTAATACTATATATCTTGTTTTTAGCATTGAGCTCTGTTTTTAGTATTGATCTAACTCGTCTATAATATTCTTTTTTTTATTTTCTCTTTCATTTGTGTGTGCTGTGTCTTATCTAGTTCATTGATTCCTAAGTATTTGTAAGTTTGGCTTTGGTCTAATTCTTTTATTTCATTGGTTTTATCTAGTGTGATGTTGCTAATCTTAACTAGTTTTCCTCTTTTCAAGGTTACTTTGGCGCATTTTTCTAATCCAAATTTCATATCTATTTCTTTGGTAAATCCATGAACTGTCTTTAATAGTGTTTCCAGTTGTTTGTCATTTGCAGCATATAGTTTTAGGTCATCCTATATAAAAGGTGGCTGATCGTTTTGCCGTAACATTTATATCCACATCCAGTTCTATTTAGCATATCAGATAGAGGTGACAGTGCCAAGCAGAAAAGGAGTGGAGAGAGCGTGTCTCCCTGGAATATTCCTCTTCTAATGGGGATGGCTTTGGTTTTCATGAGTCCCTCTTTTGTTTGGAGCTGTAGCACTGTTTGCCATTTATTCATAGAGTGCCCTATGAATTTTATAAGGGTTGGTGCTACTTTTCTAATGGCTAGTGTTTCGAGGATCCGTGTGTGGGGGATGCTATCAAACGCCTTTTTGTAGTCGATCCAGGCCATACTGAGGCCTTTCTTCTTTCTGTGGCTGTCTTCAGTTACGGCTTTATTAATCATTAGTTGATCTTTACAGCCATATGAGCCTTTGTGGCATCCTTTCTGCTTTTCTGGAAACAGGTTGTTTTCGTCCAGGTGCTTGTTCAACCTTTGCGATATCACTGCAGCAAATGCCTTGTACATAGTAGGGAGACAGGTTATTGGTCTGTAGTTTTCTGGTTTTGCTGTCTCATTTGATTTGGGAATTAAGATGGTTTTCCCCTTTGTGAGCCATTCAGGCATTGTCTCTGGCTCTGCTAGTATGTTGTTAAAGTTTTCAGCCAGCTTTTTGTGCATTCCTGTTAGATATTTCAACCAGAAGTTGGGGATCTTGTCATGCCCAGGTGCCTTCCAGTTCCTTAGTCTTTGCAGTGCCTGGGTGACCTCTTCAGTTGTTATGGGGGTCCAAAGTTGCTCAGATTCTGAGTTTGTTGTTTTAATACTCCTTTTTGTTTTTGGTTGTTCGTTCGCCGACCATATTTCTCTCCAGAATTCTTCCACCTCTTCTGCCGTTGGTGCTGCAGTGATTTCTATTTTATTTTTGCCAAGTTCTTGGTAGAACTTTTTGGGGTTGGAGTTGAACTGTCTGTTTTGTTCAAAGAAGCGCTGGCGTTTCTCGTACCGGCGGATCCTTTGTGCTTTGGCAAGGATATCTTGCTTCAGCTTTTCTTTTATCTCAGGTAAATCTTTTTCTGTGATGGTATATTTGCGGAGTATTTTTGTTTTCTTTTTGTTGCTCAGTAGCGTTGATTGTCTACTGATTTCATTAAGAATCGACAGATCTTTTCTTATTTTTTGTATTTTGTTTTGGATGTTATTTATCCACAGAGTTTGTTTGGGTGGTGGTACTCCTGTTTGGATGGGTTTGAGTGAGTATCCAGCTTCTTTTGTAGCTGCAGTGGCTGCTGCGTATACTAAGTCATTTAGCTCAGTGATATCGCTTTTTGTTTCAGTGGCTATTCCGTGACGGCTAGGTTTATGCTGTTTATAATTGGTGTTGTTGTTTCGTCTATTTTGATTTTTGGGAGGTATGGTCGGTGGCCCATTTTGAGCTCTGTGGTTTTCAGTTCTTTGATTATTTTACTTTTTATATTATCATAATCATTAGGCTCCCCTTCGTTCTTTCCAGGTTTTAGCTTTGTGTCGCTTTCTTTCTTATTTATATGTTTGTTTGCCGTGTTTTGGCTTGCTGTTTGTCGTATATTATTATGCATCCTTACGGTCTGGGTGTGTTGTTTTTTGTTTACATCGTGTTTAGTTAGTTAGTTAGTTAATTTGGCTCAAAAGCAAATAGCAAGGCCATGTAGGGGGACATGGAGTTAAGTACAGGGTGGTGTTCATGTAAAGAGTTCAGGCCACTTGAGGTCCAGGGAGGCTTTGAACAAAGCGGTCGTCGGCATCTTCACCATCTCGTCTGGCAGCTTGTTCCACGGATCCGCAACCGGACGGAGAAAGCTCCTCTCCTTCGATTAAGATGAAATCGTCGCAGGTAGAGCTTTTCGGAATGACCCCGCAGCCGACGCTCTGGAGCAGGAGTGAAGAACAGCTCTTTCGAGAGGTTACACTTTCCGCTTATGATTTGTGGGCGAGAATGAGATCACCACGGCGGCGGCGTTTTTCAAGAGAATAAAGGTCGAGCGTCCTCAGCCTTTCTTCGTAGGACAAATTTTTGAGACCATGAACCATGCGGGTAGCCAGCTTCTGGACTCTTTCGAGGTGCTGTATGTCTTTGAGGAGATAAGGAGAAGAGGCTTGAATCCCATACTCCAATATGGGTCTCACCAGCGTGACATAGAGTGGTAGGAATATGGCTGCCGTGAGCATTCCGAATGACCGTCGAATCAAGAACAGAATTCCGCGTGCTTTGTTGGCAGCATGGACGCACTGGGGCGAAGGCGAAAAGGAGGAATCCACCAAGATACCCAGGTCCTTTACCTGATCGGTCCTCTCCAGCAGGAGACGACCCGGCTCGAAATCAAGTTGAGTTGCAGGAGTAGAGCCGACAGGCAGATGACAGCACTTTGACACGTTCAGACACAAGTCCCAATCGTTAGACCACTTCCAAATTTGATGGAGGCATCGACGAAGATCCTCTATATTACCGCGAGGAGCGACCAGTTTGATATCGTCGGCGAATAGAAGGGTGTGTTGCGTGAGGTCGTCGGGCAAGTCATTTATGAAGACTAAGAACAATAAGGGCCCAAGCACTGAACCTTGAGGCACGCCACTGCTCGCACTGGAGACGTCGGACCGCGAACCATTAACTTGGACTTGGAAGGAGCGATCTGAGAGGAAGGCACCAACCCATCGTACAATATCCCGATGGAAACTATATGCTTGAAGCTTGACAAGTAATAGGCGGTGGTTTACTGAGTCAAAAGCTTTGGCAAAGTCCAATAAAACGATGTCAACAACATCACTATCATCGAGGATGCGCGTCACCAATTCTTCCATTACTAGTAAGTTGGTCAAGCATGATCTCTTCGGCACGAAGCCGTGTTGGGAATCAGAGATAGAGGCTGTGTTTAGGAGGTGGAGCATCATACTTTTCTTAAGGATGGTTTCGAACATCTTGCTGATTATTGATGTAAGGGAAACCGGTCGGTAGTTAAGCGGGTCTTCGCGGCTCCCTTTCTTGAAAATTGGGCAGATTATCGCTGTTCTCCAGTCTGCAGGTATAACACCCGTCGCCAATGACATATTGAATAGTCGTGTTAAGGGCTCGCAGATGACCGGAGCCAACGCTTTGATAACCCGTGGGTGTATGCCGTCAGGGCCGTGACCCTTGTTGACATCGAGGCCTTGAATAACACGATGACCAATCAAAGCATTGGAGGTACCGATCTATCAAATGGAGGGGGTTCACGACCATCATCTTGTTTGAAAATAGTTGAAAAAGCCTCGGCAAATAATTGGACTCTGTTGATAGGGTCCTCAATCGATACGCCTGTTGAGTCTACCAACGTTTGCAATCTGGTTGTTCAAGCGGGAATTCCGCTGGACATGGGCAAGAAGGTTTTTGGATTGCTACTGGCATTTGCCGCGATTTGTGTATTCATAACTGAAGCGTTCTTTCTTTTCAATTTTCACGGTCGGTCTCGTTGAGTTTTGTACACCTCAAAAGCTGCAGTCGAATCCAGATTTTTGAATTAGCCCAAGCAATCCAAGCAATATCTCTGAGTCGACGTTCTCGTTTAACCTTCTTCGTCACCAGGACTTGTGTTTCTTCCTCTTGGGAAGCCAACGGGAACTGCCTGGTCAGTCAAACAGATACATATGCTTTGAGGGATGACCATAGTTCGTCAACTGAGACAACGTCATCAGGGATCGCCAGTCCAGAAGCGCGGAAGCCTCGGTTAGAATTTCAAGATTAATTGCAGAGAAGACTCTACGTGGCAGCGAAGTAGTCGTGGGCGTAGAAAAAGTTGTGTGCATGACGAACTTCAAGACCGCATGATCACTCTTGGCAAGAGGGGCGTACACAGATACGTCTGACACTGATCTTGGATAGCGGGAGAATACCAGATCCAGCATAGATGGCTGCTGCCCAGACCGATGCCTTGTCGGATATTCAACATGTTGCGATAGAAAACAATCTTCAGCCACGTCAAGAAGGGCCTGGCCAAACCGGGAAGATGTTGTACAAATTGATGCGGGCCAATCGATCGTGGGAGCATTGAAGTCTCCTAGTACCAAACAGTCATGCGAGCTGAAACGAATCTATCGCTTCGAGTAAATGAGCATCGTCCTGGGGGTCGGCAAGAGGCGGCCTGTAGACAGCCAACACGGGCAGGCAAAACTCAGATAGGCTCAGCTTGCAATAGACGGCATCGAATTTTTGTTGTAGGTTGAGCATTAGTGGGTAGAATACCGCTGGACGGTTTGTGCTCAGACTTAACATACACAGCAACACCTCCACTTCGCCTTTTTCCTCTGTCACACCTGAAAAGGACGTAGCCCTGCAGGGGGATTTCTGAGTCCTTTACTGCTGGAGTCAGCAAGTCTCGGTGATAGCTATCACATCAGGGGAGTCACGTATGGCCAGTGTAAATAGTTCATGACTTTGGGAATAAGGAGCACGAGTTGGTGTGATAGACTATGCTGAGCTGTGAAGTCTGAGGGGCGGGAGTTGGGGAACAAGCAGAATAAGGGGTATCAGAGGTAGCATTGTTGACGGGGGTATCAACTTCACTTCGATTTGCCCTCACATCACTTTCCCTGTCAGCACTACAGCATGGGACCAGAGGTAGGACTTGATTATCTGCCCATCTTGGATTCGTAAACCCTTCTCTCCCATTTGTTTCCTCATCTTTAGTTCGGATATTAGGTTTCTCCGACGAATTCTCCCTCTTAGTGAGTATTCCTCGCGAAAACCCATATTGGGGTCCTCCCAGGCATGCGTCTGAGCTCTGTTCAGAAAGACTGAAGCCTCCCGATCGGAGGAAAAGATTACCCTTATTGGGCGTGGTCTAGTATCTGAGGTTGGGTTCGCTTGGAATCTTCCTAGCCGAGCGACCTTATGGACACTGACATTTTCGTTCACAGAGAACAATTCTCCAACCAAAATGGAAACAAAATTAATGTCATCTTTTAGGCGGTTTATGCCTGTATCACAGGTGGATTCAGCTTTTACCATAATTTAGCTGATCTTGAGTGGGCAAAATGTTCTCTACTATGAGCTGCGGTATTCGATTCTTCATTGGAAGATTTCGAAAGGGTGGTTTCATAGCCATCGGACTTATGTCGGCCTGTGGGGTCGATCGGAATGGGTTTAGTGGTCATAATTTTCCCGCCTGGCTTGGAACTGCACTGCCTCTTCTTCGGTTTGGGGGAGCACCACTCCCCAGATGAACTCACATCGAGATCGTTCAGAATTGGTTGAGCAATGGCATTAATGGGAAGGACAAGTGAGGGAGAATCCAAACAGATTTTATCGTGATCAGGTTTCATAGCTAAATCTGCCCCACTGGAGTTTTGACGACGTTTCTTCTTTTGGGGAGAACAACGGTCTTCAGGTGGGTTTGAGTCTACGCTCCTCAAACTAGGTTGGGGAACCTCCGGGACCGAAAAGGCAGATGAGGAAGAATCCGCACAGGAACGATCATGTGCAGAAACGACCGCCGGTTCCTTCGCCTTCTTTGGCCGCTTCGATTTTGTTCCCTTCGGTTTGGACGTCTCCAGGGAAGAAATCAAGGGTGACTCTGCGTCAATAGGAGACTGTTTATCGTGATCAGGTTTCATAGCTAAATCTTCCCCACTGGAGTTTTGACGACGTTTCTTCTTTTGGGGAGAACAACGGTCTTCAGGTGGGTTTGAGTCTACGCTCCTCAAATTAGGTTGGGGAACCTCCGGGACCGAAAAGGCAGATGAGGAAGAATCCGCACAGGAACGATCATGAGCAGAAACGACTACCGGTTCCTTCGCCTTCTTCGGCCGCTTCGATTTTTTTCCCTTCGGTTTGGACGTCTTCAGGGAAGAAATCAAGGGTGACTCTGCGTCAACAGGAGACTGTTTATTCAGTAAGAGAGCAACAACAGACTTTAGGTGCTCGACCTCTTGTTTGAGCAACAACAACTGCTCGTTGAGCTGACTATTGGTAGGACCATCATCTTGATGAGAAGCCCTTCTTGCAGATCTCAGTTCCGATCCGTAGGTAGCTGACATGATGGATGGTTGACTAAAAACAATCTTCTATGGGCTCTAGGACAAATCGGAGTTAAATCAGGAACAAAAACAGGTGCAATCCTTGTAGGAGTAGGCAAGAGCAGACAAAATCTGAGAGAGTTTGGGCTGAGCCGAATCACAATCCAAGATTGAAAGCAGACGGTGCAACGAGTCGGGAACCCTTCCTAATTGTCTGAAGCAACTTTAGGGTAAGGGATAGTATGTCCAACTTTAGAATATTGATATGCATGTAAAATGTTCCACACGATTTAAATATCATTTGACGTGTCATTTAGTACTTCAATAATTGCATCTGCGCATGTTTGTATATGTGTGACTAATGTGTTTATGTGCGAGAAGGCACATGTTTTTGTCAATCGTTAATTTAGATTATTAATTTTTGTCTTTTTTTTTTCTCACGCTTTTCCCTTTTAAAGTATTTCTTTTTAAAGTAAATTATACGTTGGAGGGAGGGCTGAGGGTTTGTTTTTTATTGTAAAATCTCTTTTCTCCCAACACAGAGAAAGAAAGGGATTTTTCGTTGGTGCCACCGGTATAATTCAGGTTTGTTTTTATTGTAAATTCTCTTTTCTCCCAACACAGAGAAAGAAAGGGATTTTTCGTTGGTGCCACCGGTATAATTCAGACACGGGGACAGACATCTCGGTGTCATCGTCAACTTAAATGTTTCTAATTGTAGCGATAGTAGTAACAGCAGTAAATTCTGATAGCAGCAGTAGCAAATAGCTCATAAAGTGAGATGAAGAACGATCGGTCAAAGAGAGTTCAAATTGTCCGCAACAGTGTTGATGGAATTTGCGAACAGTGACCTTGACTTTGAGAAAAATCAAGGGAGGGGCCGACTATAAACAGTACTTGTGAATAGAGTCATGTACGAGCAGAGCGAAACTATAAATAGTATTTTTCTTTTCTTTTTTTTTTTCTTATTCTCCACGTGTTTAATAATGTGATTGCAATAAAAGGGGTTAATATAGGGCGTAACAAATATCAGAAAATCAAAGAAAAAATGTGTGTAATAGGTGTAAAACAACTTCCTATGAACGAATATGAAAAAAAAAATTCGCGCACGCGAAAGCGGGGTGGGGGAGAGGCCTCGGAAAATTCACATCGGGAAGTTCCGAAAGCGTCTGAGGGGCTGACCCGGGCACCAAAACAAAAAAAAAATAGTGTAATATGTGTAAAACAACTTGCTCTAAACGAATATGAAAAAAAAAATGCGCTCTCGAGAAAGAGGGGTGGGGGAGAGGCCTCGGAATATTTATATCGGGAATTTCCGAAAGCGTCTGAACCGGACACAAAAACAAAAACAAAAACAGCGTAATAGGTGTAAAACAACTTGCTCTAAACGACTATCATGAAAAAAATGCGCGCTCGCGAAAGGGGGGTGGGGGAGAGGCTTCGGAAATTTCACATCTTCAGTCCACGGCCTTTAAACTAAGAAAAAATAGTGTAATTGGTGTAAAACTACTTGTTCTAAACGAGTATCAAGAACACACACTCACACATGAATCATAAACTCCGTATTTCGCAAAAAAAAAAATAAAGAGAAGAAATTCTGGAAAAAGTGAAGAAATGTTGGATCTCATTCCTTGGTTAAAGCTATTTTAAACATTAAATTTATGCTTTTCTTTGAAATAGTTCAGATATATGCAATTCTTCTCACTTATTAAGATGCATTTATCAGAAAAAAAGAGACAGAAAAAATTATTATTTTGTGTCAATCTTCCCTAATTATCCTTTATTAATTAGTTTTGGCGTGTATTTTTTTCCCAAATTTATTCTTTCACCTTTACAACACTGTTTAGTAAAGCAATTAATTATCTTTATAATTTGCATATTTGACTTATTAATCAAAATTCTCTAGATGTAATATATACTAAGTAATGCATCCTTCATTTATGTGTTCCGTTCTGTATTATGCATGCGTGACTGTTTGTATGTAAGTGTGTTTAACTGTGCACATGAATGTGAATATTAAAGAACATATTTATTTACTATGATTGTTATTTTCAGAACAAATAAATCTTTTGGCTGTTATGTTATTGATGTTATTATTATTGCTAGTTAAAGGGTGGTGACTTGGCTGAATATTTTGAGTCTTGTAGTATGTAGTTGTGTTAGTCAATATTCTGAGTTCAAATCCAACTCATTTCTTTATCATCATTATCGATGGACCACTCAAGAGGTATGTATACATTATCATTTTCGTAACATAATTTCTGTAGTATTTCAAGATGTTTCTGACACGTATTTTGATTCACATGGCGGAGATCCAACATTTCTTCACTTTTTCCAGAATTTCTTCTCTTTATTTTTTTTTTTTGCGAAATACGGAGTTTATGATTCATGTGTGAGTGTGTGTTCTTGATACTCGTTTAGAACAAGTAGTTTTACACCAATTACACTTTTTTTCTTAGTTTAAAGGCCGTGGACTGAAGATGTGAAGTTTCCGAAGCCTCTCCCCCACCCCCCTTTCGCGAGCGCGCATTTTTTTCATGATAGTCGTTTAGAGCAAGTTGTTTTACACCTATTACGCTGTTTTTGTTTGGTTTTTGTGCCCGGTTCAGACGCTTTCGGAAATTCCCGATATAAATATTCCGAGGCCTCTCCCCCACCCCTCTTTCTCGAGAGCGCATTTTTTTTTTTTCATATTCGTTTAGAGCAAGTTGTTTTACACATATTACACATTTTTTTTTTTGTTTTGGTGCCCGGGTCAGCCCCTCAGACGCTTTCGGAACTTCCGATGTGAATTTTCCGAGGCCTCTCCCCCACCCCCCTTTCGCGTGCGCGAATTTTTTTTTTCATATTCGTTCATAGGAAGTTGTTTTACACCTATTACACACATTTTTTCTTTGATTTTCTGATATTTGTTACGCCCTATATTAACCATAAAAGGTATGTCTGCGTATTTCGGGTAGTCAAGAAGAAAATAAAGGTTAGCTGGTGTTTATGTCCATACCTTTAGCGTGCATTTAAATTGTGTTGTTACAATAAAGACATTTTTACATAATCTGATACTCAAGGAAGAGGTGACGGCAAAATGTTCACACAAAAAATGGAGATATATATGATTCTAAAATTTTTGTCCCAAACTGTAGGTTTGGAACTCTTTAAGTTATTTTGAGGGAAATTCAACTTACTCACAGAAAATAGATCTTCCAGTAATTACAGTTGTTTATCAGTAATCCTGCTGGGTTGTATTTGTTATTCTGTGTCTTCTGTGTCTTTGGCCGCTGACAGGTCAGGGAGCAGCGAAAACACGTCAGCCACAGCTGAAGGCTGGAACTAATATATTGTTGGGGATGTTACGTTTGTCTTCGTGTTTTACTGTTTCAGTGTTTATATTATTGGGCATTGTTGTGTGGCTTCTATCTACATTTTCCTGGTGTATTTTTTCTTTTAGATGTTCTATTTCTATTTCTGATATTTTTTTTGCGTTGAGAATGTATCTTCGTACGTTAGCTAACTTATTAGGGTTCATTGTTGTATCCAAGTCTATATTTATGTTATTTTCCTTCCATATTTTATATGTATGTGTTGTGTTTTCATTTTTTGGGTAGAGCACTGCTGTGAAGTATGCGTGTAGGATAGAAATGTATTCCTCACGTATCCATTTATGTCTCTTGGGTTTTATTTGCGGGACATGAGGAACAACGTCCGGCCCATTATTTTGACGGTCGTCATTTTCGTAGGGTACCGGTCCGTTCATTTCTGTTGTCACATTGTTTTGCACGTGTAGTTTTTCGTACATTTTGTGTTGTAAGTTTAAAGTACGTACCTCCCGATTGTTATTCTTGGGTTGAATAATATCGGTGGTATTTAATTTCTTCGTAGTTCCTTTGTACATGGTGTTATTATTATTATTATTATTATTATTATATTATTATTATTATTATTATTGTTATCATCATCATCATCATCATCATCATCATCATCATCATCATCATTATTATTATTATATATAATATATATATATATATTATATATATATATATAATATATATATATATATATATATATATATATTATATATATATATAGATAATATATATATATATATATATATATATATATACACATAGCAGCGTCAGCACCAAACTTTAGGTTAGTTAAAATAATGTTGTAACATATTTCAACTTTCAAAGGCAATTTCACTGCAGTTACCCGGACGAAAAAATTCTCGCTTATAGCAAAAGGTGTCAAAACGCGCCATTTTTGTTTAGTATCTGCCAGATGCGTTTCTGGCTCTTTAGCCTTCTCTACAAGGGATCCTGAAGAAAGAATTCGAGCAAATTATAAAGCCGTAGATTTGTCTCAAAACAATCAATATCATTTATTGAGTTGCACTCGCAGACAGCTTGGTTGGTATAAATTTGATGGTAACAGTGCTAGGCGGTGATGAGGAATAAACGAACTTTAGGCTAGTTAGGTGAGAATTTTTTTCACTTCACGGTAACCGCAATGAATTTGCTTTTAGAAGTGGAAACATGTCGCAAACACATATTCTAACATTCGATAACGACGGACGGTGAGCAAGAGCGCTCAACACCGTATTTGGTGGATAAATATGGTTTAATCCACAGATGTTCTTAAACTCTCAAACAATAAAAGTTAGTGTGTGTGTTTGTGTGTGTGTGTGTGTGTGTGTGTGTGTGTGTGTGTGTGTAGGTGAGTGAAGTGAAGCAACGTGAAATAAAGTGTCTTGGTAAAGGACAAATGCGCCGCCGGGTATCGAATTCACGACGTTCGGCTCACAATCGTAAGCCGAATGTGTCCGGCTACGAATTTCTGCCAGCTCAAAACGTAATGGCAGACGAAATACCTATATATAAAAGGAAATGAAGAAAATACTGACAAATTAATTTAAGTAATTTAAGTAATTTAATTAGGTGAAAGTTCTTTTTACCGGTTGCGCATTTGTTATGCTTATCAAAAGATATATTTTTAAGAGAGATAGAGTTCCTTTCTGATAGATTTTTTCCGAGGAAAAAATCTATCAGAAAGGAACTCTATCTCTCTTAAAAAAATATCTTTTGATAAGCATAACAAATGCGCAACCGGTAAAAAGAACTTTCACCTAATTAAATTACTTAAATTACTTAAATTAATTTGTCAGCATTTTCTTCATTTCCTTATATATATATATGTATATATATATATGTCACGTATTCTGTATTTTTGTTGTGTACTTCGTTCGTTTTCCGTCCTTTCGTTGTATACATTCGAAGCTTTCTTCCAGGGGATCTAATGCGCTTGGCTTAGATTTCCCTTGGCGGGCTGGCCATATCGGAGCAATCTCAAGATTAATCAGCCGAAATTGCTAAGATGATCTGGTTCTTGACTGATGACTGAGGCTTCGAATGTCCCGTCCTGTGGTTCTTGTGTCGTCTCTGTGGTGTTTCATGTTCTTGTCCATGTCTGTAATTATTTTTACTGTTTACCTATATAATCGGCGGCTACGTATCCACAATTGTCCTTATACGATAAGTATATTTTTTCTCTAGCATTGATACGACTCTTAATCTGTCTCTTTTTCTCTCTCTCTCTCCTCCCTTATTCCCCTCCTTTCTTTCCCTCTCCATCCGTCTCCCCCCTTTCTACGTTTCTCTATCTCTCTCACCTCCAGCCCCCTCGATCTGTCTCTTTCTTCTCCTCCCTCGTCCACCTTCTCTCTCTTTTCATCTGTCCCTTTCTCCTGTCTTTTGTTCTCACGTGACCGCTAGCCGCTGTGAGCGCTCTTTTCGTTTTCAGCAGTCGCAGAAGCAACACGTATTTGTTCGTCTCCCCGTGGCCATTAGGCACAACTTCACAAGCCAGCCCATACTCAACTCGTCCTGTCGAAAGACCCTTGTCCTACGTCCTGGTTTTGTTTTGTTGTTTATTTTTTATTTTTACCGTTATTGTTTTTACGTTTTTGTATTCTTATTGGTGTCACGTATTCTGTATTTTTGTTGTGTACTTCGTTCGTTTCGTCCTTTCGTTGTATACATTCGAAGCTTTCTTCCAGGGGATCTAATGCGCTTGGCTTAGATTCCCTTGGCGGGCTGGCCATATCGGAGCAATCTCAAGATTAATCAGCCGAAATTGCTAAGATGATCTGGTTCTTGACTGATGACTGAGGGCTTCGAATGTCCCGTCCTGTGGTTCTTGTGTCGTCTCTGTGTGTTTCATGTTCTTGTCCATGTGTAATTATTTTTACTGTTTACCTATATATATATATATATATATATATATATATATATATATAAATATATATATATATATATATATATATATATATAATATATATATATATATATATATATATATATATATAATATATATATAGGCGCAGGAGTGGCTGTGTGGTAAGTAGCTTGCTAACCAACCACATGGTTCCGGGTTCAGTCCCACTGCGTGGCATCTTTGGCAAGTGTCTTCTGCTATAGCCTCGGGCCGACCAATGCCTGTGAGTGGATTTGGTAGACGGAAACTGAAAGAAGCCTGTCGTATATATGTATATATATATGTATGTGTGTTGGTTGTGTGTCTGTGTTTGTCCCCCTAGCATTGCTTGACAAACGATGCTGGTGTGTTTATGTCCCCGTTACTTAGCGGTTCGGCAAAAGAGACCGATAGAATAAGTACTGGGCTTACAAAAGAATAAGTCCCGGGATCGTTGCTCGATTAAAGGCGGTGCTCCAGCATGGCCGCAGTCAAATGACCTGAAACAAGTAAAAGAGTAAAGAGTATATATATATATATATATATATATATATATATATATATTATATATATATATATGCATATATGTATATATAATATATATGTATGTTATGTTTGTATGTATGTATGTATGTATGTATGTATGTATGTATATAGGGTGGGGTGTGTCTTTTATTTTTATTAATTTTCAAGAACTTCAGGTAGATATTTTGTCGCAAAAGGCCAGACTATGTGTACCTGGACAGTGCAACACTTCACATTTCCATCCTGGTAACCGACTACTTGATAGAAATTTCAAAACTGTTTTTCACCCTCCCTGCAGTCCAGATCTTGCTCACGGTGACGTTTAGTTGTTCCTCAAGCTGAAGGAGAACCTCAGGGACAGTTGTATTGAAGACATTGAGATGAATTTGAAACATGCATACATAAAAATAAAAAAATTGAAAACCAATATTCTTTCATTTTTTACTCACTTGTTTCAGTCATATGATTGCAGCCATGCTGGAGTACCGCCTTGATATTGCATATATGTAATAATTAAATTTTATATTATGCACTTTATTGTATTTTGTTTTGCACGTGATTCTCCTCTCGACTCGTGGAAAATTGTCATTGTCTTGCATGAAACCAGTCGTGGCGCAAAAAAAAAAAACGGTTTAGGACCCTGATCTAGGAGATACCTATTTCTTTACTACCCACAAGGGGCTAAAGACAGAGGGGACAAACAAGGACAGACAAAAGGATTAAGTCGATTACATCGACCTCAGTGCGTAACTTGTCCTTAATTTATCGACCCCGAAAGGATGAAAGGCAAAGTCGACCTCGGCGGAATTTGAACTCAGAACGTAATGGCAGACGAAATACCTATTTCTTTACTACACACAAGGGGCTAAACACAGCGATGACAAACAAGGACAGACAAACGGATTAAGTCGATTATATCGACCCCAGTGCTGAACTGGTACTTAATTTATCGACCCCGAAAGGATGAAAGTCAAAGTCGACCTCGGCGGAATTTGAACTCAAAACGTAATGGCAGATGAAATACCTATTTCTTTACTACACACAAGGGGCTAAACACAGAGATGACAAACAAGGACAGACGTAACGGCAGACGAAATATGGCTACGAATTTCTGCCAGCTCGCCGCCTTCTGGACTAGGAGATACCATTGATAAAATGTGCGAAGCAGTAAGTACACTGGCAGAACTGGTAGAGCATCAGACACCACGATTTGTGATATCTAGCTGCGTAATTTTTTTTTAAAGACCTGAGTTCAAATTGCTCTCTATTTTGCTTTACCCATCACTTTCAATTTTACATTTTAAATATGATTTACTGAATTCGGTTTTTACTTGTTGACTTTAACCTCATGGGTCATGTCATTTTGACATACTACGAAAGAATATATGTATACATATATACACACATACACACACACACACACACACATATATATATATATATAAATGCGTTTGTGTGCGCGCGCGAGCGTGTGAGTGAGTGTGTGTGTGTGTGGTGTGTGTGTGTGTGTGTGTGTGTGTGTGTATGTGTGTGTGTATGTGTGTGTATGTGTGTACAATCCCAGACAGAACGCTTGACTGATTTTTCTAGTCATTCGAAACTGAATAAGACTTTCTATTTTGTGCGCATCCATAAATATGTTTGTGGTTTGTGTGTGGGTGCGAGTATATACATATATATATATTATATATATATATATATATATATTATATATATATACGTTTAAATATTGTTGTGCAAGAATTTTTTATGTGAGTCGTGTGTTGAAACAGATATTGTTATATTTCGGAATGGTCATATTGCCAGTTTAGCCAAT
>NC_043001.1:74925051-74932551 GCF_006345805.1 Octopus sinensis
ATATATATATATATATATAATACTCACACACACATACACACATATATATATGTATGTATATGTGCATATTCATATCTATTATATATAAGTCAATGTCTATGTGTGTTCGTGTGTTACTTATAGATTCGAAAACTACTGCACCAATCCTAATGAAATTTGGAACACAACATCCAGGCCTAGGGAGAAGAGTAATGCTGTATGTTTCATACAATTTCAAGGACCAAAATTACTGAATGGATCCTTATGATATTCGGAACTTAGATTCAATGGATAAGAACGGGTATAATGCAGTATGTTTGGTTTGAATTTGAGGTGGCTTAAAGGAGGCAGACCCCACCCCCAATGAAAATTCATAAATTTCCGTTGTTGATGAAATTTCAACCGTAAGTAATTGACATACATCAAGAAATATTCCCAAAGTTTCCGCTTGTCATGAGGATTTGGGAGTTAAGTCATTTTTTATGATCCAAACTAGCTCAAAAGTACTGAATGGATCTTTATAAAAATTGGAAATTATATTCTATGCATAAGGACAGATGTAATGCAGTATATCTTTGAAAGTGAGGGGGCATAAATGAGGCCATAAACCCCATGAAAATTCATATATTTTTGCTGTTGAGGAAATTTTAACCATAGATATTAGACTCAAATGAAGTAATATTTCTAAAATGTTAACTTCTTAGAAGTTAGTAAGACCCCTTAACTCCCACAATTTAGTCATTTTTCCGAAGCCAAGACGAATACAATTGTACTCTTGGAAGCTGTAGTGTCACCTGAGCATAAAAGATTAGCGTTATTTGTAATTCAATGGTACAGTCTAAGACTTTGCTTTGAGATATACTTACATCATGATTTCTGCAATGTGGTGCATAAATTGTCAAGTAAAGGAGAGGCATCTTTGCCTCCACTGATTCAGTTGCAAAGTCTTGAGTAAAGTTATTTGGTTACAGACCTCCTTTGAGTCATTTTATTATCACTGGGTCAGAGATAGTCCTCAGATGGTAACATTGATTTCAAGACCTTCCCAGATAAGTGATTGGTTATTCAAAGAGATTTATAGATTACAAATTTATTCTGTCCAGTTACCTATCAGCATAGTGATCATTGGCAAACTCCAGAGGTGACATTTTCATTTCCCCTTAGCCCTCACGTCACACAGTTGTTAATGTTTATTTGAGCTGAGTCACGCCCTTCCAATTGCTATAGGTCCGTAATGCATCTTACGATTGTGCCCGTCACCTGTATAGTGAGGAATCCTACATTGGGGAGTGGTAACGACTAGTGTAGGGTAGCTGACTGCTTATTGTGATCATTTTTCTTTTGGTTTCCTGTAGCTTTGCTCTCTTTTACAAACCCAGTGAACATACATATATTTCCGATTTCAAAGAAGTTTGAACAATAGATATAAGACCCAAGTTAAAAAGATTCCCAACAATTCAACTTTTCTGGTTGACTTTAAGATATCCTCACCATAGTAGCCTTATGTCCCACATCTTAGAGCTCCATGAGCTCCATTTTTCAGGAGCAAAAACCTTTGACTAGATTCCATAAGATTTTAATTTTGGAATCTGGAAATAAAGTTGAGTAGTATGGGATAAATGTGTTGTGATTAGAATTTTTGTTACGGTGTGTAAAGAGGGAAAGAACCCTCATTAGAATTCTTCATCTGCAATTTTGATGAATTTCGAATATTCCAGTTCATAGATATTCCAGTCATGGAGAAAATATAAAAGGGTCTAATTCTACAATTCCATGTGACACGGGCAACGCCGTATCTCTGCCAGTTATATAGATATATATATATATATATATATATATATATATATATATATATATATATATATATATATATATATATATACAATACATACATACATACATACATACATACATACATACACAAGGGTTTCTTTCAGTTTCAGTCTACAAAGTCCACTGACAAGGTTTGGTGGATATAGTATAGGACACTTGGCCAAGATGCCACGCAGTGGGACTGAACCTAGAATCACGGGACTTGGAAGCAAACCTCTTACCATTCAGTCACAATGCAAAAACACTCTGCAAACGTCGATAGTCTATAATATAGAAATAAAATTAGGAAATTTATTCTTTCTGTCCTGCCTGGTACCAAATGATTCACGGCCCGATGCTGGAGTACGTCCCGGAAATGGTCTGCGGCTCCGTACGGGTATGTATGTATGTATGTATGTATGTATGTATGTATGTATGTATGTATGTATGTATGTATGTTGAATGTATGTATATAGGCATGTATGATGAATGTATGTATATAGGCATGTATGCATCTATGAACGAACGTACGTATTTATGTATGTACGCATGTACTCGCGTATGTATATATGTATATATGTATGTATGTATGCATGTATGTATGCATGTATGTATGTATGTATGTATGTATGTATGTATGCATGTATGCATGTATGTATGTATGTATGTATGTATGTATGAATGTATATAGGCATATGCATGTATGTTACTACGTACGTATTTAAGCATGTACGTATGTACACGCGTATGTATGAATGTATGTATTATGCATGCATACATTTATGTATGTATGTATCTATGTGTGTATGCTTCAAATTCAAATAACATTACGTCTGATGACGTCAAGTAATAGGTACATGCAACACATAAAGCTAAGGTTGATTTGCTGCCTAAACTCCACTTTGAATTGCTAGCATAAAAGCATGGATGTTAGAGCTGCTTAATAAAAATTGGTCACAGGCTTTTGTTTCAAGGGAGCATGCACATCGTGTGTTTTTACTGTTTTTTCTTATTGTTCTGTCTTTTACTGATTTTACTTTTTAATAGTTTTTACTGTTTTGTTCTCAGTGTCCTGTTCTCGTTACCACTTTCACCCTCCGCAAAAAATCTCAAATTTTATTTAATTTGCTTTGCGGGCAGGACTGTTTCAACGGAGTCGCGTCTTGTCCTCGCCTTCGAAACGTGGAGTAGTTGAAACAGGGACAACTGAAGAAGGGGAATATTCTTTATGTTGTATGTCTCGTTTCTCTGTTTGTTTGCTTTTTTTCGTTGTTCTAAAAATAGTTCGTTTCTATGTTTTTGTTTTTATGTTTTCGGTTCTCATTGTGTTCAACGTTTTTTTTATGTCCTGTATCCATATGCATGTATATATACATATATATGTAGATATGTACAAATATATATGTATATATGCATATATTTATATATTATTTATATTATTACAGAATAAAAGTGGAAACAAGCAAAAACTAGCATCAGGTAAGACGATGCCATATATATTTAGACATTGACGCAACATGATGGTAGAATGGAACGTTACAGGGGTTTAGATCACAAGAGCCGCTGAAAGATCTAAGGAATTTTCGTAGTAGTTAAGGTATATGCTAGTGAGGACGTATGGCCTAGTGGTTAGGATGTTGCACTCACGATCACGAGATTGTGGTCTCAATTTCTAGACCGAGTGGTGCGTTGTATTCTAAGCAAAACACTTCATCTCACGTTGCTCTGCGATCACTTCGACATCTAACACGTAGCACGCCTTGCACCTGTTTAGGTAACGTCGATTTGATGGAGAAAGTCGGCATATGTACAGTACGTAAAATTGATCACTATAAACAAATCATTAGTGAAGGTCGTTCGGCAAAAGCTGAACACTCAAATGTCGTCTTCGACGAGAGAGCCCTCTCCCAGAACAGTTATAAGGTAAGTCCGAATTATAAGGTGAGTCAGAACACACAGTCACTGATTTTGAAACATGCAAAAATGCTAGTTCTAAAATTTCTCTAAGAGATCGACGCACTAGTTGTACTAACAAGTAACATTCATAGCCACTTCAACAAGGCTGTTTTTAATCCCAAGAGAACATCTCCTCTATCTGGTTAACGAGGCAGAGCTGCATCCAATAAATTGCGAGTAGGGGAGCGAACCCCTATCATCTTCTAGCGATGGGACCAGCATACCAGTCCTGGTTTCGGGCTGCTTCTGCTACACTTCACTACTGGACACCTCATCAGCTAGAAATGGCAGTAGCTCGCTTCTGCTCGCAATATATATTTCAAGCGGACACACACATACTTATGAATATATGAATATAAATATATGTATGTAATATATATATATATATATTGGTGTGTGTGTGTGTGTGTGTGTGTGTGTATACACACACACACAACACACACACACACATATATATATATATAGGGGCGGGGCACACGGCCTAGTGTTTAGAGTAAAGGACTCGCGGTCGAAGGATCGCGGGTTCGAATCTCAGACCGGGCGATGTGTGTGTTTATGAGCAAAACACCTAAGCTCAACGCGGCTCCGGCAGAAGGTAATGGCGAACTTCTGCTGACTCTTTCGCCACAACCTTCACTTACTCATTCCTCCTGCATCTTGCAGCTTCCCGTCCAGGTGGGGAACCTATACGCCAAGAAGCCGGAAACCGCCCTTATGAGCCAGGCATGGCTCGAGAAGGAACAAACAACACACACACACACACCACACACACACCCACACACTAATATATATATATATATATTATATATATATATATATATATATATATATATATATATATATATATATATATATATATATATACTACAAAACATGAATCAAGAAAATGTTTGGGCATTATTTATTCACCATTACACTTTTATTTGCAAGTAGGAATTTCTAATCGGAAATTCGTACATGTTTATCCAACGTGTACAAATTTGTGATTCCTATTAGTGAACGCACCATGTATAATGGTGAATGAATACTACCCCAACATTTTTCTGATATCTATTTTGTTATATAATAACACTACTAGCAATATTTCCAGAATGTTTAACTCCAATATGTATCTTACATCAATACAACAATGACAATAACTACATACTGGATTGCAATATCGGAATTAGCAGATGTGCTTCAAGAGGACACAGCTTGGATTTTTCTCTCTTCCTACATTGTATATATATATATATATATATATATATATATATATATATATATATATGTATGTATGTATATATTATAATTATGCCATATGTTACACACACACACACTTTAAGGTTGCAGCTGAGAAAAGTATCAAAGAAAAAAATCGAATACAACCCAGAAGTTTTTATTTATTTTCCAATAAACACAAGATACTTGTTTCATTCGTTTGTGAACTGGTTGGCGAAAAAGACCATTCTTCAAAATGATGACAAAGAACTAACGAAGATTCTACCGAAATAATATTATTCGGACGCCTGTGATTCCGCTGAAATTCACTGAGATTATATGAATGAAGTCGACCTAAAATAATAAAAAGAAAATACTAAATTCTTACATAACTTTCGGTATCCAGACATCATCCAAACGATAGACTATATTAAACATTACCTTGCTGCAAATTCCGATAGATTCCCTGGTAGAATCCTCAAGGATTGCACTCACCAACTTGCGTGTTCTCTAGCTAATCCCTGGAAAAAATGACCACATGCTGGTTATGTATGAAGAGATGCTGCTGAAAAGTTCCTGGTTTCAAATGTATCGCGAATGCCTGGTTTGAGGCCCAGCTTTCCGAGTTCTTTTACAGGGTTTAGAAAACCTGAAGGACCACTGCAATAAGTGTTGTGAATCTGAGAGGGGAATATGTTAAATAAAACTATAATTAACTGATCCTCCTGTATTTTCTGTTACCCAAAGTCAGGAACTTTTCAGCACACCCTCGTAAGTAATCATTTTCTATCCCAATCTGTCATTCCGTTCTCCAAAAGGGAAAATGTGTTGCATGTAATGAACTTTCATTCACCTCTCATTCATTTACCTTTCATATCGATAAAGTATTTAAAAAGGTGATGCGATAAAGAATGATTAACTTCTCGGAGAACAACTATCTCCTAAATTGCAACCAGGATGACTTTGAGATTACTTAACACAACTACTATACTGTTTTGTTAACATTCTAAAAACCAGGATAGATTGAAACACGAATCCATCTCGACTTCAACAAAACCTTCAGCTGAGTCGTCTCTTGTATTAATTTTTTTTAAACTACTTGATATTGGAGTTCGTGGAAAGCTGCTCCACAGAATTAAATATTTCCTGTTAAGTAGAACCTATATTTTGATCGACGGAATCCACTCAGATTTAGTAGTGTTCTGCATCGCACTGTGCTGAGCCTACTTCTCTTTAGAATTGACATAAACACTATCATAAGCGTCATTAAACACAGCAAACTATAAATACACTAAACTTCAAAAATTTATCAATAGATAAATAGGTAACCTAATAAATCTCTATTCTGACCTACATACTGCAAGTCAATGGGTGGAAAAACATAATATACTGCAGAACGAGCACATGTACTTTGAGAAAGAGGTTGCTTAAACAATAATACTCCTTTTCCTTAGGAGTATCGCTCATGGCATCTAAGAATATTACGGCCTTAAAAGCAATTGTTGGCAACAACTTCCGCTGGGGCGCTCACATCAACAATAAACTTGGAATGACTCGCTGGATTCGATCCTGGACCTTCAGAATTTTCCGATCCACAGAACAGCATTTTCTTTTCTCTTCCGTTATACTGTCACGTGTAGAATACTGTTGCTGTTTGCGGTCTACTCATTCCGATCAAAACCTTACGAAAATTGGGGCACCAAAGGGAAGGCAATTAACAGATTTTAATCACGGCCTCAAAACACTCAAAATCTGTTATCTCTAATGCTAACTTGAGCGCTACATCATTTGTGCACACTGAGGAAAATACATCATCAGGTCTAAAAATCATCGCAAGATTGGAACTCGTACCCAGCGATCTTTATATGAATCCAATTAAAACACATTATCCAACTGTGATCCAAATATTTTACTTCAAACGGTTCTGCATAATTTAACATCGTAAAATAAATAAAGGAAGAAAATGATCCCATAACTTTCGAACGGAACCTAGAAAAGTTCTGCAAAGAAATACCTGACAAACCACAAGAACTTCGTAATTTAGTGGTCTTTGGTCATACAAAACATGACTTAAAGGACTTTACCTGAAGGTTACACGTAGCCTAAGCCACTACTATTTCAAACATGTATTTCGCACACGCATTCACACATACTCTCACACAGACGCATGCACACATACACACATGCGCATGCGCACGCACACGTGCACACACACATACACACACACCACACACACATACACACACACACACACATATATACGTTCAGTAAAATTTAGATTCATTTGAATATGGCACTTAAGTTAAAGGCACCAGAATTTGGTATGGTATTATCCATACATTCAAAATGGGGTGATTACAATATTTGCATTGTTCAATTAAATGGAGTCGCATGAAACTATCGTATTGCATTACCTTTGGATATCCTTGTTGCTTATTTTGATTATATATATATATTCCTTGTATCAACCAAACTATTGGATGTTGTTATCCACGGCTAGTTACAATACGCTTCCTCACGTTGTTGTAGCTTTCGAATGATGACACCCCACTGGCT
>NC_043001.1:74937551-75075051 GCF_006345805.1 Octopus sinensis
TTAAGGTTGTTCATCGTTTTTTTTCCAGTCTGCTACCAGCTAATTGTTGCTCACAAGCCGCAACAACGATACTTTGAACCAAAGTAGCAGCAATCGTAGTGTAACGTACAGTGTGTGATCTGGGGATTGATATTAGCAACGATACCTCGTTTCACGTACATATCTTCAAGATGGTGACAATGTGCAGGCGAATGGCCGGATGGATTCTGAGAACCTTTAGAACAAGGAACCAGAAAACTATGCTGGTTCTATGGAGGACATTTTTTCTCAGCCGTATGGACTACTGCTCTCAACCGTGATCACCCTACAGTGTCAAATTTATAGCGGAACTTGAGGCAGTTCAGCGGTGCTATACCACGAAGATTGCATCAATGGAACAGCTGAAGTAGAGGCTCGTAGAGCTACAACTCTAGTCCCTAGAGTGAAGACAGAAGTATGCAGTGGTTTATGTATGAAAGATCCTGAAAGGACTGGCAAACCTGACGTCACTGCACTGTTCCAAAGGTCCTAGCTATCCCGCCTAGAGAGAGGACAGTGTCTTGCAACAGCTTAGAATTCATAGGCCCACAGCTATTTAATGATTTGCCAAAACATCTGACAGATCTTTATGGAGTAGGGGTAGTTGTTTTCAAGAAAAAATTTGACCTCCTGCTATTCAAGGTTTCCAAATGAACCTACATCAAGGCAAGAAACACAAAAGAGGGTACCAGTGTCGAACTGCCTCATTCACCAAAAGCCAGTCGCATAACATTGACCATTGGAAAGGTAATTACACTGGCAGCAGTATAAAAGAATAAAGCGTATAAAAGAATAAAAGAATATAAGTAAGCTTGTATGCCTGTATACGACGGGCTCCCACGTGGTTTCCTATTTCTTTATAACCCACAAGGGGCTAAACATAGAGGGGACAAACAAGGACAGACAAAGGGATTAAGTCGATTATATCGACCCCAGTGCGTAACTGGTACTTATTTAATCGACCCCGAAAGAATGAAAGGCAAAGTTGACCTCGGCGGAATTTGAACTCGGAACGTAATGGCAGACGAAATACCCATTTCTTTACTGCCCTCAAGGGGCTAAGCACAGAGGGGACAAACAAGGACAGAAACACGGATTAAGTCGATTATATCGACTCCGGTGCGTAACTGGTACTTATTTAATCGACCCCGAAAGGATGAACGGCATAGTCGACCTCGGCGGAATTTGAACTCAGTACGTAGCGGCAGACGAAATACGGCTACGCATTTCGCCTGCCGTGCTAACATTTCTGCCAACTCGCCGCCCTTCCACATGGTTTCCGTCTACCAGATTCTCTCAGAAGACATTGGTCATTCTGGGGCTATAAAGATAAAACCCCTAAGGTTCCACGCAGTGCAACTGAACCCAAAACCACGTGCCTGCTAAGCGAGCTTCTTAACCACAGATATATTAGATATAATTAATAATACATATTTTATTTATAAGATTTCTTTCAAAGTTTTTTTCTTAGAAAACATATTATAGATCAAAAGAAATAGAGCAAAAAGGATTTCTTTTTAAGTGAAGAAATAAATGAAATGATATATCTCATTTATAAACGGCTATGATTTGTTAATTTATTATTTTAAAATGTAGATCCGGATTCATTAATATAGTTCAAATATACAATAATTTATCGTGAATTTACTTTTTAGTATTTCCGAGAAATTATGTAAATGATTTGAAAATGTTTCCTGGCGGGAAAACCTAAGTGCAGAGTCTACTATCAGTTTAACATACACCTGTGTCATCGTGTTCCGTGAGAAAAGAAAATTGCGGGCGTGGCACTGTAGTTGCTTCTCAGCCACATGGTTCCGGCTTCAGTCCCACAGTTTAACACCTTGGATAAGTATCTTCTACTATAGCCCTGGGCCGACCAAAGCCTTGTGAGTGCATTTGGTAGATGGAAACTGAAAGAAGCCCATCGTTTAAGTATGTACGTTTGTGTGTGTGTGTGTGTGTGTGTGTGTGCGCGCGCGTGTGTGCGTGTGTGCGTGTGCGTGTGTGTGTGTGTGTGTGTGTGTGTGTGTGTGTGCGTGTGTGTGTGTTTGTGTGGATTTGGGTTTGTATCACCGTTTGACAACCGGTGTTTGTTTGTTTACGCCCCCATAACAGAGGTTCTGCAACAGAGCCCAATAGAATATGTACCATGCTTTAAAAAATAAAAAATAATAATTAAGTACTGGAGTGGGGGCGATTTGTTCGACTAAACTCTTCCAGGCGGTACCTCAATAGCCGCAGTCCAATGGCTGAAACAAGAGATGTCTTTTATTCTTTCAGCTATTCCAGTCATTAGATTGTGGCCTTGTTGGGGCACCGCCTTGAAGAATTTTCTGTCTACTGAATCGACCCCAGTACTTTTTTTAAAACCTGGTACTTATTCTATCGGTGTCTTTGGCCGAACCGCTAGGCTACGGGGATGTAAACACACCAGCACCGGTTGCCAAGCGGTGGTGAGGGGCACACATACACACACACACCATACACACACATGTATACTCTTTTACTTGTTTCAGTCATTTGACTGCGGTCATGCTGGGGCACCGCGTTGAAGGGTTTTAGTCGGACAAATCGACCCTAGAATTTATTTGTTTAGCCTAGTACTTACTCTATCGGCTTCTTTTGCCGAACCATTAGGTTATGGGGACGTAAACACACCAACAGACACAAAGACACACGCATAGATATACGCATATATACGACGGGCTTCTTTCAGTTTCCGTCAACCAAATTCACTCGCAAGGCTTTGGTCGGTCCGAGGCTATAGTAGAAGACACCTAAGGTGTCATGCAGTGGTACTGAATCCTGAACTATGTGGTTGGGAAGAAGCTTCTTACCACACAGCTACATGCGTTTTTGTTTTTTTTTACTGATGTAGTTTAATTTATCGATAAATTTAATAATGACATATACAACACGTATGTATATCATAGATATATAATACAAAACCACATCAAAATACAAAGCCAAAACCGAAGAAAGCACAAACATGTGCGAAGAGAGAAAAAAAGGAGGGAGAGAAAGAAAGAAAAAGAAAGAAAAAGCATCAATTCAACACCAAGTGTCTCAATTGGGTGCACACCACAAAGTTTAACGGAATCTACCTGAGGCAAACCAATACGCTTACGGTATTACCACGGGCGATGGCTAGGCTAAGGCATTGGAACAGCCAAACCAACTACACTCACGATATCATCTCACACCTCGGTAAGGCAAGCCGCCAACATTGATAAGAACTTCGTTGTTGGCGGCCTAGAAACAAGCTGAAAGATACGCATAAACGATTGAATTAAGTATAAGGGAAACAACTGTTGCATTACTGCCTTCTGCGTTGAACTTATAATTTTTTTGTTTGTTTTTGTTTTTTTGTTTTTGTTTTTTCGCCATTTTGCACATTTTTAGATGTTTATTCCTCTCGTTTCAGTGCAAATACTGAATAACTATGATCAACAATGTTCCAGATATGCGCATCTCGTCGACAAGAGACACATTATCCTATATCACTTACCATTATCGAGTTAGAAAACCGAGAAATCTAATGGATACAAATTAATTAATTAATTAACTAATTAATTAATTAACATATTCACCTACAACTGTTTCATTTCACAAACAAAATTAAAATTGCAAAGTATATATAAATATATAATTTTGCATTTTAAATACCTCTAAGGTGATGTTTATGGTCGATTGGTCGGCACTGCTGCTATACACACAGACATCCAGGACCGCATCCAAATACAAGTCGCTTGACTAAATGGCAAAAAAAAAGTCAATAACAGACATACTCCAGCCTCACAGACGTGTGTCTTCTCCCAACCTTTTCTACAATGGTCTCACCACTTTGAAACTAGCTGGTCTCGTACCACCCCCAATGCATGCCCCATTTTCAATTCCTTCGTCATCTATGATCTGAATAGCCACTCAGGAAGTACACTTTTCAATGTGAAATGGCAGAGTGTAAATCCTCACCCTAGAACATCGTCCCACCAGTGCTCCCCTCCCTGTACATATCAGTTTGGCAATCGTCTGCTTATAAAATTTTAAAGTGAAAGATTAATAACATCAGTTTCACTGGTCTTATAAGGTTACGAAAGACGTGGACACGGCTCCTTCCAAACCAAGCACCAACCGCCACCACCGCCGCTATCACCACACCACGATCACCACCACCACCACCACCACCACTACTACTACTACTACTACTACTACTACTACTACTACTACTACTTTACTGCAAAATGGAATTCAATTTTTTTCGGCAATATGATAACTGCGGTCATGATCCAATGTTATGAGACCTCATCAGCAAATAATGGTCTGATCGTTATTGCCAATTGGGATTTACGTTAAGGATACACATGTCTGTGAAAAACACTGTCATTTCGCATGCTAATTCAATGAAGGCGTACAGTTTGATCGATGAACCGGACGATCATACGAGAAAAATTGACTGGGAAGTCTACACTCATCAATGAATAAACATTGACAGGCATTACAACGTAAAAGAATGACTGGTAAGATGGAAATTAAAAAATATCCAACGACGTGTGTGAATGGCAAATAATGTCGATATTCGAAGTCAATTGAGAAATTTTAAAATGCATAGTCATGAGAAAAGTTACCTCCCTTACACTCACTAAAATGTAGTGATAAGAAAAATTACTTTGCACAGTATGGATTAAACAGATGAGGAGACACGTGGAATAAAGAGTCGTTGAAGAAGTCACATGATGAATGTCGAAAGAGCTTGGACAAAGGACACTAAAATAATAATAATAATAATAATAATAATAATAATAATAATAATAATAATAATAATAATAAGATGCCCTGATGCAGTACCAGGCAGTGGCTCTCATGGCTTCTGATCTTAACTGATTGGAAGTGTTATCATGTACATTGTTTTGTCTTGGTATAAAAGATGGGCTACAGCAAATATTCTGCTCAATACCACAGATTTGCTTGTCAGTTGTTTGACCTTAACCAGTTGAGCATGTCCCTTAGTGGCTGACGATATGTGCATCTCTGATCACGAGCAGAAGTAGTGGGGGAGCATCATAGCCATGTGTTGAGAGGGATGCTTTGGGGTTTGAATAGTTCACCTCTGGAAACATGGGTGGTTCTTTCAACATCCTTAAACAACCCTTATTCGGGGACCGTTTGAGCGGGATGGGCTACTCAACCTGAAGAAAATTCAAACTGGGCCCCACCTGCAAGGTCATGTGCTGTTTATCTTGATATGAGATCACCATGTCGCGCACATATGGTTGTGATGCATGTGCCTGGTGTACCTTTATCAGACGGGTAGTCATGATGGGTATATTGGGCTTCGTATATTTTACCCCAGTGTCACTTTGATGGCATGAACTGCTCTCTCACTCAATAATAATAATAATGATAATAATAATAATTAATAATAATAATGATAATGATAATAATAAATGCCCTGATGCAATACCGAGCAGTGGCTCTCATGGCTTCTGATCTTAACCCATTGAAAGTGCTATCATGTACATTGTTTTGTCTTGGTATAAAAGATGAGCTACAGCAAATATTCTTTTCAATAACACAGATTTGCTTGTTGGTTGTTTGACCTTAACCAGTTGGGCATGTCCCTTAGTGCCTGACTATATGTGTATCTCTGATCGCTAGGTAAACACACCAACACCAGCTGTCAAGCGGTGGCGGGGGATGAACACAGACAAAAAGACACGTGCACACACATACATACATACATACATACATACATACATACATACATACATACATACATACACACACATATACATACATACATACATACATACATACATACATACATACATACATACATACATACATACATATATGCATGCATACATACATACATACATACATACATGCATGCATGCATGCATGCATACATACATACATACATACATACATACATACATACATACATACATACATACATACATACATACATACATACATATATATGTGTGTGTGTGTATGTATGTGTGTGTGCGTGTCTTGTAAATTATATATATATATATATATATATATATATATATATAATTTACAATTTAAAGGAAAAATTCAGGGAAACAATTACAAGGTAGCTAAATGTTGCTTAAGTGTCCCAGGATTTAAGTGCAGGATAGTAAGTCGTATTTAGTAGAAAATAGGAAAATTGAACAAGGAGATGAACTCTCAGAATGTTATTAAACCATTTATACTAATGTGAAGCTCTGATTCAGCTCAAGCTTCGAACTTGGTCGGAATTTATATCCTATACGAACTTGAAGATCAATTTCCTTATATACTCGGTGGCTTATATCATGATGATTGCCTACGTTACCTACAAAACACCTCCAACCAAAAACTGCAAAAAGTTAAACGCGATTTGGTCAAATTCTTCAGTAATATGGGTCTAGGTATCTCCTTTGCTGATGATAGAACTAAGGTCAACTTCCTTAACCTTATACTAAATTTAAATTCGCCATTATATTTCCCATACCATAAACCTTCAACTAACCTGAAATAAATTAGTGTCTTTAGTAATCACCATTGCAATATTACAAGCAACTTAGTTAAAAATATATCTCTTAGAACCTCCAAATTATCCGCCAACGAAATCGTTTTCAATAGTAACGCTGACCTTTATAACTCAGCCTTATATAAAACTAGCAGTATCACCCGGCGTTACTCGGGTTTGTTTCGACCCTTTAGAATTGGAATTTTTGAAAAGTAAAAATTTTGCATTATGCAGTTTGTTATTCTCTTTAAGTGAACATTTTTCTCGTTGAAATACACCGAAAAATGGCGACACAGCAGTAAAAAAAATCGTAAAAAAATAGGGATTTTCATAGAAAAAAAGCACCTTTTTGATGTAAATAATTTTTGGTGTTAACATGGTCCGATTTGAATTTTTTTCTTCTACGGAAGGAAGAGCAAGCCTTCTTCTATCATAATTTCAATTTTGGTCAACTTGCGCCGCAGGGTCTCGGAGGATATAGTGTTAGTTGAAGGGTACCAAACCTGCCGTACACAGGCAACTTCAGTTTTATATATAGAGAGACTAGATATAAAGAAAAGATGAAATATTATAACCGAATTGGCCCCAACTATACTAATAACATCAACAGTAGTAATGACAATATTAACAGTAATAAACACTATAATAGCCATAGTTCTTATATAAGTCCCATTGTTAATAATCCAAATAATAACCAATTTCATCAAAATAATCATTTTCCTTATACTCGTATTCCTAAAAGCAAACAGCCAAAGGGAAGTAACCTAACTTCCTCGTCATTATTTCGCTACGATAATAAAATAAAGTTTTTAGTAATAATTCTCACCATAAGTCACAAACTTCTAATTAAAATATTTGGTTAATTTATTCCATACGGTAAACAAATAAAAAGAAACCTTCCCCATTTATTTCGTCAAGCAATAGAAAGCAACTTCCCTATTAATTCTAGATATCACTCGATTTTTAACACACCGTATTACAGTAGGTTTTTCCAATACCAGTAATATCTCACACTTATATCTTCACATAATAACCATATTCTAAGAAGTTTTAATCTCTCTTCTAATAATATTAGCAACCGTATTAACAACTACCAGTATAGCCCGGCGTTGCCCGGGATTAATTTATAATTATTAAGCTAATCAAGCGCTTTGTTTCAAACCAAACTAAGTAACACCAACGTGAAATTTGAACGAAATCCGTTGAAATTGGTAAACATTTCGCTGAAAATGGGTTGCAAACAATTTGATTGGGAAATCCCATAAGGTATCAGTTCATCGATTTTTCTATTCATTGTTTTTTTTTTTTGTTTCTTTTTTGGTTTTTTTTTGAGAACTTAAAGTATTTAAAGATCCCATGAGTCTTAAGTAACGCCAGCATCAAGTTTGAACAAAATACGTCAAAATTGGTAAAAGTTATGGTTGAAAATGGGGTGTAGCCAATTTTAGTGGGAAATCCTATAAGGAATCGGTTTATTGATTTTTTATCCTGATTGAATGAAAACCCCATAAGGAATCAGTTCAATGATTTTTCACCCCAAATAGTACTTAACCGAACACAACATTGGTGATTCAAAAAAATCTATATTTATACTTTAAAGTTAGTTTTCACACCCAACACAGTTCTTCAGAATCAGTGTCGCGACGGGAACGCACGGGTTGGGAGTTTGACCGGCAGAGGCGATCAGGTTGCACATGCCGGTCCTTTCGAAACCAGCGCCCCCATCATCTAACCCCTTAGCCCATAGGTTGGGAGCCCTTCCGGCAAGGAAAATAGAACGCCTAAAAGGGCTCCCGATCCTCTGTGTCAGAAGAGGTTATGTTCGGATCACAACTAAGCCTTAACCTAAGCCTAAGCTAACCTAGAGAAAGGGTGCTCGGGAGCCTCTAAAAGGCAGATACTAATCCCGATCTAGTCCTAACCCCTCCTAGGGGTACTATCGGTCAAGGCTGTATCGAAGATATGCATTGGAGAAGGTTGCCTCGAAGATCTGCATCGAAGATGTGCATTGGCGAAGGTTGCATCGAAGGTTTGCACGCTATTATATATATATATATATATATATATTATATATATATATATATATACATATACACGCGCACACACACAATATGTCACATTCTATACTACATATATATATATATAATTTATTTATTTATATATTTATTTGATAACGAACCATGTAATTAAGACTCTGGAAAATTTTTTTCTGTAAAATGTTGGGAGTGGGTCAAATTTCTGAGGTTTCCACCTCACTCCACCCCGTTTTTCGGACCCCAAAAAGGGTTTTGTAGTATATTAGGAGGTCACAGGAATTCATTCAACGACAATAAAAAGGAAAGATTCCCAATGATTCCGGGATGGGGAGGTCCCCCCTTGCCCCCCCCTTTTTTTTTCAGAACGAAAATAAGGGATTTGCAGCATATTAGGAGGTCAGGGTACTTGATTCCACGCAAAAAAAATCCGATTTTTATTTTATTTTTTTCCTTAGTGAAAATCGTGAGGGGGAAAAGATCAATGGGGGAAGGGGTGAAATTTCCGAGGCTTCCACCTCATCCCACCCCGTTTTTCGGACCCCAAAACGGGTTTGTAGCATATTAGATCATAGGAATTCATTCAACAGAAAAAAAAAAATTCCAGTGATTCAGTGGATCCCCTCCCTCGCGCTACTCCACTTTTTTCCAAACCAAAATAAGGGATTTGCAGCATATTAGATCAGTGTACTTGATTCCACGCAAAACATCCGAGTTTTTTTTCTTTAGTGAAAATCGTGCAGGTGTTAATCTAAAAATTTACCCCTTGATTTTTTTTGATTTTTTTTTTTTCGCCATTACTAGACAGAGGTCTTAACTCATGTTAGCAAACTTACGGATTTCACTGACGTGGAAATTGGTAAAAGTTATGGTTTTAATTTCTGGAAAAAGTGAAATATCTGCTGAGATTCAGCTTGGAAAATTACATTAATACACTAAATTTTAAAATAGGATCTTTTCGGTTTGACCGGCAGATTTTTAAAATAATTTCTATGTAACTAAAAAATTTTAAACTTTGTATACTCGTAGAATGTGTTTATAAAACATCTTTTATTCTTGGCTTTCTTGAGAAAATTCTGTAGTTTGTAAGATATTTGATCTTTAATTTCCTTAATTCTCGGCAATTTCAACCAATCAATGACGTCTATTGAGGTGAAAACGATTTCTGCCGTAATGTATCAACAGCAATTTTTTGCGGTGTCATATGAAAATGTCCCTGCTATTTATGATATATTTCATATCAATTACGTTCGTATGAATAAAATATTATCGTCATTAAACTTTTATTAATTAACACATATTCTAAGTTCACAACATATGCAGTTTTAATGTTCCTCTCTGTTGTACACATTACATATTATATATTCGTTTAAGAAACAGATTGGGTTTATTTACATTTCTGAAGTAAAAAAGATACCCTTCCCCCACCCCTAACCCTAACCCTAAAACAGATTGAAATGCAATAGATCGATACTAGGGTCATAATTATGGGTGGACACTAAAGAGGGAACAGTTTTGTTATCCAGCTCTGTTTACGAGTGACCCCTCAGTTTATGGCCACAGGGTGTCTTTTTTCTCATAAATAACAAGGATATTTTCATATGACACCGCAAAAAATTGCTGTTGACAGACTTCGGCAGATATTGTTTTCACCTCAATAGACGTCATTGATTGGTTGAAATTGCCGAAAATTAAGAAATTAAAGACCAAATATCTTACAAACTACAGAATTTTCTCAAGAAAGCCAAGAGAAAAAGATGTTTTATAAACACATTCTACCAGTATACGAAGTTTAAAAGTGTTTAGTTACAAAGAAATTATTTAAAAATCTGCCGGTCAAACCGAAAAAATCCAAAATTTTCAATAAACTTTGAAGTTTCCACAAGTGTTACCCAAACAGAAAAGATCCGTGTTATGGCTTATCCATTATCATTTTACTTGTTTCAGACATTAAGCTGCGTATGTGCTGGGGCATCGCCTTGAAAGGATTTTAGTCGAAGACGACCCTAGCATTTTTAAGTTTGGTACTTGTTATGTTGTTCCCTCTCTCTCTCTTTCTTTCAGGACCGCTAAGTTACAGTGACATAAGCATACCAGGTTATCAAGTAGCAGGGGTGAGCGTGACAAACACAAAACAAAAACGTATACACACATACGCGGTGGGTACTTTCTTCTAAGCCAACTTTCTCTATTCTTCCAATTCTGTCTTGACAATGGTGTTACTCCAGAACAGTGGAAAACTGCCAGTGTCATCCCTCTGTTCAAAAAAGGCGACCGCACATCGCCTGTCAACTATCGCCCCGTCAGTCTTACTAGCCAAACTGATGGAATCCTGTATCAGAGAAACCCTCTGGAACTTCTGGAAGTCTCACAGCCTCATCCAGCCGTCACAATTCGGATTTATTCCTAACTCCAGCTGCTGTAATCAACTCATCGAGTTTCTTGAGGACGTTACCCAAATCACTGATCGCGGATCCTGGGTGGATGTTGTTTACCTGGACTTTGCTAAGGCTTTTAACTCTGTGCCACACAAAAGACTTATGGTGAAGCTTTCTGCGTTGGGTGTAAGAGACGAACTCTATAACTGGTTAAAGTCCTTTATTTTAAGCCGAAAAGAGATTGTCACAGTTCTAGGACAGCACTCTTCGCCCAATGAGATGACATCTGGTGTACCACAGGGATCTGTTCTTGGCCCCCTTTTATTTGTTGCATATGTTAATGACATAGATGCCAACTTAAAGAATGCCACAGTGCTGAAATATGCAGATGACATCAAGCTGTACCCCGAAATAAAGAGGTCAAATCCTGTACACTATAGATCTCTATTGCAAGCAGACCTGGACACAATGCAGCAGTGGATCATGGACTGGCAACTCAAGCTGGCTGTGGACAAATGTACCACCATGCATTTTTGGAGGAGAAACCCAGCGTCCACCTACTCCCTCCACAACACTAGTCTCAAAAAGTCTTCATGTGAACGTGACTTGGGTGTTATTGTCGACAGTGATTTGCGTTGGACAAAACACATCGCTAAAATTGTCTAGAAGGCTGAGGGTGTCTTGGCATCACTCACCAAATCCTTTGTGAGCCGCTCTCCGGCTATCTATCTGCGGCTTTATATAGCTATGGTAAGACCTCACCTGGAATTTGCATCACCGGTCTGGAACCCCTATCTTGCCCAGGATATCAATCGTCTGAAAGCTGTTCAGCGACGTGCAACCAAAAGAATACCCTCCATCAGGCATTTGCCATATCCTGAACGCCTTACTTCCCTGGGCATGGACACATTGAAACTCCGACGTCTGGCAGCTGACTTGGCAGACACCCATAAAATTATCAACCATCGTACAAACAATAACTCTGAGCACCTTTTCAAACTCCACCCATCTAACACCCGTGGACATATTTACAAAGTAAGAAAACAGCACAGCTCCCATGACTTCAGGAAACATTTTTTCACGCTGAGAGTTGCTGAAGCATGGAACAAACTGCCGGCATCGGTTGTTAGTTGTCGGAGCACTGCATCCTTCAAAACTTCCATGCTTCCTGAGATTCGCCAACACTACACTTGATTTTCTCCCCTCCATACACACAAGCATGTATCTGACTCATACATTGTTCGCTTTCCAGACATTTCTACATTACTGCATGTACTTTATATGCACTTTCTGACAAGTTGTGATGCACCTGAGCACTGTATACAATAATTTCATTATTATTATTATATATACACACGGGCACAAACAGAAACACGCGCACACAAATATGCGCGCACGCGCACATGCTCAAGCGCACAAATACACACGCCCACGCGCACACACACACACACGCACACACATACGCGCACGCACACACACACACACGCACATACACACGTACGCGTACACACACACACACACACGCACACACACACACAAAATAACTCACACATCGCACACACACAACACATACATATAGGCTATGTGAAAATTCTAAGTGACCGTCTTTTTTTTAATAAGGAAAAAAAGTTAAATAATAAAAATAAATGGATCTTCTTTTTGCCTTCACTTTTTAATATAAACAAATAAACAAACAAATAAATATATAAATGAATAAATAAAAGGGAGAGAAGTGGCTGTGTAGTAAGTAGCTTGCTTACCAACCACATGGTTCCGGGTTCAATCCCACTGCGTGGCACCTTGGGCAAGTGTCTTCTACTATAGCCTCGGGCCGACTAAAGCCTTGTGAGTGGATTTGGTAGACGAAAACTGAAAGAAGCTCTTCGTATGTATACATATATATGTGGAGAGTTTACGAAAAAAAACAAAACAAAAGACGAAGACAGGTGGTGTGCAAAACAAACAGATGTATTAGTATAACGCTCAGGAATAGAAATCTTTTACGTTTCGAGCCTACGCTCTTCTACAGAAAGGAACACAGAAAAAACAAGGAGAGAAAAAATGTGTGTCGTGGCTAACGATCTATCATGGCGACTAGTGCCAGACAGAAGGGTCAAACACAGGAAGGAAAGTAGGGGAGATAACAAGGTAAAGATGACCACCAACACAAGTTATTTGTCAACATAATGTGGCAGTCCTGGTTTGGACGAATGTTACTGCTATTTAGCCCTAGGAAACATCGTCTCCAGCTGGCTACACGACACACTATCTGTGTCTTTTTCATGTGGCAGTCCTCTAGAGCAGTGCTTCTCAAATTATCTGATTTTTTCACCCTGTATTTATTTTGTAAACAAATAATACAATATTACATAAGCATTTTATAATGATTCTTTCTTGTCTGGAAACTCGCAGCGTACCGGCAGCTGATGACTCGTAAACCGACACCGGTCCGCGGACCACCACTTTGAGTAAGCACTGCTCTAGAGCAAAGATTATTTACCAACATAATGTGGCAAATATTTATTTTTTAATAATGCTAAAGGTACCCTATTCAATTCAATGGTCCTCTCCATCCCTTTCAAAGTATCTTGTGTATCATGTGTATTTTCATCCTATCACGTCACATTTGCTATTCAACAGCTATTGAAACTTTCTTAATGATCAATCGGGCAATTAATTACAGCAGTGACTTTTTCAATAGAGAATAAAAGCCTCGTTGAAGCAGCTGCCTTTTAATGTCAGCTGTCCATCGAAACATGTATCTCAGTGAAGTCTTTTGCTCCCCTTCCCTCTTTACAAATGCAAATAGCCAATGTGAAGATTCTGCCTTTTTCAGTAATTGATGAAACCATTATTATTGTTTGCATTAGTTTTATTCTTAATGTTTGCAAAGTCATAAAAGTGAACATTCGCAGTGAATCAGCAAAAAAAAAAATGCTCACTCTCTGTCTCTCTCCCCTCTCTTTCTCTCTCTTTCTCTCTCTCCATCTCCTTCTCTCCGTGTCTTGTTCTGTGTCTCTCTACCTCTCTCATCTGTCTATCTGTGTCTGTCTATATCCCCCTCTTTCTTTCTGTCTCTCCATCCCCCACTCATCACTTTACCCTTCTCTTACTATCTTTCCTTTTCTCTCTCTCTCTCTCCATCACCCACTCATCACTGTACCCTTCTCTCTCTACCTCTCTTCCTCTATCTTCAGACAGAACATTTAATCCCCGGATGTGTACATGTCAGGCTGTGATTTGATCAGAGATCGTGCATTGAAACTAAAACTACTGCAGCATAGAGATAAAGCGCAGTGTCAGGCAATAAAAATCTCGACGCCATATTACAAACAATAAGAGTTTTAGTGAGGTTAACAGTCTTTGTGTCTTTCTGAAAGGCCAATATATGACTTCCACGCTGCAGTCATTTTATCCTAGATTAAACTGATCCACCTAAACTTGATACTACGAAATGACGAAGATGAAAATTCCAGGCGACAGTTGGATTTGGTTAAAAAGGAATGATGAAACTTGGATTCCGAAATGGACATAAGGACGAACACTACTTGTCAGTCGAACCAGTGAGTGGGAGAGAAATGAACGGTGCGCAGTAAAGCCGTCGAAAGTAAGGTCCCAAAACGGTACGCACTCTTTCCTGATGATCCCCTGAAACCTACTAGCGTCCGTTATGCGGAGTATTCGATTGACTGCACTTGCACAAACAAGCTAATTCCTGGTCACTTGATATGTTAGAAATAGCAGCCAAATCTCCCTCGAATCATCCTCCCACTATCTAAGAGAATAAAAAGGCGATACATTGGTTAATGTGCGTCTTCAAATATAAAAGTTAACTGGAAACTACTGTTTCGAGTTCTAGGACTCATAGGGCTGTTTGGCTGCCACTTTTCAATTTCCTCAATTCTTGTTCCAGTTGATTTCATATTTGGCATAGTGGTGTAGTTTTTTAAGGTAATCATTGACATGAAATTTATTTTCATCATAAATCATAAGGAGTTAATGGCTTTTAAAGTTTGCAAAATTTGGGTAATTTTTAGCCAATCGAAAGCCACAGACATATAGGTGTCTGTTTCTTTAGTAACAGGCTAAGCTGTTACCAAGCTGATTACTCGCTCTTATTATTATTATTATTATTATTGTTATTATCATTATTATTGAGTGAGAGAGCAGTGCATGCCATCTAAATGACACTGGGGTAAAATATACGAAGCCCAGTATACCCATCATGACTACCCGTCTGATAAGGGTACACCAGACACATGCATCACAACCATATGTGCGCGACATGGGGATCTCATATCAAGATAAACAGCGCATGACCTTGCAGGTGGGGCCCAGTTAGAATATTCTTCTGGTCGAGCAAGCCATCCCGCTCAAAAGGTCCCTGAATAAGGATTGTTTAAGGATATTGAACGAAACACCTATGTTTCCAAAGGTGAATTATCCAAACCTCCAAGAATTCCTTTCAACACTCGGCTATGATGCTCCACTACTTCTGCTCGTGATCAGAGATGCACATATCGTCAGCCACTAAGAGACATACTCAACTCGTTAAGGTCAAACAAATAACAAGGAAATCTGTGGTATTGAGCAGAATATTTGCTGTTGCCCATCTTTTATACCAAGACAAAACAATATTATTATTATTATTATTATTATTATTATTATTATTATTATTATTGACTTATTAAATGGTGGTCGTGAGATGTGCTAAAAATAATTGCTAAATAGACCTTAAATCACGCACCAATTTTTTTTTTCTGTATAATCATATGAACTAGCTGGATCCATGAAAAATTTTCCCTATGTCCGAAGTTTGAAAGTGTTTAATTACAAAAAATTATTTTTTAAATCTGTCGGTCAAAAGGTAAAAGATCCGCTGTGTCTATGTATCTTTGAACTTTTGGATATATGTATCTACTGTCTCTCTCTCACTTTCTCTCTTTCTCTTTCACTTCCTTTGTGTCACTCTTCTTACCCACTTTTGATTTAACAATATGTATATGTATCTATGAATCTACTTCTCTTACGATGTGATAAACATGTAAAAACACAAAACGAACGTCGTCACCACTTACTGTCTCTTTTTCTCTCTCTTTCTATCTCACTCTCTTTCGTTCTCACTCACTCTCTTTCTTTCTCTCTTACGTCCTCTCTGAAACATTTAAAAACACAAAACGAACGTCGTCATCACTCACTATCTCTCTCACTCACTCACTCACTTTCTCTCTCACTCTCTGAGTTTCTCTCTCACTCTCTTTCTTTCTCTCTTACGTCCTCTCTGAAACATTTAAAAGCACAAAACGAACGTCGTCACCACTCGCTGTCTCTTTCTCCCTCCCTCTCTCTTTTTCTCTTCCTCTCTGTCCTCCTCTCTCTCTCGCTTTGCCATTTCTTTGAAGTGTGACACACACAACAGGTACGTACAAAACTAAAAAGCTAGCGTATTAATATTGATGATTCCCGTGTGTAGATTACAAATTAAAAAAAAAATTTAATTCTAAAAAATAAGTTATGAGGGCTTATATGGCGCGCGTAAAGCAGGATTCCGCCAGTATTTCATTCGTTTACAGTTGACAACACGTGCAGTCACACACAAACTGACAGCTCCCAAATCCTGCTTTGTGACTGGATAAAAATTATCAAACTTTAAACCTTTTTCTGGAAAAGTGAATTATGCCCTGAGAAAGTCGCTGTTTGGTAAGTAGCTTGCTTACCAACCACATGGTTCCGGGTTCATTCCCACTGCGTAGCACCTTGGGCAAATGTCTTCAACTATAGCCTCGGGCCGACCAAAGCCTTGTGAGTGGATTTGGTAGACGGATACTGAAAGAAGCCCGTCATATATGTATGTATGTGTGTGTGTGTGTGTGTGTGTGTGTGTGTGTGTGTGCGCGCGCGTGTGTGCGCGTGCGTGTGTGTGTGTGTGTGTCTGTGATTGTCCCCCCAACATCGCTTGACAACCGGTGGTAGTGTGTGTGCGTCCCCGTAAATTAGTCGTTTGGCAAAAGAGACCGATAAAATAAGTACTAGGCTTACAAAGAATAAGTCTTCGGGTCGATTTGCTCGACTAAAGGCGGTGCTCCAGCACAAGTAAAATTTCTTCAGGAGCAGCCAAACAGAAAACATTCCTCATGGATAGGGCCGTTTACTCGGTTTCCATGTAGTATTAATGAGCGAGATAGCAACATAGCCCCTGAACGAGACACTACTCCGTTGCAGGTTACTTATCAAGGTGAAGTGAAGTGTTTATTAAAAACACAAGCACATCCCCCCCCCCCGATTGTGAATGCAGCACCCTAGTCAATAGGCCACAAAACGTCATGGCTGGAATGTCTTTGACCATATGTCTGTCCAGTCAGGTCTTATTTAGGGCTAAACGACAACGAGGGAGACTCAGCATGATCATCTGACCTGCTTGATAAAACAGCAAAGACTCTGTAAATCATACTCATATATATTAAATATATAATATTGTCTTAGACAGGACAGTCATTGCGGGAAAGCTTTTGATCTTGGATTTTCATTTCCCAGAGCTAAACAACAGCTTACTAGAATAGCTGCTAAATCTCTCTTAAATTACACTCTCCGTTTTAGAAAAAATACGTTGAATGATGTGGTCTTGGATTAGAAAATAACAGGATGGCTACGGCTGGACTCTCTGTTATGATAGATTTGCTCGACCAGAACAGAATTAGGACTAAATAACAATGTCTATATACCAGGAATACCTTTGATTATAGGTCTACTGGTTGACCTGGGGCTAAATAATCCTCTATTTTGTGATACAAGGTCTGCAAATTAGAAGGATGGGGAAATCGATTACATCAACCTCAATGCTCGACTGGTTTTATAGAACTGGTTTTATCGAACCCGAAAAGATGGAAGGCAAAGTCGACCTCAGCAACATCTGAACTTGGAACGTAGCCGAAAGAGATGCTGCGGTGTATTTTGTCCGGTGCGGTCACGATTCTACTAGCTTGCCATCTTCAATAATGGTTTCAAATTTTGGCTCAAAGCCACCAGTTTGTTTTCATGGAAGTATGTATGACGATTACATCGACCCCAGTGCTCAGCTGGTACTTTGTCGATCCAGAAAGGCTAAAAGGCAAATTCAACCTTTGAATTTGAACTCCGAGCGTAAAGAGCAACGAAATACCTCTAAAAATTTTATCCGGTATGCTAACAACTCATCGACTCCTGGGAGATAAATAACAACAACGACGTCGACGACGAGGATGATGATAACGACTCCATTTTCAAATCAATAAAGGCGGCGAGTTGGCAGAAACGTTAGCACGCCGGGCGAAATGCGTAGCTGTATTTCGTCTGCCGTTACGTTGTGAGTTCAAATTCCGCCGAGGTCGACTTTGCCTTTCATCCTTTCGGGGTCGATTAAATAAGTACCAGTTACGCACTGGGGTCGATATAATCGACTTAATCCGTTTGTTTGTCCTCTCTGTGTTTAGACCCTTGTGGTCAGTAAAGAAATAGGTATTTCGTCTGTCTATATGTTTTGAGTTCAAATTCCGCCGAAGTCGCCTTTCATATTTTCGGAGTCGATAAATTAAGTACCTGTTGCGTACTGGGATCGATCTAATCGGCTGGCCCCTCTCACCAAAAAATGTCGGGCCTTGTGCCTAGAGTAGAAAAGATTCTCAAATCATTACCTATTATCTCAAAAATAGAAGCACAAGTTGCATATTCCCTTAGCTAAATATATTGGGAATGCTGTTGGAACACTTTTCGGCACCAATTTGCTCAGTCAGAGCTGAGTGGAGGTTACTCGACAATGACAGACTTTCATGAAGACTCAAAATATTTCATCGGGTAAGTACAAGACCTAAGAGGAGATTATGGACACCTATCACCTTGCTTTACTATTGTTGCTTAACGCAAGGAAGGCTTTGCTGGCCCCCGCTATTGTACTGAACAACAAGCTATATAAGATGTTATATTTTGGAGGCTTGTTCATCCTCATTGGGGAGGAAAAACACCCAACTACATTTGAAATTTTTGGCAGACACACATGAAGCAGAGGATCTACCGAAACTGATGGGATCAAAGATACTTGGTGAGATGTGATGAAACGTAACTCTGTACGTCCGATTAATTTAGTAAAAGTTCCAGTGACACCTTCTGGTAGACAGTAAAAAGTTAATGTTAATTATAGCAGCAACAACAGCAGCAGCCAATAATTACAACATCCCGTGAAGATTATATCAATTTTCTTGTTATATAATACAACATATTTTTCATATAAGCTTATAAATTCTTTCTGCCTACCTAGATGTAAAACTACTCACGTACATTATTATCAGAACAATGTATAAGGTTTTTTTTTTAACAATTGTGTGTCTAATAATATCTTTCAATGTTTTATATTTTATTTTTACTGGATTCGCCTGGAAAAGGAGGCAGTGACCATGACCTTTGCAGCCCACCAAGATCGGTGAAATCCTCCGAGTCATGATTAACGTTACACTTGAACATCTGAAAGACGATAGCTACAGGAAAGACATAAAAAGACACGAGGACGAGTTCGAGAGGGAAGTTGTTCAAGGAAGGATGGGCTGGCCTTGGTGTGAAGATTGGTGATAAAAAAGAGGAAGAGAGACAAGTACGTAGGGTGTACGTAGGGTGTACCTAAGTTGCTGAGATTGCATGGTAGTGGTGATATAGGCTGGAGTGTAAACGAGACTAGCTTTCCACTAATCAATTGAGTTATCTTGCTTAAAATGCAGTCATAGATATTATCGCGAGGTGATTTGCTTGGTGCAATGTGGAGCTGGTAAATGAAGATATATTTCGTTGGCTGCGTGAATAATAACTGAAGCAAATCCGCGAACATTTAACTAAAGTATTTATTGCAGAACATAAAGACTATTGGTGTTGAATGTTCACAATGAACAATATTAATAATTTCCAATTGGGATAGAGGAAAAAATTGTCCCGCATCCATAGAAGTTACTTATGGGACATTGTATGAATGTTCAGAATGGGTCTGTCTTGGAACCTGGAGCCGTCTGCGTAATGTCTCTAGAACCATCTGCATTGGCAAGAGTAGAGGCACATATCGCTTAGCCGCTTTCAGCACTGTGCGTTTAATTGAGCAGCAAAAGGTCTTTTATAGGGTACAAGAAGAACACCAGAGAATACCCATATTACGCCACAGCATTAATAGACCGATCACGTGACACTGTGGAGGTTTGTTCGTGGTATCTGACCGGTTATCAAGCTGTTGGGATTTCGAATTACCGCTACAATATCTATCAACACAGCTGTTTCATTGTGGGTCATATAAGAGTTTTGTGACTGATTAGTTGTTGTTGTTGAGGAGGAGGGGGAGTATTTTCTGACCCTGAAGAGGAAGGTCAGTCTTTAAGATCCCATCTTTGCCGTGTTCACTGAAAGAGATCTTTGATGATAGTGAGTCCTAGCATTTAAAGCGAGGCAATATCAAGGTTATATGTGGATAGCACTTGCGTGTAGAAGGTTAGAGAAAAATTTGAGCGGTTGATTAGAAATATTCTTTCAGGAATCGAAAAATGCACGTGGAATAATAAGCGAACTGATCCATCACATGAGATAAAGACTTTATTAGTATGCAAAGGTATTTATTTAAGTGGGTTTAAACGTATGGGGCCGGGTTGGAATTTTTTCAGGTTCATTTGATAAATTAAAGAACTTATACGTTTAGATGAAAATTTACATTTATCGTTATTCAATGTTATATTAGACTTATGAGCAACTTCTTTTTTGTTATGATAAATTTTTGCTATGTTCTTTCATGTTACTTCTTATGGAGACGCCACCTAACAGGTGTACATACATTCCGATTAATTTTCACGACTAAAATTACCTATAATTCATTGGAAACCGTTTGTAAGTCCCCAAACTAAAACGTTTAAATCGACACAATCGAGCGTCTGCCTCGAAAGTTGTAAATACTTTACCATCGAATGCAACATGACACAATGAAATATGTTACGGAAGTTGATAGCTCTTGTTAGAAGATATTTTATTAACTAATTCCTCTAAAGGTCAAGTAGGGGAATTTATTTTTAGTTAGAATATGGCCTGAGCGAAAATACTGAAATTATTGGACAATATGTACGACGTAAAATTGGGAGGATCTAGTCAATCAATTGGTTTTATCGCAGTTATCTTTCTTGGTTCCTGACTTGAAAAGTTTAAATGCCTCGAGAGAAAGTATATTGTTTACCGATTTCTTGGATAATCTCAGTTGATCGCAGTTTTTCAATACGTATTTCATGCTCTATAATTATCGTATTTATATTTATTACTGCGGCACTTTCCTTCAGCCATATTTTAGATATTCATAATCCGTATCACAGGGTCACTACATCCCTCTATCCCCACTGTGTATGTTTGTGCGCGCGCGTATGTGTGTTCATTATTCTTAGTTTTGCCAACAACTGCATAGAATAGTTTCGCTGGTGAGATATAATAAGATCAAAACATGTCCGTTACTTTCACCAGTTAACTTGAAAGACCAGATCCACTGCAAAGTGAATTATCTTTATGGCCCAAAAATTTTTGATCTTAGAATTATACGACCTTGCTCTTTACTCTTTTACTTGTTTCAGTAATTTGATTGTGGCCATGCTGGAGCACCGCCTTTAGTCGAGCAATCGACCCCAGGACTTATTCTTTGTAAGCCTAGTACTTATTCTATCGGTCTCTTTGCCGAATCACTAAGTTACGGAGACGTAAACACACCAGCATCGGTTGTCAAGCGATGTTGGGGGGGGGGGGCAACATAGACACAAACACATATATAGGGGGAGAGTTCATGATAAAAAACAATACAAAAGACGAAGACAGGTGGTGTAGAAAACAGATGTATTAGTATAATGCTCAAACACACACACACACACACATATATATATATATGTGGATTTGGTAGACGGAAACTGAAAGAAACTGCTTCTTTCAGCTTCCGTCTACCAAATCCACTCACAAAGCTTTGGTCGGCCCGAGGCTATAGTAGAAGACACTTGTCCAAGGTGCCACGCAGTGGGACTGAACTCGGAACCATGTGGTTCGTAAGCAAGCTACTTACCACAAACCCACTCCGTCTATTGTTGGTTAGTTTTTTTTATTATTATAAACATACTAGAAGGAGCTATTGTCAACTAATTGCTAAGATGATTTCCGTGATCGAAGTTTTCCAACTAATTGTTTTTCATATATGTGAGAATCAACCGTATCGTTAACAACTGCATTCTTTTTGTTGTTACTGTTAACAAGTACTTGTACTCGCCAGGGTGAGTCATTTGGCTCGATAATGGTTTTTTAGAGAATTATTTTCATTTCCTGTGAAATATACCCGGCATCGATGATTAATTTTTTTTTGATTTCATAATTACAGGTTGCATATCTGGTGATGAATAATGAAAAGACAGACTCTAGATGAATCAAGTAAGTGTTTCAGCGAACCAGAGAGCAAACAATCAAGTCCGGCCAAATTTCTCAGTAAAAAGAACATCAAGGATCCCACCCCCAAAACTCAATAAAAAAAGTGTTCGACTACATGGGGTTGTTTTTTTTCTTTTTTAACCTTTATTTCTACAGTATTTCTTGATTTGCATCAAGTTAACTCTTAAACCAATAATCTTTGGTTGATAACCTAAGTTAACGTACAAGTGATTGAGATGAAATTTCAAGAATAACCCCTGTCGACGATCCCGTTCAATGAAATGCTAAATCAACGATAAAGTCCTTTAACACAGAAAATAAATAAATAATAACCCTCAATAGTTCTTTCGAGGATCTGTTAGAAGACTCCTTTTTTTCTTAACCTTGTAACAGATTCCTAGGCAGGACATTTCGTGTGATCATGTCTCGAAAAATTCTGACAGATAATACCTTTCATGTGTAACTGCATAACGGAAACCCCTTTTATAAGGATCTACGTTTCCGCACCGTTTTGCGCGACGCAAAACTTATGTGGAGAAGGGTATTTTGGCGCTAAGAGTATTTTTCACACGCTGAACTACTTTTTATCCAGCATAATTAAATTCAGTTGATACGACCAAACTATATAACTACTTTTCCCTCGTTTAGGTTATTTTCTAGCGCCAAATTTTTTTATGTAAATGAAGTTACGGTCTCACTCCCACATACAAACAAAACTACGCCTGATCGCGCACACTCACACATATATATTGTATGTAAATCATAAATTCGAAAGAGAAGCGCAGTTTAAGTTATAGAGCAGTAAAGTAATTAGATAGTATCTAATATATGTATGCATGAGTATATATACAAACATACATACATAAATACATATATATATACATACACACACACGAACACATACGTACATATATATTATCCGAATATATAGACGATTCACGTACACACACACACATATATGATCAAGTGTTTATATCCCATCCTTTTTTCCTATTTTGGAATAAACACAATAATAATATTTGTTGAACTTGTATCACGGTCATGATGTATCTATTCTGAGGTGACGACCTCAAAGTTTTATGTACAACTAAGAACAAGAACTCTTGATTCTCGTGATAGCGTAACTCTCTAACGTCTAAAGTCATTATCAGATAAACAAAAAGACTGGCGGTCAATTTTAACATTTTCAATAATGGCTTTTCTTCTAGTTTTCTTTCTAGCCGTTGTTAATTTAGCATGTGTCAGTGGTGGAAAATTAAATGCACCTAAAGTGTTATTACCGTACAGTCCTACAACAATCTCGAACTTTACTTTAAAGGTAAACTTAACGAAAGAAGAGCAAGCCGAACATAACCACTGCTACACATGGTGCGTATCTTGTCCTAATCTTTGTACTTGTTCATTGTTATTTATTTGTAACCTTTCTACGCATCTATTACTGCATCTTATATACCATATAGTCGCTGCTATAAAGTTTATTTAAGCCATATTATGATTAATTTTATTTGGTTTATTTCATATACATCCGTCTTACAATGTGAACGTTTCCGCTCTAGTTCAAGTGTCGGTTCATATCTCTTACTTTCAATCCATAGTCATTACTTTCAATCCATAGTCATACTTCACAGTATTGACAATCCTTTATGTATCCTATTGTTTTTGTAACAGTTTATACTTCCTTATTCTTTCTCGTCATTCTGTTGTATTTATATACTTTGTTTGTTTTTTCACTTAATTTTCTAACCTTAGATATATATTTTTTATTATTTACAATTATGTCATATTTAACCCCCCCCATCCACGGAAATTGTCCTCGTATATTTTAGGCGCACACTGTAGACTCGAGCAAATTTTGAAATAGTTCTTTGCATAAAAATATCAGAAATAAATCAGTTTTATATAGCTTCCGATACTAGCTTTATACATCAAATTTAAGAAGCTTTCTTTTTTGTTCAATAATTTTAAAATCCTTGGCGGAGTTTTGGGAATATCTGCTCCTTGAAGTTACCTACTTCACGAGAAAGGGAAAGTGAATTTTTTTCGATAAATTTTTACCAACTCAGTTATTCACCAAAAAAAAAAAAAACCTCCCGATTTTTTTTTTTACATTTTAACCCACCCCCTCACCATTTTCCTTTCACCATGAGGTACGGATTTCCAGGGTCTGTTATTCCCAAACTTTGCCAAATCTTGTTCCAGAATTAAAAATAGATGAAAAAAAAGTTCATTTTTCATGGTATTTCATCTTTCATTCAATTATTTTTCTCGTAACTTTTTTTTTTCTGTTATAACGGCTTTTTTGTTAATGAACATTCAAAATTCATTTTAGTGTACGTATAATTTTTTTTTGTGGCAGATGTTTACTATTTCACTCGTCTCTTAAAAACTCGTAGTTTCCAATGATCAGATTCGTTTAAAACACCCAAAGAAAAAAAAAAAAAAAACGGCGGAGGCGAGGCGAAGCACCAGAGTGATGTAGTAAAAATTCACCCCTTTTTCTTCTACTGTTAAAACAAGATCGTGTCAAGTTTTAAATCCCAATTCATTTCGTTTTTGAAGTTTTTTTTTTTGCAAATTTAGATTATGCTCCATAGAATCTAAATTTGCTAAAAAAAACTTAAAAAACAAAAGGAATTGGGATTTAAATGTTATGGGTTTCATAAACATTATGAATGATACATTTTTGAGGTTAGTATGGATATTTGATGAAGCTGGAAGCCTAGTGGTTAGTGTGTTGGGCTCATGATCATAAGGCTGTGGGTTCGAATATTAGACTGGGCAGAATGTTGTGTCCTTGGGTAAGACACAATATTTTGTGTTGTATCACCCAATTGCTGGTGCAACCCTCTCATCCTCAGTGTTCCCCTGGGTCAAGGGTGGGCAGGCTGAGAGAGTGTCTGTCTGCTCATGGCTTCATTGACAATCAGCAAAAGTCATAGCTAAGCTTTTAAAAAGACCTTATATGACTACTAAAAAGCAACATGAAGTGATGATAAAGCTCATCAAAAGAATGGACAAAATGAAACCATTGTTTATTGCTTTCACTCTATATAATACACTAACATATTCAGGAATTTTCACAATTGTACTTATTGTCCAAAAGATCCTATTGAGATACACAAAAATTATATTAATCATTGTCATCATCGTCGTTTAACGTCCGTTTTCCATGCTGGCATGGGTTGGACGGTTTGACTGAGGGCTAGTAAGCCAGAAGGCTGCACCAGGCTCCAATCTGATCTGGCAAAGATTCTACAGCTGGATGCCCTTACTAATGCCAACTTCCGAGAGTGTAGTGGGTGCTTTTTATGTGCCACCAGCACAAGGGCCAGTCAGGCAGTTCTGGCATCGACCACACTTGAATGGTGCTTTTTACGTGCCACAGGCATGGGAGCCAGTCAGGTGGGTCTGGCAATGACCATGCTCAAACGGTGTTTTTTACATGCCACTGACACGGGGCCAGTCAGCCGGCATTGTCACTGACCACACTCGAATGATGCTTTTTATGTGCCACTGGCATAGGACCAGTCGGGTGGCACCGGTTTTGACCATACTTGAATGGTGCTTTTTATGTGCCACCAGCATGGGTGCCAATCAGGTAGTACTGTCATCGGCTATGACAATGACTTCACTTGACTCAACAGGTCTTTGCAAGTGCAGTTTATTGCCCAATGATTGAAAACAAATATTTCCTTTATTGCTTCTTATTGTACATATTAGGTAAAGTATCTTAGGCATGGCTGTGTAATAAGAAGCTTGCTACCCAAGTATTTCTCTTGCAGTTGCCTCACTAGGAAGATTGTATCTGTGGTGCCTCTTTTGGGAATAAAGACAAACTACATCTCATCGAGGTCTTCTCTATCATGGAACAATTGTCTATGACTCCATGACGTTTATAACCTGATCAACTAGTTTGATTCCTGTATAATTGTTTCTCTCTCAGGCATCTCCTTTGCTTTTGTTGCAGTTACAATGGTACTGCTACACTTGTTATTGGATATGACACCTTGTATGACTTGATTAACTGAGTGGTAAATGCATATCCTATCTCACCAGATACTTTGAGCATCTCTCTAACTATCCTTGATGGACTCACAACTTTCTCTTCATGTCCTTGCTTGCTTTATCACACTGCTGTCAATTTGAATTGCTGGTCCCTTTGTCAAATAGCCTCTCTTTATCCCATGCATTCTCCATGTTCATCACCATTTTCATCTTTCATACTCAATGGTGAGTATGCCTTCATCATTCTGAATACATCTTGGTTCTCTCTCATACATTGTCTCACAATCCTGAACATTCCACACCTTACATTGCAGGTCATATGCAAATTTCTTCCTTTCTTCCTCACCTAGCTGCCTTTCTAGCCACTTGGTAAATCCCTACCACTTTGCTTAACTGAGTTTAAGATACATTTCATGTTACTGTAGAATTGGGATTATGATTGCTAAAATCAATAGAAATTCATGTAACTGTCACTGTCGCTCTCAGATTTGGAACTTTGGACTGGGCTTCAAGAGAGACCAGTTGCCTAAGGGAGCTTAACACTTTGCTATTTCATAATTTAATAACAGCAGAAGCTGTGCTCATGACTATGAAACTGGTGAAACTGAAGTTATTAAATTGTACTTGTTTGTGAATAATGACTGGATGTACTATAGTAATTTGTCATTACTCATAACTAGTCAACTGGGTAGAACTTATAAAATAGTAATGAAATATCAATAAACAGAAACAACAAAAAAAAAGGAACATATAAAAGTGGAATAATTTCAAAAGAAATGGATTTATCAACTCCTTAAGAAAAATAATTACCTTTAATAAAAATGAACAAATATTACATTTAAGAAACTAGATTTCAAGTCCTGGTCTTCTATCAATATGTAAACAAGTATTTTTTTATTACTTTAATTACAAAATTAAGATTTCAGAGTGGGTGTGTGGTAAGTAGCTTGCTTACCAATCACATGGTTCCGTGTTTGGTCCCACTGCATGGCACCTTGGGCAAGTGTCTTCTGATATTGCTTCAGGCTAACCAAAGCCTTGTGAGTGGATTTGGTAGATAGAAACTGAAAGAAGCCTGTCATGTGTGTGTGTGTATATATATATATATATATATATATATATATATATATATAATATATATATATATAATGTGTGTGTATTTGTGTTTGGCCTCCCACCATTGTGTGACAACTGATGTTGGTGTGTTTATGTCCCAATAACTTAGCAGTTTGGCAAAGAGACTGATAGGATAAGTACTAGGCTTACAAAGAATGCCCTGGGGTTGATTTGTTCGACTGAAGGCAGTGCTCCAGCATGGTTTCAGTCAAGTGACTGAAACAAATAAAAGAATAGATGTTAAAAAATTCAAGGGACGTAACTCTTTTGACAAATCTCACTGAGGGTGGCCATGTTTCATCTGAAAATTCCAAGAGGAGCTTCTTTTTTAAAATTTTTAAAAAAGTCTTTTTGGCCGAGTACAACTTTGTGGGTTCAGGTTCAGTCCCACTGCATGGCACCTTGCGCCAAATGCAATGTTACTGAATTTGATAGATGGTAACTGTGGAAGCCCATTTTATATATATATATATATATATGTAGAGGAGTTGTTTCTGTGTTTGAATGTAACTATAAGAAAGTAACTTGAGTAAAGCGTTACCAAATAAATACACTATGTGGAAAGTCAATGAAACAGTTGCATCTGTGAGGCATTAAGAAAATACATCAGACGGCTATATTACAACAATTGTCATAATTTATTTGGGTTGCAGTGAGAATAGTCAATTGCATGTAGGAGCCAAAGAAGGCCATTGGACTTACTATCACACAAATGGGTAGAAGAATACCATGATAAAGGAGTGAGAAGTTTGAACAGGTAGGTTCCATCCATAGAGAATAATGGGATTCACTGTGTGAGCTTATTGTAATCCTGAAGTTTACGGCATTAAGTCTGAAATAATATAGCTGTTCAAGTTGAAGTAATGCCATTAGGGGTAGTGTCCTTCCAAAGTCCCACTGAAAATAGCTGTACTCTTATCGAAGACTTCTGCTAACCACTGGCCGACTGACTGGAACAGTTCTTTTCTGGACGGATGACACAGTATTTATAGCTACATGAACAACTCTGATTGGCTGCAGTTGCCAAAGCATAACTGTGCTAATTTGTGACAACAAAATAGCACTTCCTTGACTCACTACATATATATGTGTGTGTGTATCTTTGTGTCTGCCTTTGTCCACCCTCACCACTTGACAACTGGTGTTAGTTTGCAAAACAGACTGATAAAACAAGTGTCAGGCTTAAAAATAAATACTGAGAGGTAATCTGTTCATCTATCAGTTTGAGTAACAAGTAAGCCACGTTTTGAACCATGAAGTATTTGTACCGGATTTTTGCAGAGTTTTGAATTTTTCTTAAACATTTTTTTTTGCAATTGTCTGATAATACAGACAGTCTTGCCCAAATGCATCAATAAATTAACATTGATATTTTTTTCACCATTGTTACAATCATCTGAAATCGAACTGTCAAAGTGTGATATTTGAGTAATTTTGCTATTCAACCTTAGAAAAGGACGTAAAGCAGCTGAAACTGCTTGTGATAACAACAAAACATTTGGTGAGGAAATGACCAGTGAGTGGTCAGCTCAAAAATGGTTTAAACTATTTCGCAGTGGAGACCTGAGCCTAGTGGACGCACATCTGTCATCGATGATGATCAATTAAAGACTGTCATTGAGAAAGATCCATGTAAAACCACTTGACAACTGGCAAAAGAAGTTCAAGTTAGCCAGAAAACTGCCTCAGCCATTTGCATACGATTGGAAAATCAAAAAAGCTTCACAAATGGGTACCACATGATTTGAATGAAAATCAGATATGAAATTTGCTCATCGCTTCTCCGCAACCAGACCGATCCATTTCTCAACTGTATTGTAACTTGCGATGGAAAGTGGATTCTGTACAATAATAAAAAAAACGTTCTTTTCAGTGATTGGATCAAAATGAAGCACCGAAAACCTTCCCTAAACCCGAGAAGAAGGTTATGGTGACTATAAGTTCTTAAGACCCGGTAAAACCATTACTGCAGAAACATATTGCCATAAAATTGCCAAAATGAATGAAAAACTGCTACTCCTCCGTCCCAGACTGGTCAACAGAAGAGGGCCAATCATTCTTCATGACAATGCTTGACCACATGTTTCACTAACAATACTCCAGAAGTTGAGGGAACTTGGCTACGAAGTTCTTCCCCACCCAGACTTTTCTTCTATGGACTACCACTTTTTCAAGCACCTTGATGGTTTCCTGCGAGAGAAGGAGTTCAAAAATCAAACTGATGGTGAAAGTGTGTTCATAGAGTTCATCAGCTCCAGATTTTTATGTTACTGGAATGAACAAACTTGTAACTCGTTGGTAAAAATGTGCTGATTGTATTTGATGAATATAATTTTTGAATTGTTGAAATTTAGTGTGATGAATTTCATGTTTCGAAACGTTGCTACTTTTTACTCAGCCTGATGAAACTCTTCAAGATAGTGTCCCCAGCATGACTGCAGTCTAATGATTGAAACAAGTAAAAGATAAATCATACAAAATAAGAATTTCATTTAAAAATAAATTTAGAAGATATTAAATGATTGAAGGGATGCAACTTTCTTAATATATTTAATAGATGGTGTCTATGGTTTCATTTGAAAGTTCTAAAAAAGAAAGAGTAGGTTATCTTTTACTTGTTTCAGTCATCAGACTAGCCATGCTGGACCACTGCCTTGAGCAAATTTTTAGTCAAATGAATCAACCCTGGTGCTTATTTCTTTGTTAAACCTGGTACTTATTCTATCAGTCTTTTTTGCTGAACTGTGAAGTTATGGGGATGTGAACACACCAATACCAGTTGTCAAGTGGTGGTGAAGGACAGACAGACACACACACAACGGGCTTTCAGTTTCTGCCTACAAAATCAATTCACAAGGCTTTGGTTGGCCCAAGGCTATAGTAGAAGACACTTGCTCAAGGTGCCATGCAGTGGGACTGAACCCAGAACCATGTAGTTGGGAAGCAAGTTTTTTTTTACCACACATCCATGCTTGCACCTATAGTTGTACAAAATTCTTTTGTTAAGGCTGCAAGTTAAAGTACAAAAGTTCTTTAATGGAGAAAAATCAGCTGTATGTTGTGAGTGTAGGCTGGACTGTTAATGAAAGACATGAGTCAGTTTTTTAATATTTTTTTTTATTTTAGAAGAGTAGAGCTGAGATCACAATGACTTGTCTCTTATCTTTCTTAGTTTGACTCAACTGAATTTCTTTATCCTACAATGACTATTAATTTTATTTGAGCTTAACCAAGTGTAAAGAAATGAGCTTTAGCATTTAAACTGGCCATATCCAGTCTAACCATTCTACCAGTTTTATGTTCAAACTAGTCCAGATCTTGCTTCTCACACCTACCTTACAATGTAAAGAATCACATTATGGAAACCTCAAAACTATGGAATGATGCATGAATAATACAAAACAATGTGAATAAATAAGCATCATATTTGACAGAAATCTGAATGCTAAATGGTTGATAGTTGACTAGTTGGTGAAAATGCATGGTCTAGTGGTTATGGTGTTGCATTCATGGCTGTAAGGTCATGATTTCAATTTATGGACTAGGTGGTGCTTTGTGTTCCTACTCAGAATGCTTCATTACATGTTACTCTAGTCCACTCAGCTGTAAGTTCCAGCAATAGCTGGGAAGTTACCCCTGTGACAAACTAGTGTCCTGTTCAATGGAGAGTGTTGTAGTCTCACTCACTTATGCACCAATGAAACAGGCTTAAGCCCTGGCCTTTTGAGTCCTAGGTTCCCTCTGAGCTGCAAAACATATCAGGAAATTGCCTTGTATTTAATTTATGAACATGTCTTAAGATAAGCTGCATATATTTGAATGCTACATGCTAAAATATTTTTGTTTAACCCTTTAGCATTTAAAGCAACTATATCTGGCCAAAATATTGTATCTGTTTTATGTTCAAACAAGCCAGAGCCAACCTCTCATGCTTGCTCTACAATATTATTCTAAAAACAAACAATCACATAATTGAAATCTCAAAGCTACAAGGTAATGCATGACTAATTCATATTAATTTGAATAAGTATTTTATTTGACAGAGAAATCTGAATACCAAAGGGTCAAAGCTCTGTAAATTTCCTTCAGTGGTCAGGAGAAATTAGAATGTTGTATAGGGCATTAATTTTATTGCGCTTATCTTTACAAGTAGAGTAAAAATGATTGAAATCTTGAAATGAAACTTAAAACTATACATTTTATCATTGGGGACCTTTTATCAAGTATAGCAAAGGTGAAAACAGTTCTCATGTTATCACATTATCTTGAAATATAGGTGCAGGCATGGTCATGTGATGAAGAAGTTAGTTTCCCAGCCACGTTCAGTTTCACAGCATGGCACCTTGGACTAGTTGTCTTCAGCTGAAGGTCCTTCCTGTGCAAAACAAATCATTATCAAATTTGATAAATAGAAATTGAAAGAAGCCCATTGTGTTATGGCGATTCAGTTTGGGTACATGATACTAATAAGCCACAAAAATGGTGAAATATTGTTACCCATCACTCTTAAATGGGATTTGGGGTGAGTTGTCTCACCTGGCTGTGACTTTCAGGTGTTTTAACATCTGGCACTTTGAGAGAGTCATCCTCACTGTGCTAAACCACAGCCTGCTAACGAACAAGCAAAGCACATATATAGATCGTTATTGATACAAGGGCAAACAATTCACAAGAAAAATAATTCTGGAAAACTTAATTTGCTAAGATATTAATTGTTATTAATTAGTATTACTTTTTTAAAAAAATGATAATAACAGAATCAGTTATATAGGTGATTGCAGGCCCCAAAAAAGCATTCAATAGCTGAAGGATTAAAATTAATCAAAGGACATACTAAGTATGTCTACCTGCTGGAAATAACAGTCAAAGCTCTTATTTAAATCACCAAAATACACTGATGATAACTACAGAAATCAACCAAAGGCAGATCAGTTTAATAAAATCTCCTAACGTACATTTAAGTATTTGGTCTCACGTGGACCGGTTTCTGCACTGGAAAAAATTGCCTTTGCTTCTTCAGCACGCATTACTATGACGAAGACCCCCCCAACCTATCATTTTGAAGTCAGTGCCACAACAGATTAGTAGTTATCATCAGTGTATTTTGGCTATTTAAATAAGAGTTTTGATTGTTATTCCCAGCAAGTAGACATACTCCTTCGAAATATATATATATATCATCATCATCATCATCGTCGTTTAACGTCCGTTCTCCATGCTAGCATGGGTTGGACGGTTCGACCGGGGTTCTGGGAAGCCAGAAGGCTGCACCAGGCTCCAGTCTAATCTGGCAATGTTTCTACAGCTGGATGCCCTTCCTAACGCCAACCACTCCGTGAGTGTAGCGGGTGCTTTTTACGTGCCACCTGCATATATATGTCCTTCGAAATATATATATATATGTCCTTCGAAATATATATATATAATTATATCTCATTGCTTTAACACTCTCTTTTTCATGCTTACATGCATCTGATAGAATTTATTGAGATAGATTTTTCTGTGGCTGGATGGCCTTTCTGTTGCCAACTTTACCTGTTTACAAGCAGGCTAATATTTCTACATGACCAGATATGTTTGCACAGTTTCAGAAGTGAATGACATTGCTTTTTTTGACAATGACACTATTTACACTACTAGCGTGTGATGTCAAGATAAACACAGACACACTCATACACTTACATATATAAATAAGATATACAATGACCTTCTCTCAATTTCTGTCTGCCTAATCTATTCACAAGGCTTGTGGCTATAGTGGAAGACACTTGCCCAAGATGCCATGCAGTTGGATTGAACTTGAAACCATGTAGTTGAGAAGAAAACTTCTTAATCAAATCATCACATGCATGTCGGTAGTGTAATCACTTCTGTTAACAAATAATCTGCTTGCTTCACACCTTTGAAGATGTGGTATAAGAGATTCCTTACTTAAAAAACAACTGAGTGTTACTGACATGAAGGGTTATAAAACAATGTCTCAATAAAATATTCATCTAACTCATTCTAGCATAGAAAAATGAACTTAGAAATAAACAGATGATTTTAAATGTTTGGGGTGCACTGAAAAATGAAGTGACAGATAAACCCATATACTATATTTTCTGGCATACAAGTTGACATAGTATATAATGTAAATCTATTTATAAATATTCAAACATTGTCACCATCTTTCCAAATCCTGCTACATTTCACATGGAATATTTGATATGAAGTTGTTTTTCTGCATAAGTTAGCTTGCCACTTTTTGGCTGTAAACTTTGGTCTGAAAAATTTGACTTGTACGTCAGGAAATACGGTAACTGTAACCCTTTAGCATTCAAATTAATTTATCAAATGTAATGCTTATTTATCCTTGTTTTAAAAAATTAATCATGTAGTATCTTGTAGCTTCAATATTTTGAAGATGTAATTGTTTATTTTTAGAATGACATTGTAGGGTAGGTGTGAAAGGCTGGATATGGTTGGTTTGAACATAAAACAGGAAGAATACTTGGGCCAGATGTGGCTGGTTTAAATGCTAAAGAGTTAATGTGATGCTTGGCTTTTGTCTGTTATCCTGTTTCTCATGCACTAGAAATTAACATTATTACATGTTATGTGTTCTACATTCAAAGGAGATCTACCCACCCTGAAGTGGTTGCTGTGACCCCTATGAATTTGCTGGAGGAAGATTGTTCGTTGCATGCTGTGGTTTCAACTGTATCAAGAACTGACCACAAAATGACTTCAATCATATTTGCTGAAGATAAGAGTGAGTCATTATTTTATATTTTGTTTCAAAATGGTTTATTATTGATTGATTGCTGCGAGATGGGCATGATGTGGGTGATGAGAGGATGGAAGACAGGTGAGTTTGGTTAGGTCTGAGTGGAGGCGGCATGAAATAATCCAGCTCTAAGGGACAGAGGCCATTGTAGTAGCAGTAATAGAGGCAGTGAGGTGACAGCAGGTCTGAGGGCAAGATATTGGAGTATCATATTTAATGTGTGATTAAATTGAAGGGAACTTGTGTGAGAGCATGATTGAGATAGAAAAAAATGGATTTTCACTGATAGAACTAAAGCGGCGATGTGGCACAAACGTTAGCACGCCGGGTGAAATGCGTTGTGGTATTTCGTCTGCCGCTGCATTCTGAGTTCAAATTCCGCCGAGGTCGACTTTGCCTTTCATCCTTTCGGGGTCGATAAATTAAGTACCAGTTACGCACTGAAGTCGATGTAACGGCAGACGAAATACGGCTACGCATTTCACCCGGCGTGCTAACGTTTTTGCCAGCTCGCCGCCTTTTTGGAAACATGTTACTGTTTCACTATCATGGGCCATGTTGTTGACATTATCAACTATTGATGTATCACTTCCAACATCTTAAATGTGATAACAGTTTACAATCGCTTCTCTGACACTTGGAGTCCTCTCCTTTCTCAGGTTGAAACACTGTGATGTCTCAAAATTCCCTTATCTCAATGAATTGTGTGTTGTGAACACATTGTCTGAATGATATTCTCTACAGACAAAATACAATAGTAATTTGCATTTGAATCTGCCAGAAACTGACCCAAGTTGAAAATCTTCAATCAGTTTTGTGTTAATTTGTTTCACCAATTTTAAAAAGCAATGTATTTTATTAACTTCTTCATTAATTTCAGAATTAATTGAAAAAAAAAAGTGGTAATATTTCAATTGAAATATGATAACAAAAGGGTTAAAGTGATTTAAATTAAAACCTTCCATCAAGTTTCATGTCATTTTGTGTTGCAAATACTAGCTTCATAGTATCAGTTATTTTACTAAATTCTTCATAGTTTTTATAATTAATCAAAAGAAAGGCAATGTATTTCAACAGAAATATTGTGAAACTAAGTTGAATGCCTCATAGTGAATTATTCTTTTTCTTCTTAATTCTCTTAGAGCCTGGTTAGAAAGAAGTCATTTTAAATTCTTGAAATTGCATGTCCAATTTTGTATCCAAATTTATTTATTTTATTTTTTTCTAAATCTAATTTGTAAAAAAAAACCAATTTATTTTTCAGTATCAAATGAGGTGTTTCACTGCTATGTTATTGTTGACCTGATATCACGTTTCTCAATCTCCACTACAACTCGACTAATATCTCTTGATGACACTCCTGAAATACTTGCAGTTCATGCTTATGATAATGAAGGTAACCTTATACTATTAGGCTTACTATAATTTCATCAGTTTTCTTCTACATTTTCATTTTGTTGCTGATATAGTAATGTGACACTCTGTCACTTTGTTTTTCTTGTGTACCATGCATGTGATATGGATTTAATATATGAATTAAACAGCTCTTGTTTACTTTAAAACAGAATATCTATTGACATACTTGAGTGATACACAACTTCATAGTATGTCAACAGTCTATTTAATTTGTTAATTATTACTTTTCCTTAACGATACTTGCAGCTTTGATTAAAAGATTTTTGCAAATTTATATATTTGTGTTTGTATATAAATATTTCTTTTGTATAGCTTTTGAATGAATTCTTTAATTTTTATCTTTTTCAGAAAATGTCTTCACTACTCTGAGTGGTATGGAATTCCACTGGAAATTTTTGCCAAATGGAGACAAAAAATTTTTTGAAGAACAAAATCTTAAGTAAGGTTGTTTCTTTTCTTTTTTTTTTTTTTTTTTTTTTTTACACTTACTCACCTATACATGAATGTTAGGCATGTATACACTTGCAAAATTTGTAGTCATATACTGGAAACCAACATCTTAGGCAGTATGTATGTTACAAGATGAAGATATAATCCTGTATAGATGTACAAATGTAAAATTGATGGTGATATCTATCATATATATATTAGTAGTTGATAGCTTCTGCTACCTAGGCGACCAAATCTGTAGTAGGGGTGGATGCTCTGAGAATGTAGCTGCTAGAATAAGAATAGCCTGGGCAAAGTTCAGAGAGATCCTACCTCTGCTGGCAACTAAAAGCCTCTCGCTCAGTGAAGGGTTGACTGTATGATGCATGTGTGTGAACTGCCATGCTACACGGCAGTGAAACATGGGCCATGACTGCTGAGGATATACGTAGGCTTGAAAGAAATGAAGCTAGTATGATTTGCTGGATATGTAATGTCACTGTGCATACATGACAGAGTATAAGTGCCCTGAGAGAAAAGTTGGACATAAGTATCAAATGTGGAGTGCAAGAGAGACGACTGTGCTGGTATGGTCATGTGTTACACATGGATGAGGACAGCTGTATGAGAAAGTGCCACACTAACAGTGGAAGGAACCTGTGGAAGAGGTAGACCCAGGAAGACATGGAATGAGGAGGTGAAGCATGACCATCGAACGTTGGGCCTCACAGAGGTAATGACAGGAGACTGAGACCTTTGGCGATATGCTGTGATTGAGGGGACCCAGCAAATAAAGTGAGATCACAGCTGTGGCGGATGTCAGTGTTGCATGATCGGCCCATTTAAAAGTACCCTTGGAGCCTGGTGCAGCCCACTGGCTTGCCAGACCTCAGTCAAACCGTCCAACCTATGCTAGCATGGTAAGCGGACATGAAATGATGATGATGGCGGTGTATATATATATATATATATACATATATATATATACACGAGGGGTGCTGGAGAGTTCCTGGCTTTGGATAAAAGAAAATACAGGAGGATCAGTTAATTATGATTTTATTCAACATATTCCCCTCTCATATTCACACACTTATTATAGTGGTCCTTCAGTTTTTCAAAGCCCTGTAAAAGAACTTGTAAAGTTGGGCTTCCAGCTACACCTTTCATGATGCTCTTAAAGTCAGGAACTTTTCAGCACCTCTTTGTATGTACATACATATGTATGTATGCATGGCTGCATGTATGATTCTTTAGGGTTAATGAAAGAAGAGTAAGATCAGTTCCCGTGACATTATTGCAGGACGTCCAAGACTGGTGGAGTTGAGGAAGGAGGCATAAACCACAGTCTTGTGAGTTGTAGCAGAAAGCAGAACATGAAATTATTGAGTTATCTTCTTCAGACTGTAGACTTGGCATGAATATTTAATAGAAAGTGGACTCTGTTAATGATACTCAATGGCCAGGTGGTTGTGTTAACTCTTTTGAGATGCCAACTTGCCTGTGATTGCTTTGGAATTATGTTACAAACTTCCCTGTTTTAAAGTCATCTAAATTAAAACTTCTTGTCAAAATTACATTTTAATTTATGTTTCAGACACCAGCTTTAATAATATCAAAGTCATTTTACTAAATTCCTCATTATTTTCAAAATTAATTGCAACCAATGCAGTGTATTTCAATAGAAATAATAATCATCACCATCATCCTTTAATATCCATTTTCCATGCTGGCACGGGCTGAACGCTGGACTGCTGCACCAGGTTCCAGTCTGATTAGGTTTGGTTTTGGTGACTTGCTGCCCTTCTCAATGCTGACCACTTTACAGTGTGTGCTGGGTGCTTTTAATGTGACACCAACATGAGTGCTTTTTATGTGGCATAAGCACAAGGCTCTTGTAGGCCAATTCCCGTCACCGGGGAATGTGGTTTAACACTTCTGCTGTGGAGGACAGGTCTTCTTGAGTACAACAAAAGGGTAAAACTAAGCAGTAAGTTATATTTGCCATTAATGGTTTTCTGTACAGGCATAGCTGTTTGGTAAGAAGATTACTTCTCAACCTCATGTTTTCAGGTTCAGTCCCATTGCATGGCACATTGGGCACGTGTATTTTACTTTAACCTGAAGCTGGCCAAAGCCTTGTGAGTAGATTTGGTAAATGGAAACTGTAAGAAGTCAGTTATTTATATATATATGTGCTTGAGTCTGTGCATGCATTTGTGTGAGGCTCCTTGTGTTGACATAACATGATTGTCATAAATAAATGTTATTCAATGTGCTGCAGAAACATGTTTGGTCATGGATAAATATTACTTAGCTTGGAAATAAGCAAGGGTGGGCAACAAGAAAAGCATCCTGCTGCCTCAATAAAACTCGGTCTGACCCATGCAAGCATTGGAAAGTGGACGTTAAAGTGATTATTATTATTATTATCATTGTTCTGTTCTGTGTCATTTGTGATCACTAAGAATCTTCGATCTAGTCTAATAATTTTTCTTTTGTTTACTATAAAATATATATATATATATATTATATATATATATATATATATATATATATCCAAACTGACACAGTCATTTTCCTGACTCTTGTATTCAGCTATAAACACAAACCTGTTTCACTCTATATATAGATATTCAAATTTGTACACTTATTTATTCAATGACAAAATGAGTACAAACCATTAAAAGTAAAAGGAATACAATGAATTTGCAGCTCTATGTGTTCTGGATCCCACTCAAAATTGCTGGCCTTCTGCCAGAATTGGAAACAGTTTTATTTGTTCCACCAAATGATTTTCCAAAAGATAATTTATCTAATCTACAATACTGTTTCTTCTGTTGTGAAAAAACAAAAATAGAATAAATTAGCTTTAGGAAGACATTCATTGACCTTTTATAAGCCTTTTATTCTTCTGTTAAAACAATATTCCTTAATATTTAAAGTTTATTTATTTTAGATGTAGTTTTTCTTTAGTCATTATTAAGCTGGTGTTTGTAACAAATTTACAAGATTTTGACTGAAGAAGGTTATAATTTAGACCACTTTGAAATGGGATGTTTTTGTCATAGAACCATGGGTGTGCTTTGACACGTTGGTATCAAAAGTGTTCATAGCTGTTACTATCACCATTTAAAGTCCATTTTCCATGCTAGCATGAGTTAGATATTTCAACCAATTCTGATGAACCCGAGGTTTGTCCAAGCTCCACTATTTCCTTTGGCATAGTTTCCATTGGTTGGCCTGTTCAACAGGATGTGGTGGGTTCGAGGACTGTAGTGTGTGCCAGTGTCTACTTTGTTATGCTTTCAACAGGTGGATGCCTTCCTTATGCCAATCACTTTTCAGAATGTACTTGGTGCTTTTTACATGGTATTGGCACAAGTGATGCACCAAGTAACTCACAAGATGAGCCCTCAATTGATGTAGATAGTATTATTGAGGGAGGTGGCTTTGTGCCAGATGATGGTAGGCTAAAGTACAACAGAGGGACAGGTCTTAATGGGGATAGCAATTAATGTTCACGAACAAAAAAAAAAAATAGATTAATGAAATTTTCCTGCATTATTTTGTTTTTTATTTATAAAAATACATGATTATGTCTAAAGAAATATTTTTTATATTGCAATTTTAAACTAGATTCTTAAAGTTTGAAGATTCTAAATACCAGACCCCACCTCACATATCGCCATTAGAACGAGCTGGAAAAACTGGTGACATTGTCTTAGTGGAGTCTGTTAAAACTGGCAGTTCTACAGTTGAAGCAACCCTCTTTGACCCAATATATAAAGTAAGTTGTATTTTTGTTTAGTCTTTCCTCTTACAGTTTGTATTGTTTGTCTTTACTAACTCTTTGATTGATGTGAATGAGATTCGTAAAGAAAACTAGTTATAGTTATTCATCATCATCATTATCATCGTTTAATGTCCGTTTTCTGTGCTAGCCACGGGTTGGACGGTTTGACCGGGGTCTAGGAAGCCAGATGGCTGCACTAGGCTCCAGTCTGATCTGGCAGTGTTTCTATAGCTGGATGCCCTTCCTAACGCCAACCACTCTGTGAGTGTAGTGGGTGCTTTTTATGTGCCTCCAGCACAGGTGCCAGGGGAGGCTGGCAGCGGCCATGATCGGTTGGTGCTTTTTACGTGCCACCGGCACAGGTATCACAACTGCTATTGGATTTGAAAAATAATTTTTTTGTCACATTTCTGGTCATAGGTGTGACTCTGTAGTTAAACTTCCCAACCACATGGTTCCAGGTTCAGCACCACTGCGTGGCACCTTGGGCATGTGTCTTCTGCTATGGCTCCAGATCAACCAAAGCCTTATTATATATATTGTTCTTTATGCAGTTTATGTATGTATTGTGTATTGTTTGTGTGTTGGAGTTTCTTTCAATAGTACTTATGTTGTGGACAAAGGAAAGACATGAATAGAGAAGGAATTCTTGAGGGCTGATGTTCTGGAAAGGAGGGATTGAATTTAGTGATCACTGTGGTACCTGCTTGGTTGGATAAGAGGAGGAAAAATAAGACAGGAATGTCTTAGTGGAAGTGGTATGATTACAGCCGGCTCAAAGGAACAGAGGTCATTATATTAGCTGTAGAAAAATGTAGAGATGAGACAGCATACCTGTGGATCAGAGACTAGAGTGTGTTGGTAGGTGACTTTATACCAATCAGGCAGGTGACTTATTTCTTGACACCATCTTGGATGTTTGTGTATGCAGCGGCAGAAATATTCTAGATGTGAAAACAATACTCTATTGTTGGAGAGTAGGGGCTCCCCTGAGCTTCCTATAATTGTTGGTGGTTGAAGTATTATTATTTGTAAGATGGTGAGCTGGCAGAATTGTTAGTATGCCAGGCAAAATGCTTAGCAGCAGAATCATTAATGCATTGGACAAAATGCTTTGTGACATTTCTTCTGTCTCTTTAGGGGTCAAAGTAATCAGCTTGACCCTCTCTTCCAAATTGTTGTCCTTATGCCAGAATTAGAATATTATTTGTATTTGTTTTATTTGACTAGTTTTTTGATTAATACTGTTTTTTAACTACCCTGAAACCATCCCATGTTCTATGATAAAAAATTCATGTTTGAGAACAATGGTTCCTAACCTATGGTCTGTGGACTCCTGGTGGTCCGCAAAGGTAATATTGGGAATCTGTGAACATGTTAAGCTGACAGACCTTTCAATATCTTGGGGTCCTTGATAGCGAAAAGGTTGGGAACCACTGTTTTAGAATGATCTAAACTAAAATCTTTAATATTTTTTATTAATCTATGTTCCAAACATTGGCTTGTTAATGTCAAAAATTATTTTACTAAATTCTTTGTTGCTTTCAAAATTAAATGGAAGCAAAGTGTTTCAACAAAAATATGGTAAAAAAATGTTAATAAGGATGTTATTATTTTACTAAATTCTTTATTTTCAAAATTAATTGAAATAGAGACAGTGTGTTTCAGTAGAAATATGATAACAAAAGAATTACAATTTGTATGTGTTATTAAAAGAAATGCCAAAGGGATTGACTAATTTTCTCAATTTGTGGAAGTAATGTTTGAGTTTATCAGGCTATGAGTTGCTGGTAGTAAATGATGTAATGAAGAAAAAACACCTAATCTTTTTTCTCTAAAATTCTTTACTATATTTATGTTCTTGACAAGAGATTTTGCTATTTATTAACTTATGTACCCAGCCTCATTTTAAAGTAGTTCTTTGGGTAGAGGTAGGGTAAAATTAGCTGCTATATAACTAGAACATGTGGTTATCCTCTTCCTTCCCTCCTCTTCATTATCATCATTTTAACATTTACTTTTCTATGCTTGCGTGGGTCAATTGAAATCCATTGAAGCAGTCCTTGTAAGACCAGAGGCCCTTCCTGTTACCAACCCTTACCTGTTTCCAAGCAAGGTGATATTTCCCCATGACTGGACATGTTTTCACAGAAGGCTAGAAATGAAGTACCTTTCTTGAATGGTAACACTAGTTTATAACTATCTCATGATGTCAAGACAAGAAGACACTAACACACACACACACACACACACCACAGAATTCTTTCAGTTTCCATTTAACCAATCAACTCACAGGGTATGATCAAATTGGGACTATAATCATTTCTACTCTAGGCACAAGGCCCGGAATTTTGGGTGTGGGGAGGACAGTCAATTAGATCGACCCCAGTACACAACTGGTACTTAATTTATTGACCCCGAAAGGATGAAAGGTAAAGTTGACCTCGGCGGAATTTGAACTCAGAATGTAAAGATGGACGAAATACCGCTAATGTTTCTGCCAGCTTGCCGTCTTCAAATTTGGGCTATGATAGAAGAGATTTGCTCATGTTGCTATGCAGTAGGACTGAACCTGAAACCACATGGTTGAGAAGGAAATTCATTAACCACACAGCCATGTATGCACCATATTATTTTATGAATTTATTTTTGCCTTTTGTCTTATTCTTTTACTATATATTTTAATTTCAATATCACTGTTTTCCATAGTATTACATATGTACCATTTGAAATTCTTTGTAAATCTTTTCCAGAATGTTCCCCCTGCCACGGTGAGTTTGACGGTGATTGCCAACTTGATGATTAACCCTCCTAGTGTACACGTGTTGGTTCATGGCAAAGTCTTTTATAAACTGGAACAAATCAGGCAGAATGTCATTACTCGTAAGTAACTTTTTATCCCACTTCCCATTCACTACATTCACTCTTCAGTCCTACCTCCTCTCTCCCATACTCTCTGAAACACTCACCTACCTTGTAACATGGGAGGCCACCCTGATACCTTATCACCATTATATATATATATATATATATATATATATTCTGAGACCCCCTTCAGTCATGACTGACCATCGGATAGCACCTAGAAAGTTACCCTTCCAGGCACAAGTCCGGGCAAGGTTGTTTATGGAAGACCAGCAGTTGCCCATGCATACTGGCCTCCCCTCTCCACGCCACCAGTGTTATCCAAGGGAAAGGCAACGGCCGGTACAGCTTGGCACCTGTGACGTCGCAACTCATTTTTACAGCTGAGTGAACTGGAGCAACATGAAATAAAGTGTCTTGCTCAAGAACACAACACGCAGCCCAGTCCGGGATTCGAGCTCATAAGCTCGACGCTCTAACCACTGAGCCGTGCGCCTTCATAACCTATACATACATATATATATATATATATATATATATATATATGTATATTTATATATATATATGTATGTATATATGTATGTATATATATATATATATATGTATGTATATATGTATGTATGTATAGATTATGAGAGGTAATGGTGTCAATAAGACCCAAAGGTGTCAGGTAATGCTGAGTAAGTGCTATGTATATGTATATTTTGTCACTTTCCTGCTCTACCTGACCATTTCCATCCTTCTAAAATGTGAGTAGCCGTGTTGCCTCTTTACACCAAAGAACCTGTTCTGTGGCCCCTTCTCTTATATTTTTGCTTCACATCTTCAGGCATAAAGCTGTCCCTTGGAGTTGGTAGTCTTGCAAGCTCTATGGCGACTTCACTGTTGCTGGTGGCCTGCTAAATGCACTCATTACTTGTTGTGAAGTGGTTGGTGTTAGGAGGGGCATCAATTTGTAGAAACTGTGCAGATACTGAAGTACAATGTAGTCCTTAGATTTATTGGATAAAAGATCCAGCCCATGATAGCTAGCCATAGAACATGGACATTAAATGATGATGGTGGTAATAACTACTTTCTTTTGCACAATTTTGCTCTGTTTTGCTCTATGTTTAATGTTAGCGTGGTACTCTCTGGAAGTCATCATCATTTAACATCTGCTCTCCATGCTGGCATGGGTTAGACATGGAGCTGATGAGCCGGAGAGCTGCACTAGGTTCCAGTCTGATTTGGCATGGTTTCTACAGTTGGATGCCCTTCCTAACGCCAACCACCCCAGGAGTGTAATGGGTGCTTTTACATACCATTGACATGGGTGTCATCTATATGACACTGGCAACAATCATGACTATGATTTGTGGATGGATGCCATTTACATGGCATTAGTAGTGACCCACACATTTCATGGGTGCCATTTGCATGGCACCAGCAATGACTACAACCAACGACCATGATTCCTGAGGTGCCAATTTACATGGCACCATTGATGGCCATGACTATGATGTACAGGTGTCATTTACATGGCACCGGCCACGATGATTCACAGGTGCCATTTACAATGGTACCATCAACGACCATAACTACGATGCATGGGTGTCATTAACTTGGCACCAGCAGCGAACAACCATGACACTGATGCATGGGTGTCATTGGCATTTAGGACTGTCAGCTTATCCTATTTCTGATAGGTTTCTCATAATGTATGATAATTCATGGACAGAGGAAGAAGACATCCATTCTATATCAGTGTATAGTGTGTGTGTGTGTGTGTGTGTGTGTGTATGGCCTCACTGACATAGCTGTGTGGTTGAGAAGTTCACTTTCTAACCACATGGTTTCAAGTTCAGTTCTGCTGCATAACATATTAACATATTGAGCAAATGTTTTCTACTATAGTCCTGGACCAACCAAAGCCTTTTGAGTGAATTTGGTACATGGAAACTGAAAGATGCTGGTCCTCTGTGTGTGTCCCCCGGTTCCGTCCATACTACCAAGTATAGTGGTTGATTAACCACTATACTGGAAGCTGACTGGATAATGATTATGTGGAGCTCTAACTCATATACAGTAGTAGTTGTAAATCTAACTGGACACTCACTTTGTGTGTGTGTATACGTGTATGTGCACATGTATATCTATGCATGTATAAGTGTGTATATGTGTGTGTATGTATAAGTGATGTGTATATAGCTTTTATTTTTATCTTTTATTTGTTTCAGTCATTTGACTGCAACCATGCTGGGGCACTGCCTTGAAGGGTTTTTAGTTGAACAAATTGACCCCAGGACTTATATCTTTTAAAGCCTGGTACTTATTCTATCGTTCTCTTTGGTCAAACTGCTAGGTTACAGGGATGCAAACACACCAACACTGGTTGTCAATCAGTGGTGGGGGACAAACAAACGCAAAGGCACATGCAGAGATATATCTTTTGATCTTTTACTTGTTTCAGTGATTAGACTGCAGCCATGCTGGGGCACTGCCTTGAGTCTTTAGTTGAATGAATCAACTTCAGGACTTATTTTTTTAAGTTTGATACTTATCCTATTGGTCTCTTTTGCTGAACTGTTAAGTTATGGAGATGTAAACACACCAACACCAGTTGTCAAGCAGTGGTGGTTGGACAAATACAGATACAAAATCACACACACACACGATGGGCTTCTTTCAGTTTCTGCCTACCAAATCCACTCAAAAGGCTTTGGTCAGCCTGAATTTATAGCAGAAGATGCTTGCTGAATGTATCAGGCTTTAGAACTGAACCCAGAACCATGTGGTTTGAGAAGCCAACCATGCCTGTGATTATATATATGTATATATAACTGAAAGAAGCCTGTTGTATATATATATATATATGTATACAACAGGCTTCTTTCAGTTTCTGTCTACCAAATTCACTCACAAGGTGTTGGTTGGCTTCTGTCAACCAAATCCACTCATAAAAAAGACACTTGCCCAAGGTGCCATGCAGTAGGACTGAACCCAGAACTATGTAGTTGGGAAGCTTCTTACCACACAGCCATATCTGTTTGTGTGTGTGTCTATGTATGTATGTCTATATGTACTTTATTAATGTCATAATATGACATTAATAAAAAAAAAATAGCTTTTAGTGCTGCTTGATAAATTATATTTTTCCACTTGACATTCCTTTAATTTTTGGCATTCCAATGCAACATTGTATTTCTGTTTTCTACTTCAGGAATTTATTTGCCTTCTCCACAATATTACATGGAAGTTGTCAAACCAGACATCTGTTCATTTAATCCGGAAACCTCAGAAGCTGAAGCAATTAGTTTTGGTTCCACTGAAATTGTTTTACGAGACCGAAGTATCCTTTCATATATTTATTTCATATACGAGAATGGGCTGAAAAGTTAATAGGCTGACAATGAAGGAGTGATGCTAAAGCTGTGGAATCAGTCATACATTAATTTCAACCCTTCTTATTAGTAACTCATTGTTTCTTTCCAGATAAGCTAACATCTGACTGTTCAGAAAGACTTAAAAATTAGTAGTGACTTTTCTTGAAAATGGAAAAAATTTAGCATCATGATGTTAACAAGTACCTGCTGAAAATAGGTTTAGTCCCCAACAACATTCATGCTGACATGGTTGTTACATTAGGGGATGATACTTGTATATATCTACCATTATTTAACATCTGTTTTCCATGCGGGTATGGGTTGGATCACTGGTGTGGGTTATACTTATAGGAGGGACGGTGGAAAAATTCCTGCTTTAAGAGTGTTGTGAAAGGCCTGGTTGGAGGCCCAACCTTCTGAATACTTTTACAGGGCTTAGAAAACCAGAAGGACCGCTGCAATGAGTGTATGAATCTAATAGGGGAATCATCATCATCATCATCATAGTTTGACGTCTGCCATCCATGCTGGCATGGGTGGGACCTCATGTTGGATAAAATCATAATTAACTGATCCTCCTGTATTTTCTTTTACCTGAAGCCACGAACTTTTCAGCTCCCTGCTCTATATAATATGGAATAACCATATATCTCTTCATGTTTGAGAAAATTTGGCAAATCTCCTACTTTCTGGTGGTTCCATTGTTAACTACATAACTATTTTATATAGTTTGTTACTGCTCCCTCTTTCTTTCTAATTTTTCCAGGCCTGTCTTTTAGCTTTTATGGCTCTGTCTGCAGTACTATTCCACCACAAAGTTACTTTCTCTCTGACTGAGACATCCCAGCCATAGATCTGGTCTGCATTCTTCAACAGTTGTCCTGTAAGGACTCCCAATTGTCTTCTATTATAAATCTCAGTACAAAAGGTGGGAAACTCAGTTTGACTCCTTTTTATTGTATTATCCACTTTAGTTTCTTGATGTGTGTTATAGACACATCATTGTCTTTTAAAGTCTATGTTCCATTCTGGTATAGGATGAACAATTTGACAGGATCCAGTGGTTCTGAAGACACCATCATGCACCAATGTCTGCTGCAAATTATATTTTAGTGAGGGACAGTCAGGCTTCTTTATATCCTCTGAATATAAAATGTTATATACCACTGAACATTACCTCAGTAAATTTAGCATCTTTGTAGACCCACTCTGATGTCTGTGTCATTGTTGGGGGGAAATTTGGATGCAATATTAATGTGATGCTGCTTCTGTGTCTTCTGGATATCATGGGAACGACACAAGATGTATGTGTCATACATTTGTATACATATATATTGCTATTCATAACAGTATGTGTGTTTAGTATGTATATTATTTGTTGTGTATTGACGTTTCTTTCAGAGTCACTTGTGTTGTAGACAGACATAAAACAACAGGTCATTATCCATAGTAACGAAGCTTTCTATTAAAATTCCCACTGTCCTAGAAATTAAACCTAATTACACCAAAGAGAACAACCTTAAGACCAACAAGAGAGTCCCTTTGTGGTCATTTGGTCTGTGATAAATAAGTTAAATTCCTTTGGAACTACACCTTATCATCTTAAAAAAAAAAGTGGAAGAACACTTTAAATAATATAGTCTTAGGTACATTGTCTAAAACTAACATGATTTGGTCATGGCTGGAACACATTTACCGGAGCTTACTGAGAATACACATTGTGTACAGTGTTCTTTCAAACTCAAGGAATGTACATTAAAGTGAAAAATGATGTATAATTTTGGATTTTGATATCTCGAGATTTGTATGGGAATGAAAATAGTGAAATATCTTTGAGTTCAAATTGCACTAAAGTTGAATTTGTCTTTTAGCATCTTTTTTTCTCCCTCACCCCTTTGTTACTCAAAGGGAATTTTTTCTGTTTTTTCCTTGTTTTGTAAGATACTTGGTAAACTCACTGGTGCCAGTGGCACAAAGAAGGCACCCAGTGCTCACTAAAATGGATGGCTTTACGATGGGTACCAAGCTGTAGAAACTATGCTAAAGCTGGTATTTAAGCTTGATGTGGCCCTTGGGGGTCACTGGATCTTGTCAAGCTGTTCAACCCATGTCAGAATGGAAAATGGACATTAAATGATATATCAGTAATACACTGGAGTCAGTTGAATTCTTTGTATTTTAATATTGTTTTGCATAATATTGGTAAAAATAGAAGAGTTATGTTTACTTGTGTGGATAGGTAGTTGTTGAGGTAAACCATAGAGAGAAATATCCCTTAATGGGTGCTATTGGAATTTAGAATCTGAAGAAATGAACATAGGGACTAACATGAAATAAAATGGATTGGTAAACTCTGGTTAAGGTACTTTTGCAGCCAAAGAATTTCTTTGATTATGAAGTGTGTTGTTATTTACCTTAAGAATGTTTCTAGATATCCAAGACAGTGAACAGTCGTACCAACCTTCTGCTTTAATATATGTTGTTGAACCAGCTTACATAAGTAAGTATATCTATGTATCTCTTTTACCTGTTTCTGTTTTCGGACTGTGACTTTGTGAGGCAATGCTTTGGAGAGTTTTGTCAAGGAAATCAGCTGTAGTACTTATTTTAAGTTTAGTGTTTATTCTGTTGGTTTCCTTTTGTGATGAAAATGTTGTGTGAGACATAAACATAACAACACTAGTTAGCAAGTGATGAAACAAACATATGTTCACGCACACACACACATGCAAGCACACATGCACATACACACACACGGCTTCTGCACAGTTTCCATCTAGCAAATTCAATTACAAGTATTTGGTTGACTCGAGGTTACAGTAGAAGATTCCTGACCACAAGGTGCCACATAATGAATGTACCTAAACTATATGGTTGCAAAGTGAAATTAACCCTTCAGGTGTGTCTGTACCTGTGTTTCAATATTCTGTCATGAAGCAAGGCAGAAAGAGATGGATGACACAAGGTAGCCAGCAAGTAAGGAACACTGTTAATAACTACAGTGTTCCATAAGAAAATAAAAGTAGTAAGTGTAATATGGTTGAGTTGTGATCAAATATCTGCCTTCTGACAGAATGAGAAATAGTTGGTTCTATTAGCTTAATTAATAACAATATTTTTGATATCCTTTTAGTCAGGAAGGAAGGCAATGCCTATAATCTTTTACAGGGTCTCTGAGACTAGTGGATGAGAGAGAAGGCAGTATCCTGAAACTGGAGACCTGGCTCAAATACTTGCAGCAGAGTGCTAAAAGTACCCAAGGTACCAAATAGTTGTGTTAAACTGGGCAATGGATTAAGTTGGTCATAGGATTTAAAGTCAGAATGTACAAAACTGGAACACATACTGCAACACATCTGGTCCAGTATTCTTACAGTTTTGCTGATCCATGGCTCTGGATTGTCTCTTGTGCTAAAAGCAGGTTCATGTCTACCTATTTGACCAGGTGCTCTGTATCTCTCGTGTCTCAAATAATTTATAGTATTGAATGTCATTCACACAAAAATCTTAGTTTTCTAATTTATTTCTCTTAAATGAGGTTTCATTAAAACCTAGCTTTTGATATATTGTATAATTAGCAGTATTAGATTAATTTATTAGAATTTAACTTATTTCCTCTGCTTCTCAATAAAGTAATCAGTTATTAGCATTAAACAATTAATTGAATGAGATATAATCTATAGAAAAAGAATGCTATTTAAACTTTTGATGGTGTATTCAAATTAAATTGTGCTGTTTATTTATTTTTTTTTTCTCTTCAGGTTTTGTTGTTTTATCACACACAAAATGGGTGTTGGAAACCGGTAGAAATTATGAAATCTGTTTGGAAATTTTTGATTCTTCAAATCACAAGATTTATCCATCAGATGTAAGTGGAAACAGTCTGTTCTGTTTTGTTTTTTTCTGAATCTTTTTTTGATGTTTTGTTTAAAATGTTTACTTTTCTTCTATGTTTGCATGGGTCAGATGAGATTTGTCAAAGCAGATTGTTTACTACCGCATGCTTTTCCTGTCACCAACTCTTACCTGTGTCCAAGTAATGTAATAGTTCTCTTTGTCCTTCAAACATGAACAGCACAATGGTTGGAGATATTTTCACAGAAAATTGCAATGTGACATTTGTATACAGTTAGCATATGATATCCTGACAAGGAGATGCACAAACATATACATGTACTCACACATTTTATTATTTTTTTATTGGCAGAAGTTACAAAGTGACTAAAAGGCTGAGAGTTTCAAGCAGGGCGCTTATATTATGTACAGGGGTTGGACAAAATAGTGGAAACTCCAGGCATCATAGCATTATAATTTGAAATATATATAAAACCACCAAAAGCTTGTTTATTTTTATGTTTTTTGATTTATTATTAGTGTTGCTTAATATGTTTTGCTAAAATTGCTGTTTCTTTTCAGATGTCATTAGAAAAAGGTAGTTAAAATTCATTTAAATGACAGATGTATCAGACTTTCAAAGAGGTCAACTTGTTGGTGCTCGTATGGTAGGTGCTAGCGTAATGAAAACAGCCGAAATGTTTGGTTTGTCAAAACGTCTCGAAAATACTGACAGCCTTTGAGAAAGAGGGAAAAACCTTCTTGTAGAAACAAAACTCCAGAAGAAAACCAAAACTTTCAGATAGGGACCGTTGGACTCTTACGCAAATTGTTAGAAAGGATCACAAAAGTACAGCTCCCAAAATTACTGCGGAGCTTAATGATCACCTCGAGAACCCAGTTTCCACAAAAGCTGGATTTCATGGGAGAGCTGCAATCAGAAAACCACTACTTTCAAAAACAAACATTGCAAAGCATTTAGAGTGGAGTAAAAACCTACAGAGTTGGTCCCTAGAGGAGTGGAAGAATCCTATTTTCTTGGATGAGTCATCCTTTACCTTATTTCCAGCCACCGGCTGAGTGTATATGTAGAGACAGAAGAAGCATTTGACCCAGACTGCTTTCTTCCAACTGTTAAACATGGGAGAGGATCTGTGATGATCCTGGGGGCTATATCTTGGAAATCCACTGGCCCAATGGTTTCCCTTCATGGCAGAATTAATAGTCAAGACTATTGAAGCATTTTATATGATCAAATTCATCCTATGGTTGTGGAACTGTTTCCAGAGGGAAGCATAATCTTTCTGGATGATAATGCACCAATTCACACAGCTAATGGCACGAGGAACATTCTAGTGAAGTTGGACATCTTATCTGACCACCACAGTCCCCAGATCTTAATATTATCGAACATTTATGGTGCCTTTTAGAAAAACAATGCGAATATGAAATTTTTGGTTATCCATTTCAAATGTCAATAAAGGGTAACCGGAATGAAAGATAAACCTATTTTTTAGTCAGGAACATAGAAGAGATGCAGTAGCTCTTCAAGCAATGCCAAAGTTTTAACTGTTACATTTCAGGTGTGTTCAATGAAGTGTTAAAAGATTTAGCTTAAAATTGCTCAAAACTTTCCGGACAACCTAATATATATTTATGATGTTTTATTTATCCTGTTTATTCTAATTAACTTCCTCAGGGTTCATAGTCTTGCAAGTTGTATGACAACCTCAATAGTGCTGGTGGCATGAAAGAAGCACCCAATATCTACTGTAAAGTGGTTAGTATTAGGAAGGGCCTCCAGCTGTAGAAACCATGTCAAAGCAGACATTAGACCACAATGCAATCCGTCAACTGATGAATCCTATCAAACTGTCCAGTCCATGCCAAGATGGAACATGGACATTTGATCATGATACACACTCCTTTCAGTTTCTGCCTACTGAGTCCTCTCACAAGGCTTTGGTTGGCCTAAAGCTATATAGTAGAAGACAGTTACCCCAAGTGTTGTGCGGTAGGATTGAACTTGAAACTACAGGGTTGGGAAGTGAATTTCTTAACCGAATGGCTATGCCTGATCCTATATTATTATTATATTTCTATTTCCAACATTTGTATACAATAGATTATTGCATTCCACTAAGTTTATTGAAGTTGTTATAATTTTAGTAAAGGAAACTGAGACAAATAATGTCTGTCCACTTTGACCGTCTGTACTGTTAGTGTGTATCAGACATGACTATGTGGTTAAGAAGTTTGCTTCCCAACTATGTGGTTTCAGCTTCAGTCTCACTGCATAGCCCCTCGGGCAAGTGCCTTCTGCTAGAGTCCTTAACCAACCAAAATCTTGTGAGTAGATTTGGTTGACAAGCTGAAAGAAGCCCTTTTGTATGTGCACCTATGTCTTGACATCACATAATGTTTGTAAGCAGGTATCATTATTATACAAGTGATGTTGTTAGTTTCCAGTTTTCTCGGAAAAAGATAGGAAATATTACCTTGGAAATGATTGAGAGTTGGTAACAAGAAGAGCATCCGGCCATAGTGTTGTGCTTCAACAAATTTCTGATTCATGCAAGCATGGAAAAGAGGATGTTAAAACGGTTATGTGTTGTATGTATGTATGTTTATTTTTATATACATACACACACTTGTGCACATATACAATAGTAAAATGTTCCTGTTGGAGAAAATATTTTATATTTTCCTAAAATGGCATAGAAGTGGCTTATAGGCACAAAAGTAACTGTGTGGTAAGAAGCTTACTTCCCAACCACATTGTTCTGGGTTCAGTCCCACTGTATGGCACCTTGGGCAAGTGTCTTCTACTGTAGGCTCAGGCTGACCAAAGCCTTGTGAGTGGATTTGGTAGATGGAAACGGAAACAAGCCCGTCGTATATGTATTTGTTTGTCTGTGTTTGTCTCTCTCCCATCATCACTTGACAACTGGTGCTAGTGCGTTTACGTCCCTGTATTTTAGTGGTTCGACAAAAGAGACCGATAGAATAATTACTGGGCTTACAAAAAATATATCCTGGGGTCGATTTGTGTGACTAAAGGTGGTGCTTCAGCATGGCTGCAGTCAAATGACTGAAATGAGTAAAAGAATAAAAAAAGAAATGTCCAAAATAGTAAAAAAAAAAAAAAAAAATATTAATAAAAAAAGGCTTAAACAATTGTAATTCCTTCCACTTTCTCAAATTATTTCAGAATCTCATAATTGAAGCTTTATTTCCTGCTGAATATTTCCGAGTCAATCACCAAACAAAAAATGGTTCCTACTTTCATGTGACCACTCTAAAGAAAGGAGTTGTTAACATCAAAGGTAGTTTAAAAGGTGTTCTGTCTGTAAGTAAAGCCAACTACCTAATCCAGTTTCTTAATCTGAAGTTTTTCTATAATCCTTTTGATTACCAACCTGCATGAGACCACTGGTTCTGCGATGCAAACTTCCTGTTTTAAAGTAATTTAAACTTCCTATCAAAATTTCATGTCAGTTTATTTTCTAAAACATTAGCTTCATAATGGCTATGCTCTATTATTAAATTCTTCATTATTTTAAAATATTAATTGAAACAGAAGTATTGTGTGTGCCAACAGGAATATGGTAACAAAAAGGGTTCATATGTCAATCATGCTTCTTTTGTTTTGCTATATAAGCTCTCTTTCTCTCACCTGTTTATACACACACACACATATATATATCACCTGCTATGTGTTTTTTATCTGCAAATATTTCTGTTTTAAAACCAGACTAAACTGCCTCATTAGAATTCTCTTCAATTGTACATCTTATTAATCATTTGCATACAAAATGACATAGATTGTGGAATATAGTTTTTTTTAATTCTTTTACATTGTACTTAATAATACTGCTATACATGCCTAATTTATGAATATTCATATTTCAAAGGAAAAGAAACATCTATTTGCACAAGCCCTAGTGACTGAACAGTTGCTGGAGATCTATGACAAAATTGAGGTGGAACCAAAGTCTATATTATTCCCATGGGAATCAAATACTAAATTTAGTTATAGCTCAAAGCTTACGGTAAGAGTTTTTCTGACATTTGTATAATGTTAACGTCTTGTTTTATTTTTTAGTTATGTCTTGTTTTATTTTTTAGTTATGTCTTGTTTGAAAATGATTTTTTATTATCTGTTCTCATGTTTGCATCAGTTTGATGTAATTTGGGATCTTTTGTATCTAAGTAGGTCAATTTTTTTTTTCAGGTTCTGATTGTATTAATAATAATTATTTCTACTCTAGGCACAAGGCCTTGAAAATTTTGTGGGGAAGGGGGCTAGTTAGTTACACTAACTCCAGTGTATAACTGGTACTTATTTCATCAACCCCAAAAGGATGAAAGGCAGTTGAACCTGGCGGAATTTGAAGTCAGAAACGTAGTGACAGACAAAATACTGCCAAGCATTTCGCCTGGTGTGCTAATGATTCTACCAGCTTGCCACCTTAATTGTGTTAATAAGAATAATAATTATTATTTTTATTTTTGCTCAAGGCTTGCAATTTTGAAGAGAGGTGGTGTTTAGTTGATTACATCGAACCCCAATAGTTAGCAGATACTTATTTTATTGACCCTGAAAAGATGAACAACAATGTCGACTTGGAATGTAAAATGTTGGAAGAAATGCTGCTAAACATTTTGTCTGATACACTATTGATTGTGCTAGCTTAGGCAGTGGCTCTCATGGCTTCTGATTTTAACTGACTGGAAATGTTATCGTGTACATGTTTTGTCTTGGTATAAAAGATGGGCTACAGCAAATATTCTGCTCAATACTACAGATTTACTTGTCAGTTGCTTGACCGTAACCATTTGAGCATGTCCCTTAGTGGCTGATGATATGTGAATCTTTGATCATGAGCAGAAGTAGTGGGAGAGCATCATAGCTATGTGTTGAGGAATTCCTTGGGGTTTTATAAACACTTCTGGAAACATGGGTTCATCTTCCTTAAACAGACCTTATTCAGGAACCTTTTGAGTGAGATGGGCTTCTCAACCTGAAGAAAATTCAAACTGGGCCCCACCTGCAAGATCATGCGCTATTTATCTTGATATGAGATCACCATGTCACATACATATGATTGTGATGCATGTGCCTTTATCAGATGGTTAGTCATGTTGGGTATATTGGGCTTCATATATTTGTACCCCAGTATCACTTTGATGGCATGCACTACTCTCTCGCTCAATAATGATAATAATGGTTTTCAATTTAGGTACAAGACACGTAATTTTTGAGGGAAGTGGGTTAGTTCATACCTTTGGGGTCAGTGTTTGACTTTATTTTATTGACCCTGAAATGATGAAAGAGCAAAGTTAACCATGGCAGGATTTGAACTCATAACATATAGGAGTTGAGGCAAGAACCATATGACATTTTGTCAAACACTTTACTGATTCTACTAATCCACCTCCCTTACATATATTTTTAATACTAAAATACTATTACCAATACTGTTTTTTCTCTCAGAACTATATTCTTCTGAAATTTCCTCCTTGGCAAATCTCTCCCATATGCAACTATTGACCCAAAAGTTGGAACTAAACGGTTGCCATTCAAACAGCCTTACCTAACAGTGTTTCTGTGTTCTAAATTGAAGCAGCTAGACAATCTATGGCCACTACTCTTCACTTAATATTATAACAATAAAGTTATTAAAAATGTATGTATGGTAATTAAAAGAAAGAAAAGCAGAAATTCTTTTCAATAATTCCATCTGTTTCATGTTGTTTTTAATGATTTTATGTTTACTTTTATCTCTTGTGAATATATTCAAATATTTTCAAATACCTTTATGTTATTTGCAGGCTACTGGTGGTAGTGGTGAATATTCCTGGAATTCCTTGAACCTAAGTGTTGCCACTGTAAACAACAAAGGTTACACAAGTCCTGTCAGCCTTGGAATTAGTACAGTAGTGGCTGCTGATGTCAAGAACCATAGGCACACCGGAATGGCTAAGGTGAGGTTTCGAAACAAACAGATTATTTTTCTTTAGAATCATAGCATACAAAGTGTGTATGTTAAAGTGTTTGTGAGAAAGCTGGCATAAAAGGAATTAAATGTGGCATGCATAAGAGAGTTCTGGGAGCAATGTATTTTCCACCCACGTATAATAATAAAAAATGAAAAACTTTCACATTCTACCCCCAACAAACCAAACTACATCTCCTTTTCTCTTCCTCACATTTCCTTTTTCCCACGCACTGTGCTTATGCTTATCTCTTGGTCTCCAAACCTGTCCTTATTGCCCTGCTCACTGTATCATTACTATCCTGTTGTCTCCTTCCTCTATATACTCCCATTTCATGAATCACTGCATTCTCCACCCCCACACTCTTTGTATTCATGTGAAGTCCCTACTCTCTACTTACGCACACTTGGCTATACTCCACCATCCCATTTATATTTTAATCCCCATACCTTGAGGGCGTCTCTGACACTTCGCCACTATCTCTCTCTCTCATTCTACCATCCCTTTTATATTCTGATCCCTATACCTTGAGGGTATGCCCTGGCATTTCACTGCCATCTCCCACCCTCTCTCGCACTCACCCTCTTGCTCTCTTCCACTCTCTCATTCTTGATCAGTCTTTTTCTCTCTCTCCCTCTGACTGGGTAACCATGTATCTTCTCTACAGCAACACACCTTCTATCATTCTGTCACACTCTAACTTCTCATCATCTGGCACATGGCCACCTCCTTCAGTGCCCCCTCCCTCCTTCTCTCAGAGGATCTTTGTTTTGCAAGTTACTTGGTGACCCTCCCAGTGCTGATACATTCAGTCCACACTGTAAAGTGGTTGGTATTTGGAAGGGCATCCAGTTGTAAACATCATGCTGAAACTGGCCTAGCTGGTGCTATGTGAAAAGCACTCAGTTCACCATGTAAGGTGTTAGGAAGGGCATCTAACTGTAAAGATCCTGCCAAAACAGATAATGAAATCTGGTTCAGTCTTGTACCTAGCCAGCTCTTGTTAAACTGTCCAGCCCATACCAGAATAGAAAATGGACATTAAATGATGACGATGATATACACACACACACGCGTATGTATATGCACTTATATACATACATATGATGGACTTCTTTCAATTTTTGGCCAAGGCTATAGTGGAAAACACTTGCCCTAGGTGCTACACAGTGGGACTGAACCCAGAATCATGTTTGTTGGGAAGTAAGCTTCTTGTCATACAGCCATGCCTGTGCCTTTCTTAAAAAAAAGCAAAAAATTTAATCATTATAATGTAAATTAAAAAGAATTTTTTTCTGTCTTTGTAGGTTGCTGTCCTTCCTCCAACGAAAATTAAGCTGCTTCCATCAAAAGTGGAAGCTGAAATCAACACCAAGTTACTTCTCCCTGTTGCAATGTTTGCTGATTTTGAAGGTTGTTATTGTTTATTGATTGATTCTAAGAAATTCTTGTATATTTTGAATTTTCTGTCAGAATATTTTCTAGGTTGCTATTTTAGACTGTATTCAGCATTATAATCATCATTTAGTGTTTGTTTTCCATGCTGGGTTAGATGGTTTGGCAGGAGCCTCAAGCCAGGGGATTGTGTCAAGCTCCTGTGTCTGCCTCAGCATTGTTCCTACAACTAAATGCTCTCTCTAATTCCAACTACTTTACAGAGTGTACTGGGTGCTTTTTATGTGATACTGGCACTAGTAAGGTCACCTAGGAACTTGCAAGACAAGACTTCTCAACTGAGGGTATGGATAGTATTGGGGAAGGTGGCTTAACCTCAGGACACTGAACCTTTCAGATGAGATTACAAAGGACTGAGACACCTGGCACCTTGTTATATTCAAGAAGACCTGTCCTCCACAGCAGAAGGGAATAGGCCTGCAAGAGGCTTGTGCTGGTGTTATGTAAGAGCCACTTGTGCTGATGTCATGTTAAAAGCACCCAGCACATACTGTAAAGTGGTTGGTGTTAGGATGGGCATCCAGCTGTAGAACTAGGCCAAATCAGACTGGAACCTGGTGCAGCTCTTCTGCTTGCCAGCAATGGTCAAACTGTCCAACTAATGCCAGCATGGAAAACAGACATTAAAAGATGATGATGAACTATTTGATTTGTTTGTGCAGTTGTTTCACTTCCCATACTAGCAAGGCTTTGACAGAAGTAAATATTGAGACAGGATTTTTACAGCTGAATGTCCTTTCTGTTACAAATAACACTTTGTTTTTCAATTAAGGAATTTTTTATTCCTTAGGAATTTTAGAGTGCAGAGATGGCAGAGTTTTGATGGCAGAAAATATTAAGCAGCTTCACCTGTTACGATGCAACCACAAAGAATGACATCACATTTCTACTTGAACTGCAGATGGTGGTCATTGTCTGTACCTGTTACTCAGTATAGTTTTGTAAACATTCACACAAGATGACTAAGGACTGAGATATCTGGTGCATTGCTGTACTCAAGAAGACCCACCTGCCACAGCAGAAATGTTACTAGTGCTGGTGCCACATAAAAAGTGCCTGGTACACACTGGACTGGTTGGTGTTAGGAAGGGCATCCAGCCATAGAAACCATGTCAGAACGGACAATGGTGTCTGGTGCAGCCCCTGGCCATACCAGCTCCAGTCAAACCATCTAACCCTTGCCAGTATGGAAAATGCTTGTTTAAATGATGATGATGATGATACTCATACATATATACATCTTGCACATATGCATATGCAAGATGTAAATTTATTCTGCACTACTTGTGTAACTGGTGCAGTACTCTCTTTAAACATGCACATTATGAACCATGTTAGAAAGGGATTTGGTTTAGTTAATCTGAATGTTTTTAGAAGTCTTGTTGTTTTTATATAAGGTTAGCTGATAATAATGACTATAAATCTAAGCAAATTAACAAGCACAAAGCAGGCAAAATAAACACTATTTAGTAATTAGTGTGTTATTAATTGTCATTGCAAATAAGTTTGTTTAATGAACAAGAGTAATGTTTGTGTTCAATATGGCGTTCAGTTTTCATCATCATTTATCATCTATTTTCCATATAGGTATGGGCTGGACAGCTTGACAAGAGCCATGAGCTGCAGGGCTGTGTTGAGTTGAGCTCCAGTGAAGCTTTTCATGGTTTCTATGGTTGGATGCTCTTCTTAATATTAACCACTCGACATTGTGTATTGGGTGCTTTTTTTTGTGAGGTTAAAAGCAATTTGTCAAACAGAAAAGAGGAGGAAAAAAACAACAAAAACAAAACAGGACTTAGTTTGGGTGGGGGGCTGTGTGAGAGCGGGAAGAGGTGGCTTTATGCCAGGTGTTGAAAGGTTAAAGTATGATAAAGGGGATGGACGCAGCTGTCTTACTAAAGAGGAGCCATATGACTACTCCATATTATAGATGGGCAGGAGGGAATTCTTGGAAGGAAGTAAAGATGTTAGTGATGGGTGCCAGAGCAAACTCTCAAGGGTTTGTTAGTGACATTGCTTAAATGTATACCATTACACTGATATTGTTTCCTAAATTATAATTTTAATATTTAAATTATTTTATCTATTTGATTCTTAGGTGCCGAGAAAGCCTTTGAAGATTGCCGACATCTAAAATTGTCTGTGAAATTCTCAGACAAAACTTCATTTGATTTAATCCCAGGTGAAATTTTTTTTTTCATTTTTGTATTTCCATCACTTCTACAATTTAAAATAGCATGTAATTTTTTCATAGTGGTTCTTCATGTTTTGATATGTTCCCTTATTTTCTTTGTCGTATAAGTGATTTCAATTTTCGTTCTGCACTCTGTTTTTCTTTGCTGTACTGCTTCTTTACAAAATGCAAAACCTCACTCCTTATTCACAATTCATCATCATCATCATCATCACTACCACCATCACCACCACTATCACCATCATCACGTCTCTATATTCCATTCTGACATGGGTTGAATGGTTAGACAAATATATGACATGTATAGGATGTATACATATGCATGTGGTATATGCATGTATGTTCAGTTGTATATTCATATACACAAACAAAGGTTTGCATATGACATTTTTGTGTCTGCAGAGTTCCATGCATTGAGTTATTTTCCATCGTTCTAGTAAATGACTGAAACTTGTTTATCAACAGAATCCTTATTGTTATATCACAATCTATAGCAGTACTAACAACAGCAACCATATTTTCTGATTGTTCACTTGTTTAGGAAAGCTTGTCTGTAATGGCTATTCTGATATCACAGACCTTTACATCATCATTATCATTTAGCATCCAATTTTCCCTGCTTGCATGGAAAAGTGGACATTTAATACTACCATTATTATTATTATTTAGTAATCTTATTTTTATCACATGCTTTCTCTGAACTTCTAAGCACAGCTCTGTGTGCCCTGGGTATGTGCTGGGGTTTGTTTTGGTGCTATTTTTACTGTATTGAAAGTGCTTTATATAGGATGTGTGCAGTGCCTACCAGTGCTGTTTTCTTTATGTTATATATATATTTGTAAGTCCTGGTGTGTTGGTTTTGTATTTGTCTATATTTTTTCTATCATATCTATTGCACCTATTATAGGGATTATTTCTGTTTTTAGGCCCCACATTCGAGTTATCTCTATTTCCTGATCTTTGTATTTTGCGATTTTCTCCATTTCATTTAGAGATACATCTGTTGGGATTGATGTGTCGATTAGAAGGCATTTCTTTCTTGATAATATCTGACAACTATATCCAGTTTATTAGCTTTGATCTCTCTATCTGTATGTATTTCAGAGTATGGTTGCTTTGTAATTTTCTAAGACCTTTTCTGGGATATACCTCTACCATTTTTCTTCTGTTATCATTCCATAGTGTTGGCATGGCTTCCAGTGTATATAGGTCCCAACTCTGTCATATCTGTAAATATATTCTTTCTTTGCCAGGACTGGGAAGCCAAAGGCAATAAGATTTATTGTTTCTTCTCCATCACCACATATTCTGCAGTTATTGTATTTTCCTTCACTATGTGCTTCTGATGGAGAGGCTTTGATCTTGGGCTGCAATTAAATGCTTAACAACATTTCATTCATCTTTACATTCTGCTGAGATTGACTTTACCTTTCATCCTTTCAAGGTTGATAGAATAAAATACCAGTTGAATACTAGGATTGATGTAACCGTTTAACCCCTTCCCCACCCAACCCCAAAATTTCAGGTCTTGTGCCTATAACAGAAAGGATTTTATTATTGCTGGTGGAATTATTAACTCCCCCGCTGCCACCACCACCACCACCATACATCTCTTAACCTCCTCACACACTGACCGTCTGTCTTCTCTCACACTCTTGTAACTTCTCCCTCACACATCATCTCTCTTTCATCCTTCTCAAGTCTACTGTATTATTATTACTATCCTGCTGTTCATCATTCTTTCTATTCTATTATCCCTTCTCTTCCATACTATTCATAAATTCATTTGGTACCCCTCTGTTTGTGAATTACTAATCTCACTACTTTTCAAACTGCAGCATTCCATATCTAGCTTCACCACTTTTGGTTATGGACAACACACTTCCTCTTTCGTTACCATATTTCTGTTGGCTTACACTGCTTTTGTTTCTATTAATTTTTAAAATAATGGAAAAAATTTAGTAAAATAAATTTGCATAGTTAAGCTTGTGTTTGGATCATAAATTAACATGAAATTTTGTCATTGCTTTAAAACAGTTTTTTTTATCATAGAAGCTAAAGCTGTGATCTTGTTCTCTCTTTGCTTTCATTAGTGGATTTCTTTGTTTTCTTCTCTCTCTATTATCACACTATGTACACTTCCCTCTTAGAATAACTTATATATTCTGACTTGTCATGCTTCACCTGCAGTGCTTTAAATTGCACTTTACCCCTCCCTCACCTCTGCCTACACTATACTAACAAGTTATTTATTCTGGTGGTTTCTATTGTGATATAAAATCTAATTTACTTTTTTTGATAAAGAGAGCATAGTGTGGATACTGGCTGGAAAACAGATTGGCTTCTTTGCTTGGTGAAATACTGACTGTTGATTTAACTTGTTCAGAATCTCTGTTGTAGCGTCAGCATCAACAGGACTCTGTGTTTTAATTATTTTCTGGTGGCGTCATTTCCCATCTTTGCTCTGGCAATTCAAGCTTGGCTTCTGGCTTCATGGTTGGTTCTTCGCCATAACCTTGCATCAGTTAATTTTTTGTTTGTTTCACCATTCCAGTTTAGTTCTTTATAAAGCCAATCTGTTTTTATATATTTTCCATTTCATAGAAAATGTCTCTCTTTTTCGTGATCTACTTGCAGTTTCTCCTCACTCAAGTTTAAACTGCGTAGCAACCAGCTGGCCATTTCATTTGTGTTACTCTATGGGCCATAGGGCTATTGGTTTGTACCTTCCCTTGTGTTGTCTTTCTCCCAACCTTCCTCTCATTGCTGCTGTTAAAACAGCCTGAATTCTGCCTGTAAATTCTAACACCTAATGCTTTTAAGCTATGTGATATTTGTTGTATAATTCTTGTAACATGTTGTGTTTGCCATTTTTCAGACCATGCTGGTTCTGTGGACACCGAGAAAATTAGCTGCACCTCCATTCAGCTCCTGGCCAAGCAACCAGGCAGCTGTCGAATAACAGTTACTTACCAAGGTTCACATAAAATTCTACAAGCTTCTGTTACTGTGGCAGCATACAAACCTCTTGTGGTGAGTGTGTTCATCTTTCCTTGTTTCAGTCATTGGGTACCACCTTGAAGGGTTTAGCTGAACGAATAGACCTCAGTACTTATTTTTAAGTCTGGTATTTATTCTGTTGATCTCTTTTGCTGAACTACTAAGTTATAGATATGCATGGCTTAGTGGTTAGGCCATTGGACTCACAATCATATGATTGTGGCTTTGATTCCTGAACTAGGCAATGAGTTGTGTTCTTGAGTAAAAACACTTCATTTCATGTTGCTATAGTTCACTCAGCTGTAGAAATGAGTTTAGCCTGGAGAGGGATGGACTCTGCCAAGCGTTCTTACCCTAGATACATTGCATGGCTGCTGCGCTCCAGTGAACTCCGAGGGGTTAAGGGACTTGTCAATTGTAATTTATGGGAGTGGGGGCATAAATCAACACCAGTCATCAAGTTGCATTGGGGAACAAACACAAGGACACACACATTCATACATTGTGTGCTCGCGATGGGCCTCTACAGAATTTCTATTGTCTCCCTAATTCACTTACAAGGCATTGATCAACCTGGGGCTATTGCACAGCAGGATTGAACTCAGAACCACGTGGTTGCAAAGTGAGCTTCTTAACCACATCTGCACCTGTGTTTGTTTAATTTTTATTTTATCTTTTTTCATTTATTCCTTCTGTTTTTAATATTTTTATTTACTTACTTAGCTCAAAGTGAACAGGTGGTTGTTGTTAGAGATTAGCTCTAGGTCAACTTTTGATTGTATCTGTGAGAATCTTTCACTATTTTTTTATCCAATGTTTTTTTTAACCTACATACAGTTGCTACAATTTGTCGCCCATGAGTTTCCTACACCTTGAGAAGGGTGCTTGAAATAAAATATATTGCTACTTTATTTCCGGTACTTAAAGGTGTGAACAGGCTACTTTTAATTCAGAATGAGGCTAAACTTCCATTTTCTGACACCTTCTTCCTTGTTTATATATTTGTCCATGAGGTAAACAAGCTTTGAAATCAAACTGAGTTTTTTGGATTGTTTACCAAATGAAAATGGTCACCCCTGCATTTGAAGCTTTTCTGGAAGAAATTTTGTTAGATTCCAACTCAGATGATGATTTTGAAGAACTAACTCAGGCAGATATTGCCATAATCATCACCATTTAATGTCTGTTGTTCATGTTGGCATGGGTTGTACAGTTTGATCGGAGCTGGCAAACTGGGGAGCTGCACCAGACTCCAGTCTGATTTGGCATGGTTTCTGCAGCTGGATGCCCTTCCTAATGTCAACCACTTTACAGAGTGTGTTGGGTGATTTTATGTAGCACCACACAGGGACTTTTATGTGGCACTGCACAAGTGCTTTTATGTGGTGTTGCATGGGCGCTTTTACATGGTGCTGCATGGGCACTTTTATGTGACACCACAAGTGCTTTTCACCACCAGAGGGACTGGTCTTAACTCTTCTGCTGATGATAAGGATGTAGATTGTGCTTACAGTTATATTGAGAACAATGTGCTGCGTGGATACTATCATCCATGGCTGGCTGATGTAAGGAAAGTACTGGCCCTAAGGAGCTATATTTCTTAGGGGCAACTCTTTTATCTATTCCTCAGTACATTACATAAAATATTATTTATCCAATCCTTATTAGTACACAAAAAAATCACGTCTATAGATAATACATCAAAAGTTATAGCAGTTTTAAAATAGTTAAAATAGGTGCTCATGTCTTTTGTTCTCTCAAAAATAATTATATTAATTTTGAAGATGTAAAAGTAGAAATGGTTGTAAGAATCAAATCTCAGGTTACAAGCCATACTGTATTTTCTGGCATACAAGTTGAATTTTTCAGGTCAAGATTTAGAACCAACAAAGGCAGGTTGATTTATACACCAGAATGACTTTGGAAGACCAAAAATTCCATGTGGAATGCAGCAAGATTTGGAAGGATAACAATGCTGTTTGAATGTTTATACAACATTCTACTTATATACTGGAAAATACAGTATATAATCACATTCTTCTCTGTACTGAGTTCAAATTCTCTCTGAGTTGAGCTGTACTTTTCATCTCTGTGGGGCTGATAACAGGGAGAAATGGGAGAGACTGTTAGGAGTAGTAGAAGAGAGACAATGATGGGAACTATAAGTTTACAAGTAAAAGAGAGAGAAAGAGAAGTGGATACTGATATGACTAGAGGATGATAAGTGATTTGAGAGAGAGGGAGCGGCAGCTAGTTTTACAGGAGGGTAATGGTAGTTGGTAAGAGAGAAATAGAAGTGATGAATAGTCATAAGGCAAAATTTTGATTAATTAGTTTAACTTAGATTCAAGGATACTATTCCATAAAAACATAAATTTGTTGTAGACACTCTTGTGTTTTCTAGACAGCTAAATTTAAGTCTTGATTTAATTTTGACCATAATGTATTGTGTTGTTGGTGAACAACTAACAAAAAGGAAAGATAAATTGGAAGTGGCTGTTTCATGTTGGCTTCTCCAACCCAAGCACTGATCTGACCAAACTCATTTTCAGAATTGCTGAACAATCCAAATTAAAACCAGCTCATCTATTGCTTCTTTCTTATGTAAATATTAACTTTTTCTTTATTTTATTTTTTTGAATTTTAGGCTGAAAGTCCTCTAAGCATTGTTACTCTTGGTTCTTCAAAAGACATTTTGTTTTCTGGTGGTCCCCAACCATGGCAGCTGGATCCAACGGAATATTTTGAAGATTGTAAGTTTTAATTTTCACCTGCTCATGACCAGAATATATATCTTAGTCTTGAAAGATTTTGTTACACCAAAACTTACATGAAATGAAATTTGAGATGCAGTACTTACTTCATTTCAAACTCAGAGTTATCTTAGTCTTTACAGCATTTTTAATATTTTTTTTTTATCTTTTAGTCTAGAGGAAGACAATATCCATGACTTCTTGTAGGGTTTTAGGGACTGGTGAGAGGGAAGGAGGGAGAGGAGTGTCCTCAAACTGGAAACCTGGCTTGAGTGCTTGCAGCAGAGTGGATTCTGATAAAGGTACCCAAGGTGTTGGGTGGTGGTGTTTAACTAGGCAGTGGATTGAATGTACCATCATTGTAGGCCATGGTGGAATTTGAACTCAGAACTTAAAGTGCTGGTGGGATTTGAACTCTGAATTGATATTCAAAAGGATATTATTATTTTGATAGTGATTTGGTTGTTTACTCACGTTTTCTTTTTCAGATATTTAACAAATAATGTTTTTTTCTTTTTGTTTTCCAGTGATACCAAGTGCTAACTTTGTTAGTTTTTCACACTTGTCTGGAATTGAGTTTAGTCTTCACCGTAAGTATTAGAACTGTTTGATTTATTAACAGAAATTAAAGTGTTGTCACAAGATTGATTTATAGCATTTGTTTTTGATTTTGTGAGTGTTATGTTTTCTATACTTTCTTTGTTTGTGGATTGTGATTTGGTATTTTATGCAAGTGAGCCAATGAAGGCATCAAAGGCTATTGTAAGGAAATATCTGGGATTTAAAGTGGTATATTTAACGCTAAAGTATTTGAAAAGTCAGCTCAGCCAGGGCAAGAGAGAGGCAAAGGAGTTCAACTGGAAGTGTTTGAAAGATTAACTTAAGTGTCAGGTCACTTAGGTAGGGTGAGAGTTGCAATGCAGAGTGGGGCATAGTAAGAGTGCATCCAGAATTTTGCCAGCAAATTTGAAAAGACCTGAGCGACTGTGGTTGATGAAAAACACTGAAGAAGGGAAGAGTCATTGTTACAACCCCCATCTGACCAAAGCCTACATATTTGTCCTTAGTGTGCCAGTGCCTGTCATTCAAGGATCAGTTCACATAACCACTTAAGGGCTTGCATCCCTTCCTCTTGATTACTGGATCTGAAAAACTACCTTGTCATCATTTGTAGGCAGTGAAGATCCAGAATAAATGATTTAGTGAATGGGTGGCTTAAGTTTCTGAGTGTGTGAAAAGAAAGTATAATTGATATAACTATGCATGATATTATATTACTTACTATTGCTCCAGACTGAATAATGTTTCAAATATTTAGAGATAGCAGAATCAGTAGAATACCAGACTAAATACCTTGATGTATTTATTTGTCTTTTTTTACTTAATCATTTCATTTTCTGTCAAGTTTGAGAGCCTTCTGAGATAGACTCTCAAAATTTGTGGCCGTGTGTCTTTGTTAGAAATCATTAGTTAAAAGCAGTGATTGGCAGAATTGGTAGAGTTCTGGACAAAGTACTTTGTGGTATTTAGTTACATTCTGAGTAAATTGTAACTGTTGATTTTTACCTTTTATCCTTCCATGAGTTAATAAAATATATACCAGTCACTTACTGGGATCCATTTAATCAACTGTTCCCTGTATGACATTTTAGTTACTAGTAGCAGTATTATTACATTCATCCATATTTTTGTTTCATTGTTGGGTAAAGTCACACCATATATCATTGCTGCCTTATCTTTGTTGGTTGTTGGTCTAATTGTGTATGCTGGCTAATTGCTAGTTTAACCAGAGTGTTGTCATGGTCAGGTGATTGCCTTTGGCCATTGGGACTAAGGCAAAATTTGAACTCAGAACACAAAGAGTTGGCACTGACACTGCAAGGCATCTTGTCCAATGCTCTAACAGTTCCACCAATATTTATCACTATGGACTGGTGCTTATCTATGAACCCCAGCTTGGCATAACCCTCCAGCTTGTTAGCTCTTGTCAAACTGTGCAGCCTATGGAAAGCAGATGATAAATGATAACAAAAGACAATGTTGGCCTTGGAAGGATTTGAACCTGGAGAACAAAGAACTGGAATGATGACTGCAAAGCTTTTTCTAATGTTATTTATTATCCATAAGTTGTAGTTATTTAATGTTTCTACTTACTTTCTGGACAATGAAACTCATTGCTATATTTTTATGCATGAATATATTGCCTGTATCCTATGGAAAGACACTTGTTCCTGCCCCTCTATCATATTTTAACCTCTTATTACCTTGCTCATTACTACTCCCTGCTTAATTGAGGAGGTTTTGTCTTTCAAGTCACATAAAATGCACCTTGTACATTCAGTAAAGTGGAAGGCATTAAGAAGGGCATCCAACTGTTGAAAGCAGCTAAAATGGACATTGGAGTTTGGTGCAGTCCTCTGCCTCAGTTGAACTGTCCAACCCATGCCAGCATGGACAGCACAGTAAATGATGATGATGAATATAGTGATTGTGGTTGAAGTATTCTGGCAGAATTGTTAGCATGCTGGGCAAAATGCTAAGCATTTCGTCTGTCTTTACATTCTGAGTTGAAATGCTGCTGAGTTTGACTGCCTTTCATCCTTTCAGGGTTGATGAAACAAGTACCAATTATGTACAGGGGGCTATATTATTGACTAACCCCTACCCCCCAAATTTCAGGCCTTGTGCCTTTAGTAGAAAGCATTATTACTTTAATTAATGTGGAGGCGCAATGGCCCAGTGGTTAGGGCAGCGGACTCGCGGTCATAGGATCGCGGTTTCGATTCCCAGACCGGGCGTTGTAAGTGTTTATTGAGCGAAAACACCTAAAGCTCCACGAGGCTCCGGCAGGGGATGGTGGTGATCCCTGCTGTACTCTTTCACCACAACTTTCTCTCACTCTTACTTCCTGTTTCTGTTGTACCTGTATTTCAAAGGGCCGGCCTTGTCACTCTCTGTGTCACGCTGAATATCCCTGAGAACTACGTTAAGGGTACACGTGTCTGTGGAGTGCTCAGCCACTTACACGTTAATTTCACGAGCAGGCTGTTCCGTTGATTCGGATCAACCGGAACCCTTGTCGTCGTAACCGACGGAGTGCTTCCATCCATATTACTTTAATGTATTGATTGTGGTGATATCTATCAAAACACAAATGTATTGACATGCACATGATTAATGTGTGAAAATGTAACAATATATGGATGTATTGATATATACTGTATATATATATATGTATATATATAATGTCTCAATATGTGAATGTATTGATACATGAATATATTGATATACGATGGTTCAATACGGGTATATATTAAGGCACTGAGCTGGTAGAATTATTAGCACACTGGACAAAATGCTTAGCTGCATTTCGTCTGCCTTTATGTTCTGAGATCAGATTCTGCTGAGATTGACTTTTTCTTATATCCTTTTGGGGCTTATTAAGTACCAGTTTAGCACTGGGGTCAATGTAACTGACTTAGCTCCCCCCCCCCCCACCGCCCCTGGACTTGTTTGTTTTGTGCCAAAATTTGATACCAATATATTGAATGTATTGATACATGCTTATGTGTTGATACATGAATTTATTACTGTACGATGATATTGATATACAAATGAATGATGTTTGATATGTAATTGTTGTATGATTATTTATTTCCACTGTTGAAATATTTCTTCCTATTTCCTGTATCTTCCTTAAAGGAGGTCTTCATGCTTTTCAAGTTGTGTGTACAGGACTCGGGGAGCAGGTAAGTTTCCACTTCTTGTCCTTTCTGCCGTTCTTTCTTTCCTCCAGTTAATCAGTGTCTCTTAATATGCTGGGTGTGTATGATATAAAAAAAAACAAAAACATAAAGATGTTTTCTGCATAACTTTCAAACAATATTTGAAAAATATATGGAACAGCAAATATTTCTAAGGAAAAGCATGCTCATATAATGTATATATATATATATATATATACCAAGTGGGTACTGGAAAGTTCCTGGCTGTAAGGATATCAAGAGAGGTTTGGTTAAAGGCTCAACCTTCCAAGTTCTTTTGCAGAGCTTAGAAAACCTGAAAGACCACTGCAATAAGTGTGTGAATCTGAGAGGAAAATATGTTGAATAAAATCATAATTAACTGATCCACTTGTATTTTCTTTTATTCAAAGCCAGGAACTTTTCAGCACCTCCTTATGTATGTATACACATACGCACACATAGGCAAGGTGGGCCAAAAATCATGTACAAGTATGTGTGTATTCATCATGTCTTTATTTATTTTATTCAGTTTTAGAAAAATTGAAGTTTGTCTGACAATTTCAGAGAGTATTTGAACTCATTTTGTGTGTAACTTTTGGCCCACCCCTATATATATATATATATACATATATATATAGATAAATAGATGGATATATATATATATAGATATAGATATGTCCCCAAAATATGAAGAACAAGCACTAAAAAAACAACAACGTGAGGACTTTGTACATGTAAAATATTAGCAGATGCTCAGGAAAGGAAAGAAAGGTGGTTTTATGTTTCGAGCAAAGCTCTTCTTCAGAAACAGGAGACAGAAGAAAGTCCAATAGAAAAGGAAGATGGAAGGGAAAAAAATCACCAATGATTCACTTGTGGTTTACATTTTGAAATGACCAGAAGGGAATGGGTGTGTATGTATATATATATATATACACACACACACATACACTCGTACTCATTCGCTAACTCTTATCATGATTGATTAATAATTGTTTTACTTCTATCTATTCAGACTTTAAAACTGAAAGTTGGCAACAAACCCACTCACACTAATCTCTTGCCTGTTGTTGTGGAAACCTTTGTCAAGTAAGTAACACCTTTTGCTTCTTACATTTTTTTTTTATATCTCTTTTTTACTTAACCCTTTTTAAGCAAAGGCATGTGTGGCCCATTGGCTAGAGTGTTTGGCCTTATGGATCATGTCGTGGTGGGTTCAGTTCTCATTGAGTGGCACATTGAGTCCTTGAATAAGGCACTTCATTTTACATTACTCCAGACTGTTCAACTGAAAATGAGTGCCAGTGACATTATTGTCATTTAGCATGTTTTCCATGCTGGTATGGGTTGGGCAGTTTGACAGGAGCTGGTGAGCCAGAAGACTGCACCAAACTCCAGTGTCTTCTATGGCATGATTTCTTTGGCTATACACCCTCCCTAATGTATACCCTCATAGGGTATGTTGGTATTCTGAAAGTATCTCAGTGACAACCATGCCCTGTATAATTATGAGCTGTTCTGTGGCAAGGTATAAGATCTGTTCAGCCACTCTATTAAGGATGTGGGAAGTCATGGGACTGCAGCATGATGGATTGTGAAGAAGTAGGAGAAGAACTCAACTGAGCCATCTGTTCTTCTTACACTGATGTTGAGCAGAGGAATCCTAGATCAACTGACAGAATCCCCAAGCTCTATCAAGTGAGTAACTGCCATGCATCCATAGGGGCAGCATCCATGGTTATGTAATCAGCTAAAGAAATATGGTAACTCAAGCTCCTAATTGAAATTCATAAAAATGGAATCGGATGGTGACAGAGTTATGGGAATCTGTGAAAGCAACAAAAAAGTCAACTACTTTACAAAGTGTACTGGATGCTTATGTGGCATCAATGCTAATGAGGTCTCAACTCCCAAAACAAGACTCTCAGCCAAAGGGTGGTGAGTAGTATTGAGGGAGGTGTCTTAATGCTAGGTGATAAGGAAGTAAAAGTATGATAGAAGGGCAAGAACACTTGTCTTATAGTAGATGAGATCCATGGTTACCTCAGTTGGAAAAGAGAGAAATTGTTGGTGAAGATGTGTCAGAGTGCATCTTTGAGTTACAGAAAGGTGAAAATAAGAGAATTGGTATGAGTTGGTATGTAAGACTGCAAAAATGTGAAAGGAGAATGACATATAAATGGAGCTAGAAAGAAATGCAGTTAGTGGTACAGGTGGAAGTCTGGTCAGTTGTGAATATCAGCTGGAAGAGAAGGTGCAGGGTGTGGGTCAGGGTCAGACATCTGGGGATTAATGAACTTTTCTATGTTTTTATGTTGAAACTTGTTTCAGTTGGATTTCTAGTTATTTCAGACATCACGACAAAAAAAATTTTTCAAATTTCTGTAAGCTACTGGGAAAGACTCAAGAGATTAAAACTATATTCCCTGGAGCGTAGGCGGGAAAGATATGCCATAATATACATCTGGAAGATCCTGGAGGGAAGTGTCCTGAACTTTGGCATCGAGAGTTACGCAAATGCCAGAACTGGGCGCCACTGCGTGGTGCCTAGGACTCCAAACTTGCCATCAAGATGTAGGACAAGATTCTGTGATAGCCTGGGCTTCCGAGGCCCACAGCTCTTCAATATCCTCCCGAAGAACCTGAGAGACCTGCATGGGGTGGATGCAGATGTCTTTAAAATGAAGCTGGATCTCTTCCTGTCAGGTGTCCCAGATGAACCAACTTCATGGCAGGAGGGGCAGATGAGGGCAGCTGCATCGAACTCTCTCATGCACCAAATGGCAGTTGCTAGAAAGCTTTCGTGAAGTGAAACCAAGTAGCAACACCAAATGGCGGTGCCCCAGCATGGCCACAGCTCATAAGCTGAAACTAGAATCAATCAATCAATCAATCAAGTGGAAGCTGTAATTACAGCTTCAATATGTTTCAGTAATTATCCTGTGTACATTTCAGTAAATATTAATAATGTTCAAAACCACTGTAATTCCATATTTCAGATTTATCTGTGCTGAACCTGTTAGTCTTCATCTACAACCACAAGTCTTAACTGTTTCTAAACAGTCAGATCTGCCACCATGTCCTGTTTTCTTGGATTCTAATCAAGTTGTAAGTTATTTCCTTTTACAATATTACATATTATCTGTAAAAAAAAGCGCTGATCTCTAACTTTAGAGGGAACTTGTGGAAGAAGTAGACCCTGGAAGACATGGGATGAGGTGGTGAAGCAAGATCTTTGAATGTTGGGCCTTATGGAGGTGATAAGTGACTGAGACCTTTGATGATATGCCGTGATTTAGAAGACTCGTCAAGCTAAGTGAAATTGTAATTGTGGCTGATGCCAGTGTCACATAACAGGCACCTGTGTCAGTGGCATGTAAAAAGCACTATGAGTGGTTGGCATTAGGAAGGGCATCCAGCCATAGAAATCAAGCAAATCAGAGTGGAACCTGGAGCAGCTTTCCAGTTTACCAATTTCAGTCAAACCATCTAACCCATGCCAGCATGGAAAGCAGATGCTAATTGATGATGATTATGGGCACAGGTTTACTTCCCAACCACATGGTTTCATGTTCAGTTTCACTGCCCAGCACCTTGTGCATGTGTCTTTTGCTATAGCCCTAGGCTGACCAAAGCCTTGTGAATGGATTTAGCAGATGGAAACTGAAAGACGCCCATCATATGAAAGTGTGTGTATGTGTTGTTACTGTCTTCTTACCTTGGCATCATGTCATAGTTACAAACGTGTCTTACTGTCATGCGAAATTCTTAGCGGTATTTCATCTGTATGCGGGTTGAAGGCTGTTGTATGTTTATGAGTTCTGCCAAATGCGAGCTTTCTTTTCAGAGACATGATACTGCTGTCCTCCATCCCAGGGTCTTGCGGGCCCACACTTTCCACACCTTCAGAGTTGGCACAATTAATGTTAGCACATTGAAAGGTAGGTCTGGTGAGATTGTTGAGATGCTTGAGCTGCATCCAAGAAGTAAGATGGAGAGGAAGTTCTGCTAGATTTTATATATATATAATCAAGTAGCCAGCATGTAATAAAACCATACAGGTAACAATTAATACAAGATATATAATTATATAAATATAATTATAATAAGGGCACTAATGAGTAGCACCACATGCTAGAAATAAATGCCAAATGGCTCTAAGAACTACATTATTTACCCCATTAGCATGGGTTGTAAGCGAGGGAAGTGAACAAAGATTTCTAGCATGTGGCACTTTTCATTAGTGCTCTTATTATTGTTATATATTTATATATTTAGCATATATAAGAACAGTTTAATGTGTATATTCCTCACTGGGCAGATTAAGTTAAATTTAAGCAACAGTAGAAAACTAAGTTGATGTGAAAACATTGTGTGTGTGTATATATATATATATATATATATATATATAATCATCCTCATTCATTTTGCATGCAGCTTTTGATAAAGAAATCTGCTGTGAAATATATCAGCAATCATCTTAATTTTCTTATTTTGACATTTAATCTCATTACTTATTTTTACATTGTCCTTGACCTTTCCCTTTCATGGATTGACTCCAGTAATAGCAGCTGACACTTAAGCAATTATAAATATTTCAGTTTCCATAATATCAAGTGTGTAGGAAATACCTCATTGTAAGATGCTATGTCAAAGGAATTTCCGCCTATGGCAGTGGGTTTGGGTTCAATTTAACCTAATGAAATACCTCCACCCACAACTCTCTTATTGTCTCTGTTTACAAGTTGGTTGAAATAGGCTTTAGTCAGTTTGGCCAGCTATGAATATATGAGACCATAGTTACAATTACCAAAATGTAATGCTGTGTTTCAATGAGTTTAGAAATGATATAGGGTGTCTTATAGAAAAGAAATTTGTAAGTTCAAAATTGCTTTTGCGAGGTGATGTGTATATGAATAATTTAACTGTTGTGACTACAGATACTGATAGTTACTAATGCTACTAATGTTAGTAGCATTATTAAACTTTTAATAAATTTAAATTTGAAATCATCATTATCATCATGTACTTAATTTACAAAATGTTCCGTTTTACTGTCCATCATAGTATCATTCATCATCATCATCATCATCATTTAACGTCCGCTTTCCATGCTAGCATGGGTTGGACGGTTCAACTGGGGTCTGGGGAGCCCGAAGGCTGCACCAGGCCAGTCAGATCTGGCAGTGTTTCTACAGCTGGATGCCCTTCCTAACGCCAACCACTCCGTTCTTTTATCTATAACTAGCAGTATCACCTGGCGTTGCTCGGGTTTGTAAGGGAAATAACTATAAAGCATTTATAGAGAGTTATAGCCAAAAAATAGCAAAAAAATGGGAAAAAAATGATGGTAAATTTTTTTTTGAGAGTTAAAAGGTCGAGTTGCGTCCCCTAGACAGTCTGTAGTTTGTGTTTCTGATTCTCGACCCCATGTCGAATTTATCGATTTTTTTCAGAACTGGGGGAACTTTTCAAAATTTTCGCTGCGTTAGTTTTGAATTATGACATTGGGCTATGTGTGTATCAAGTTTCATCAGAATCGGTTGAAAGCCGTGGTCAGGGTGAGGGTACAACCTAACAGACACACAGACAGACAAACTGCCGTTTATATATAGAGAGATTTTTTGGTTCAGTTTTATGTATTTGAGAGTGTGCATATATGTGTGAGCTGTGTATTGGTGCATGCATATGCACATGTGTGCCACTCATGTATTTGTACTTGTGTGCACTCGCATTTGTATGCTTATCTGTGTAGGTATGCTTGTACTTGTGAGATTATGTGTTTATGTATATATGTGTATGTTTGTTTCACTACAGATTCCAGTTCACTGCAAGCAAGACTTGACAGTCCTGTTGACTGTCACTGATAATCAAGGACATAAATTTGACAACTTTTCATCCCTCAAGTTTGACTGGAAGTTGTCCGACACATCATTGGCCTCCCTCAACTTAGCTGAACCAATGAGAATAGAGACAGACATTTCTGATAGAACTTCTAAGGTTTCAGCTGTTGGTAAGTTCACATCTCTTTCACCTCTTTCTGCTTCCTCTTAAATGGGGTGGGTGTTCTCTTCTAGTCTTAGCTAGTTGTTGTTTAGTCCCTTGGTCTCTTGATTAACCCTTTTGTTACAATATTTCTGTTGAACTCCATGGTTTTAGTTTCAATTTATTGTTGAATATAATGAAAAGTTTAGTAAAAAAAACTGTGATTGGAAATGTTATTTTTATTTTCTTATTCTTCAGGTTACCAAGTTGTGGGAATGTTTGGTAAGCCTGGTACAGTGATTTTAACTGTTTCCTGTCAAAACTATATCTCTAGGTACCTGTCTCATTACCGAATTCCACTTCATGTAAGTAACTCAAGCTAGGACTATTTCAAAAGTTTTTGTTATGTTAAAAGACACATTCTTAACAGACTGGAATTACTAACAAAAAAGCTCTCTGATTGGGAAGAGTTATATGTTCAGTTGACTATGGAGTTTGAAGCTTGCTTTTGATATTTATTTTTTGTTTTGTATTGACTGGTAGGAACAAAGAGGGAAGATTAATTATGAGCAATGTAAGTTTCAGAATTTTGTTGTGAAGGATAAAAGGATTGGTGCAGAATATTTGGACTTTATCTGAAATTGCAATCTATGTGAATTGAGTCTGTTTCTATCAGAAATTGAAACCTTGTCACAGAATTTACTCTACAAGGAAAACAGCATTAATATAGAATATATATATATATATATATATTCAATATGTAGTAGCATTAGCATTGGAATTAGTTTTGTGTCACTGTCTACCTCCCAACACATGCTCGGCACTTTATCATCATCAGCTTTAGTTCCAAAGTAGCAGTGTGTGGGAGAGAGAGCATGTCCATGTTCTTTGTGTGATGTTTCCTGGATGGTTCTTCAGTCTTTCCATGTAACTTTTTACCATTATACACACACACACTCACATGTATGTATGTGAGAATAAGATTAGGTGGGGCAAAGTTCAGAGAGCTCCTACTCCTGCTGGCAACAGAGGGTATCTCTCTGAGTGAAAGGCAGATTGATGCCTGTTTGTGAACAGCTATACTGCATGGCAGTGAAACATGGGCTATAGCAGCCAAGGACATGCGTAGGCTTGAGAGAAATGAAGCCAGTGTACTTCGCTGGATGTGCAATGTCAGTGTGCTTGTTTGTCAGAGTGTAAGCATCTTGAGAGAAAAGTTAGGCATTACAGGAATCAGATGTGGTGTGCAAGAGAGATGACTGCACTGGTATGGTCAGGTGGTGTGTATGGACAATGACAGCTGTGTAAAGAAGTGCCAAGCACTAACTGTAGAGGGAACCTATGGTAGAGGTAGACCCAGGAAGGCATGGAATGAGGTGGTGAAGCATGATCTTTGAACTTTGAACCTCACAGAGGGAATGACTAGTGACCAAAACCTTTGGCAATATGCTCTGCTTAAGAAGACCCGTCAAGCCAAGTGCACCCATGCTGGTGGCACGTAAAAAAATCAACCTTTGAACGTCGGACCTGATGGAAGCAAAATGGTTGAGTTCCTTTTGAGTGTTTGGCCTAATGGAAGCAAAGTGGCTGAGTTCCTTTTGATTGTTGGGCCTCATGGAGGCAATGACCAAGATCTTTGGCACTGTTGTGCTTGTAAAGAAGACCCATCAAGCCAAGCATAGTTGCAGTTGTGATAAATACCGGTGTCGTGCAAATGGCACCCATGTCAGTGGCACGTAAAACACCTATTACACTCTTGGAGTGGTTAGCGTTAAGAAGGGCATCCAACTGTAGAAAACAATGCCAAATCAGACTGGAGCCTGGAACAGCCTTCAAGCAAGCCAGCCTGTCAAACCGTCCAGCCCAAGCCAGCATGGACAATGGACGTTAAATGATGATGATATATAGTCTAGCCCATAAATGGCTTTACCATCACAGATTTATTTGTTGCTTTTATTTCCATTTTTCATGCTTGCAAGGGTTAGATGAATACATACTATTGAGGTATTGCATAACAGCTGAATGCTGGGTATGTGTGTGTATACCCACTGACACACTCTTCATCTCCTTTGACTGAATCATACACCTGCTAATTGACTCACAGGCACACAGATACTACCACACATAAAGCTATTTCTCCCAGGGTTCATAATCTTGCAAGCAGCACGTTGGCCTTACTAGTGCTGGTGCCACGGAAAATAGTACTTCATACATACTGTAAAGTTGTTGGTGTTAGGAGGGCATCGAGCTATAGAAATCCTGCCAAAATAGACAATAGAAGATGATGCAATCATTTTGGACTCTGTCAAACTGTACAACCTATACCAGCAAGAAGCATAGATGTTAAACAATGATGATCATGATGATAATGATGACACATATGTCATCATCAATTATCATGTTTCATTCCATCGTTAAGCAAAAATAAAGTGGTGACATTCATTGATATTCCCTGTTGACTACTCATCTTGTTGCTCTGCACTTTCAAAGATGAGTAGAATTGGGGAAAAAATATTCATTACTTGAAAAACACAAGGCTAAGCAACAGGAAAGTTGTCCAGTTGCCAAACACTTAGATGTCTTGCAAACAACTTGCACATGCAAGTGCTACCAGTTGAAAACTCCGCATACTGGAAGCCAGCAAGTGTATGGGGTTATCAGGAGAGAATGCGCGCCATTTCAGGGCCTACCTCTCGACGGCATCAATGCGCACTGCCCCCCCCCTCACTAATATGAGGCCCTGCTTGCTAGATCAGCTGGTTATCAAATTAAGCTCAATATCCTTCTAGCCATCGCTCATTGTCTCTTTTTAACCAAATCCAGTGGTTAGCCTTCTCCACTGTAGATTGGATATCAGTCATGGTGGTATTGACTTTACGATGAGTTAGGCCTAGCGATAACAATAGTCATCTCACACTGTGTCCAACGAGCCCTCTACATCCGACTGCGATTGGAAAATGTTCCGCTTTCCAGCCTGCGTCTTCACATTCCTCACTGAACCCTAAATTAAATTTTAGACTGGAAAAACAGGTGTAAAACAAATGTTGCTAGGGTGAGTGAGAAAAAATCCTTGTTACTTTGAATGAACATACAGTTTTTTTATTTTCAGTAACTTTTCTCTTTGGTATATTAATAATTATAGAAAATATCCTGCTGTAATTCTAAATCTTAGTTGTACATGTATATGATATTTCTAACTAATGTATCAGAATACATACATATTGTTTTTTTAGTCGCGGCTGCGAGGATTGATAAGCCAGTCTCTTGAATTAAATCTTGTTGAAGGACCCTTCATAACACCGGACTCCTTATCAATATTCAACCATCCTTCTAATAAAGTAAGTTTTTTTTTTATATTTGTTTTTGTATTACTTTATTGTAACCCCAAATTTTATAATAATAATAATAATAATAATGATAATAATCTTCCTTAACAAGGTTTTTTTAAAAATATATGCTACCTACTTTTAGTTGTGCTGCATTAAATGTATTGCAAGTTTTCATTTCTTATTTCTTTCTCGGCTTAGTTTAATTACTTTTGTGTCGTCACCATCATCAGCACTACCTCCATCACCACTACCATGACAATCACTATCATCAGTGCAAGCACAACCATCCTTGGAATCCACCACCATTATTGCAAGATGTATTACCATTTTAGCCATCACCACCATTGTCATCACAACCACTCATCATCATCACCACCACCACTTATCATTACCATCGCAATCATTCATCATCATCACCTTTACCAACATTACCATCACATCACCATCATCGTTTTTACTATCATTATCATTACCATCACCATTGTAATCCCCAATTCTACCATCATTAATACCACTATTATCATCACTACTACTACCATCATCATGTTTGTTGTGTCCCTTACACTATCTATAAATTTTACTTCAGTCATACATTATTACCAACATCAATCATGAAATCTAATATGAGTGGCGTGCTGAAAAATTCCTGGCTTTAAGGGTAGTGCAAAAGGCCTGGTTGGAGGCCTAACCTTCTGACTTCTTTTACAAGGCTTAAAAAAACTGAAGGACCACTGCAATAAGTGTGTGAATCTGAGAGGGGAATATGTTCAATAAAATCATAATTAACTGATCCAGGAACTTTTCAGTACTCCTTGCATATTAAAAAAAAAGGACTGTTATTTGTGATTATTTAGTCATAAAAACACATCATTAAAGGACGTCAACTGTAGGAATAATGACTTTTTTTCTTTACTTCTAGGCTTACTTGAAGATCAATAAAGGTTCTGGGTATTTCCATGTTGAATCAGTTCCTACGTCATTTGTAGATGTCAGACTTATCAACCATAACAACACAATACAAGTAAGTGTGGACATGACTCTCATAACGGGGGTCAGGAGTGTCAAACTCATTTGACTTTGTGGACCAAATTAAAGCATAAACTAGATCTTGTGGGCCAGATGGAGTTAATGATTTCTAAAAACCCTGTTACTGGTGTAGACCAGAGTAAATGGATGAAGAGGTCAGTGTACATTATAACAGTTAGTTTAGTTTGGCTGTCCTGGATGCTTCACTGATTTCATGTGAGCACACCATCTGTGTGCATACCCATGTCGTGTCATTTGAGCACATACCCTGTCATTCCACTGTCCACGTAGGTTAGATGTTGATTCTTCCTTCAACTAATGGCCATAAGACCAGTTGATACACAGGTTTTGCCGGATGCCTGATGCAATGATCAGTAATTCTCGTTCTTCTCTGCTGACCCTTCCCAGTCACTTTGGGTAGATGTTGTTAAAGCTGCTCTCGTTGGTTAAATGAGCTCTCCATGTAATCTTCAGTCAAGATCCTGAGAGTTAGTTTTGTTATAGTACTGAAAGTTGGATTCTCACCAAGAAATATAAGAAGTGTTTATTAACAATAAAAGAAAAGAAATAGTATAAGGTGTTAGTAAAGATTGTGTGCAGGAATATTTAGAGGAAAAACTCACCTCTATCCAACATATATGTTTGTATGTATATTTATTCCTATGAACGCTTTAGCATTTAAACTGACCATATGCATTCCAAATATTCTACTGAGTTTATGTCCAAACTGGCCAGATCCAGTCTCTCGCACCTATCCTGCAATGCTATTCTAAAAGTAAACAATCATATCATCAAAGTCTTGAATCTACCTGCTTGATTAATTGAAAACAATGTGAATAAACAAGTATTTCATTTAGCAGAGTAATCTTAATGCTAAAGGTGAAATAAGAGTCTTTAGAGTGAGAACGAGAATAGAAATTGTCAAAATGAATGCATATATTACTTGAAAAGGCTAATGCTTGATAGAAAGCTTGCACTGTTTTACCTACAAAACCTTTCAATATCATATGACTAGAATCCATTTGGACTAACATAAGCATAAATTTGAAGGAAGAAAAATCTGCTGCTTAACTCAACATGTACAGACAAAGTGAAGGGAAAATAGGGCACATTGTTTGAGATAACATTGGTTCCTAAGGGGCACCAACGACATACGAGAACTGCTGTAAATAATGACTCTTGGGCTTTGACTCTGAATGCATGCCAGTGATTTAGATATATTACAGAATATTTTAAAAATTAAAAAATAAATTTTTTTATGTAAAATTGATGTGGGGCTTGACAAGACATGTTTCATATTGCTCCACTATGAGGTTTACTCAAGTTCATCTGGATGACAATAAAGGTTTTATTTCTTCCTCACAGTTGAGTGGGGTGTGGTCAGCTGTAAAGCTAACTGCTCCAGTAATTATCTGTAATCCTAAAACATCACTGTTATTGTATAGATAATGTATGCAACAAACAAAGGAAAATTACATGTGAAATAAAACAATGTTCCATTGTAAAAATTAGCTTTTGAAGTCAGAAGGTGTGTGATCATCATTGTCTTCGACTTCATATTGTGTTTCATTTTTTGTTAGGTATCTACAGCTGGATGCCCTGTAATGCCAGTCACTTTATAGAGTGTTCTGGATGCTTTTTGTTTTTTTTTTGGCATTAGCACTAGAGAGCTATGTCTTTTAGAATTAAAGGATCCCATGATCTCACATCACTGCTTGCTTTCCAGCCTCTTTACGGAGTGAGAAACATGAATGCAGTTTATTATCTTTTGTTACATTGTTCTATCTGGTTAAAATATCAAGTGTATTTTGTTGTTTAGGTCATACCCAAACTTGATGGAATGACTCAAGTGAAGGTTCATGATCTCTGCTTGGATTTGTCACATCCTCCTTCGACCATGGCTCAAGTATCTGGAGTTGGTTACATTCATCTTTATGTCATTGACAAGGTAAGTGCCTTTTTATATCACCATTCATTATCAACATTACTTTACTGTTGTTTTCTATGCTGGTATGGATTGGAAGACTATGTCTAGCTCTAATGTCTAGCTGAATGCCCCTCTGAATATCAACATCTTTACAATATGTACAAGGGTATCTGCAGAGTTTTAATCCTAAATATTAGAGGTGTGTATTATACACAACTGGATGAAAACTGTATACTATACACAAGAGATATTTTTTTCAAAATGTCATATCTCATAATTAGAAGTGCACATTATTTATAAATAAATATGCAGCTCTCCTACTCTCTCATCAATCTCTTTACTTAAAGCATTTGGAAGTTCTGAAATGATTTGTACTGTATTTTTATTTCTTGTTCTGTATCTGAGGTTTATTGTGACTTTAATATCCCCTGGAAGGTACACACAAATGGTTTTTCATTGACTTCTCTCTGTGGGCTTGAAGTCCTTCATATTTCAGAGAAAGAGAGCCGAGGCATTTATGTCTTTCCCAGGAAGATTTAACAATATTATATGAATTGAAATAGCTAGATTACAAGAATGAAAACCTGTAATTATACAAGTTGTGAATCTATACAATCAGGAGTAGATTCTGTTATTTCCTGCCAGTAGACAATTGTCTTGGAGCAAGTAACAAATCAACAAATCTAAAAGGAAGTAGTGGTAGCAAGGTTTTTGTTTTGTTTGTATCTCTTCTTTTTAAGGTTTCTCCCAGTAAACTAAATGATTTTTATTTTGTGTTTCTGTAGGTTGAACTTGGTAAAGACATAATAGCCAAAGTGAACATCTTAGACATCAATGGTAAACCACTTTCAGCCAAGTTTTACCACCTCATGAATGTAACACTTTCCACAGAATCTGACATTCTCTCTGTGCAGTAAGTATAGTCAGTTAATTAAGTAACTCATTTTCATCACCATTTAATGTCTATTTTACATGCTAGCTTGCACTGGAAAAGACTGCACTGAGATCCGGTGTCAGCTTTAGCATGGTTTTTATAGCTGGATGCCTTTCTTAATATGAACCTTTTTACAGTGTGTACTTGGTGTTTCCTTCATGCTACTGGTATTAGTAAGGTCAGCAATATATGTATTGTCATCATCATCATCATTTCACATTCATTGTCCATACTGGCATGGGTTATATACACATTCATATTATATAGGTAGTTAGGGTAAATCCCAGCTGTTTCCTCTTGAAGCACAATTGCTTATTACTTTATTACAATCAATATGTATCCATAGTTACTGTTGTATGTTAACTAAAACACCAATTAAAGTTGAGAATTGTGAAAATATTACTTGCAGAATTATTATATAACAAATCAGGAAAATACTCTTTACTCTTTTACTTGTTCCAGTCATTTGACTGTGGCCATGCTGGTGCACCGCCTTTAGTCGAGCAAATCCACTCCAGGACATATTCTTTGGAAGCCTAGTACTTATTCTATGGGTCTCTTTTGCTGAGCCGCTAAGTTACGGGGATGTAAACACACCACCATCGGTTGTCAAGCGATGGTGAGGGGACAAACACAGACACACAAACATATACACACACACATACATATATATATATATATGTATATATGTATGAGGCATTTATGTGTAATAATGCCCTCTATACAATATATATATATACACATATATACAATGGGCTTCTTTCAGTTTCCGTCTACCAAATCCACTCAGAAGGGTTTGGTCAGCCCGAGGCTATAGTAGAAGACACTTGCCCAAGGTGCCACGTTGTGGGACTGAATCCAGAACCATGTGGTTCGTAAGCAAGCTACTTATCACACAGCCAAACTTGGTATAATTTATTCTCCATTACTCATTGTTTCATTTGCTAATAGGAATTACAAAGTTTTACATGTTAGATAGACATGTAAGGAATTTCCTATCAAAATTCCTTATATGTCTATCATGTAAATTTTTGTAATTCCTATTAGCAAATGAAACATGTGTAATGGCAAATAAATAATACCCAAAAAGTTTCTATTTCCTTGTTTTGTTATACATACATATACACACACTCACGCACATGCACACATGTATATATATAGTGACACATGCACACAAACACACAGATGCATGTTTACACTTGCCTAATATGCCATGCAGTAGGAGGGAACCCATAACTACATAGATGTGAAGCAAATTCATCGCCCCCCCCCCACATACTCACATGCACATGTATATTCATATCATTTTATTTTGTGTAGGCCAGCATTTGATGATAAAGGTGATTCAACTGAAGCTCAGTATCTTGTCAAAGGCTTACATATCGGTCACACCACACTTACTTGCTCAGCAGTAATGAAATCTGGAGAAAGAATCTTTAGTAAAACCAAACCAATTGAGGTAATGTATATTATATATTGTTTCTTTTTGTTTATTTAAAGAAGCAGATAATTTATACAACTATTTATCTCTTATTTATGACAAAAAACTGAAACATTAGTCTCTGCTACCAAGAGGTTTATAGATTAGGAAGTTATTAGCAATAAAGTATGTATTTTAGATTCTAAATTTGTTAGAATTTTAGTATTTTGCATAGCATTTGTCTACCATTATCTTTGTTTTAATGTTCATTTTTCCATCCTTGCATCGGTCGGATGGAATTTACTGAGGTAGATTTTCTAAGACCAGATGCCCTTCCTATCCCCAACTCCCACCTATTTCTGAGTAATTTTTTTTTCCACCCTTATAAGCCAGACATGTTTTCATAGAAGATTGGACACTGATACGCTTGCATGACAGTGATGCTCATTTACAACTATCCTGTGATTTCAAAACAAAGAGACATTAACACACTCAGATCTATATATGTCAGGTTTCTATCAGTGTCTGTCTCCCAAATCTGTTCATAAGGCTTTAGTTGGTTTGGGACTCTAGTTGAATGCCTAAGGTTCCTTGTGCTATTGTTTAGAGTCTGAATTTGCCTGCAGTGAAATATATTGATCAGTTGTTGCTAAGATTCCAAGATTGTTATCAACCATATTGTGTTACACCCTCAGTCTGTTGCTAACTACAACCATTGCCATAACTCACAAATAGGTTTGCTTTGCTTTTTTTTTTGTTCATTGTTCTTGGTGCTGATATAGTTATGAGCCCTCTCATCTCATGAATCTCATGCATCTCATGCTGGCAGGTGGACCGTTTTAGTGCTAGGCTGATACTCATATTCAGTTGTGCTCAAGGATACATATTGCCAAGTCTAGGAATTGAACCCACAACTTTATGATTGTAAACTCAGTACCTTAACTCTTCTGTAGACCTAGTTTTATTATGTAAAATTGCTTATTCTGATTTATGCCAGATTTAGCCCAATGTTGTTTGACATGTTTCAGGTGTTCCCACCATTACGTCTACGACCCCGGACCCTAACCCTCATTATTGGTGCTGTCTATCAGGTAATTAACTATTTATACTTCATTACTTAAGTTTTTTTTTTCCATTTAACTTTATTACTGGAAATATTTAATTTTGTGTCTTCACTGACATATGAAAACTTGTGAAACTAATTAAAAATATTCAAAGATACCAGAGCTATGTATGATTATGTGACTAAATTAATGAGATAATTGGGAGTGTCATTGAAAACAATGTATTTGACCAATAGAAAATTAAATTATCTGAATATTATTAAAAATTAATAGACTTGCTGTTGGAACCAGCTGCATATAGATCTGTGTAGTACCTGCACAAACTCAAATATGTAAAATGTTGTTGATAGATTTACTATTTCCAATTTTTCAGATACTTGCTACTGGTGGACCACGCACCCAAGGATCTGTCGAATTCTCTATGGAAAATTCTGCAAAGGCTAGCATTTCCAATATTGGGCTTGTTGAAGCTCTGGAACTGGGATCAACAAAGTTAGTTGGCCAAGCAGTTGGCCTTCATCCAGATAGTAATGAACCAGTTATCTATTCAGAGGTAAACCAATTAATGAACTATATTTCTATCAATTACTAGTTTCTGACTCATAATTCTGTTACTCTTTTACTTGTTTCAGTCATTTGACTGCGGCCATGCTGGAGCACCGCCTTTAGTTGAGCAAATCTACCCCCAGGACTTATTCTTTGTAAGCCTAGTACTTATTCTATCGGTCTCTTTTGCTGAACCGCTAAGTTATGGGGACGTAAACACACCAGCATCGGTTGTCAACTCACAATCCACTCACAAGGCTTTGGTTGGCCTGAGGCTATAGTAGTAGACACCTGCCCAAGGTGCCACACAGTGGGACTGAACCCGGAACCATGTGGTTTGTAAGCAAGCTACTTACCACACAGCTACTCCATTATCAATTTATGAACTATATTTATTGATTATTATATTATCTTTGGCCACATGTTTTAGATAATATACCTATAAATCTCAATTTTCAATTGTAAATTTACTCTACTCTTAAGTTCCTTAGATCTTTTTTACGTATACACTCTTAAGATTCTCTGTGTGCTGCTAGCATTAAAAAGCTTCTTAAGTTAACCCTCACCTTTCCCTTTGTCTGTCTGTCTCTCTCTCTCTCTCTCTCTCTCTCTCTCTCTCTCTATATATATATATATATATATATATATATATATATATATATGTGTGTGTGTGTGTGTATGTATATATATATATGTGTGTGTGTGTATGTATATATATATATATATATATATATATATATATATATATGGTGGTTGTCTACTCCTTATGCAGAGTTTGACCACCTCCTGTACCTACAACTTGGAAACATCATGGCAGCTGATGTGGCTTGTTTAAACCAGACAGTGTTTTGAAAAGACACCCACATAGATTGCATATCCGATTTGGACCATCAAGAGCTGCAGATACATAAACACATACATACAACATAACAGGAAATTGGAAACTTTTTGGTATTATCTGTTCACCATTACACGTGTTTCATTTGCTAACAGAAATTATGAAGTTTTTACATGCTGGATAGACATGTAAAGAATTTCCTATCAAATTTGATGACTGGCATCCGTGCTAGTGGAGTGCTAAGAGTACCATACGAGTGAGATTGTTGCCAGAGCAACAAACCGGCCTCCATTTGAGTGTGATCATTTGAGTGTGAACACCATTTGAGTGTGATCATTACCTGCGTTGCCTTACTAGTACTTGTGCTGGTGGCACGTAAGAAAAACATTTGAGTGAGGTTGTTGCCAGTGCCGCCTGACTGGCCCTCGTGCTGGTGGCACATAAAAGCATCCAATACACTCTTGGAGTGGTTGACGTTAGGAATGGCATCCAGCTGTAGAAACTCTGCCAGATCAGATTGGAGTCTGGTGCAGCCATCTGGTTCGCCAGACCTAAGTCAAATCGTCCAACCCCTGTTAGCATGGAAAGTGGACGTTAAACGATGATGATGATGATGATGATGAAATTTTTCAAAAGAGAAATTAAGTAATATGTTTACTAATACTCTGAAGAATTTCTAAGAAAAAAAATTTTTTTTCTCTATCTAACATGCAAATGAAACATGTGAAATGGTGAATAAATAATGCCAAGAAAATTTCCACTTTCTTGTTTTGCTATATTATACCTCTGCAAATGATATTTCCATAATTCTCAATTTTCATATGCATTTGGAACTAACATACAGCAGCAACTGAGACTGCATATTGGATTGTGATAATGGAATAAGCAGATGTACTTCAAGAGGTAACCACTGGGTTTTCCCTTAACTGCCTACATAATATATATGAAGGCACATGGTCTGGGCAGTGCCTGTGTTCTTGCACTAAACGCTTCGTCTCACATTGTGCTGCAGTTAGTTCAACATCTGATGTGTGGCACACCGTGCATCCATATGGGCAGTGTTGATTTGATGGAGGGATGAGCTGATGTGGCAACACTTGATCACTATAAACAAATTTTCTGTGCAGGTTGTTCTACAAGAAATTGCAGAACTGTCCTTTTTGGCTTTGAGAGACTACCATAAACATGTGACAGGCCTTTGATCTATGTGTTTTAGGTTTTAACTCGTTCAAGGTAGAAAATAAAATATTAAAAAATACTTCTGTACCACCAAATAGTCACAAATCTGTTACAGACATGATAGGAGAAAACATCAGTGAACAATAATAATGTCTTACCTCTACTGGGTCAGAACAAGTAAATGCTGGTCAACCTGGTACAGGTTTCATATATATATATGTATATATATCTCATTTAATCGCAAGATGGGTAGCATATTTGATTGTCTCTGATATTTTGAAAACCTATGATGTTGAACACACTGTTGTACATTCACCACCCACCCCAAATTGATGAATTTTCGGAGCTAGGTACCATGCTCTTCTACGGTAATCTTGACTTCTTGCCAAACTTAAATTAATGTAAATAAAATTGAATGTTTGCAGTAATGATGCAAAATTGTGAAAGAAAATAAAACATTAAATTTATTTCATAAAGATTAAGAAATTTTACTTCCTATGTTCATCTACATATGGGTATATGTGTGCTTTCTCTTTGTATCTTTTCTTTTATGTTTTATTTTGCTTGCGGTTTTTTTTCTCTTGTTTGTGTTTTCCCTCCTTCATTCTTTTGTTAACCTTAACCAGTGAATGGCAAGCTATATTTAGTAACTGAAAATGTATTATTTCTTGTAGGACAGTATTGATGTTTACGTCCTGAAGCTATCTGGTGTGAAGATCCATTCCCCTCTGACACAGCTCAAGATTGGTACACGGGTAGGTGCTATGAATTAATTAACAGTAGCATTAACATTAATGTTGTCCAAGTAATTACTAACAGGACTCGTTAGAATATCACTTCAAGAAGACCATATGACTGACTGGTCAAGGTACTTTTACTGTTTATGTCAAATTATTACTATTGACTCATGACTTATTTATCTTACTATGTGGCAGATGGTAGTTATAACAGTACTTTAGTGTAACTACTAGCAAGCTCACTTGCTATGCCATGCTAGGGAAGTATTTATAGAATCGATTTGATTCTGCCTGATCTAAAAATGGCAAATGAAGAGACACCCAGAAAAGTTTGCAGTGTGGCTCTTTTTTCAACCCATCTAGGAGAGCAATAGCTCTGAATAAAAGCTAATTTACTCTTACAACTTGTCCAGCCCATACTAGCATGGATAGTGGACATAAAGCTATGAAGTTATATATACTGTATTTGATGGCCTATAAAACACACCTTTTTTTATCCCCAAATGGCTTTAAAAAAATCCCCCTGCATCTAATGCACTCAAAGTAGGCTCAAAACTTGCGACTGTTGGCTGAAATTATACATCAGAGTTCATATAGATGTAGCCTAGCCTAACTCTATGATATTGTAATAGCCTATTTTTTCAAAAAACATTAGATTATTATTAATCGTCATCATATTATCATCATCACAATTACTATTGCTAATATTATAATTATCATATATGTTATTATCAATATTTTATTACCTGATATCTGTATCAGTGTCTTAAATGCTTTATTTTTGTTTACAAAACATGTGTTGCCATCTATTGAATTGTCACTTGATGGCAACTCTGCTAACGTTTGCTATATGAAGGATAACATGAAACCTTCGTTCAGTTGCTCATGCGACACAAGTCGTTAGGGATCAGAGATCTTTTTTTTTCTGGATTTTTACCTATATGGATATGGCTGCAGGAGGAAAGAGGTTAAACTACACTATTTGGTACAAGCTTCAAGTAATAGACTACGCTAAAGAGCATGGAAACAGCAGCATGGTATTTTGGCCTTCCTTCTACTGAAAAAATGGTACTTTTCTGGCAGCTGCAAGAAAATAAACTACAGCCACCAAAGAAAGGAAACCATAACATTTGTTACTCAGCTCACTCTGGCCTGAAGTTGAGAAGGAAATAAAAACATGGGGAGTAGATGTAAGAACTTCAGGCACAGTCATTTCTATGAAAATAAGGAACGAGGCCAAACGGTTAGCGAACGAAAAGGGGATTCAGAACTTTATTGGAACAGAAGGATGGTGTTATTGATTTATGAAACAAGAAGGTTTGTCAATGCGTACAAAAACATCAATTGCACAGAGAATGCTAGGTGACTATGATGATAAAATAGTTAAGTTTCATAAATTTTTTTATAGCTGCTCGAAAAAACTCCTTTTGAACTAGGCCAGGTAGGCAATATGGATGAAGTCCCACTAACGTTTGATGTTCCCTCAAATAGAACTGAGTATCAAGGGATCCAAGACAATAGCAGTAAAAACCACAGGCCACGAGAAGACCCATTATATGGTCATTCTCTCATGTTGCACTGATGGTACAGTACTGCCTTTTCTGATTTTTAAGAGAAAAACTATTCATAAAGAAAAACTACCAAAAGTTGTGCATGTTCATGTTCATCCTAAATGCTGGATGGACAAGGCCAGAATGCAGGGACAGAGTTAGCAAAAAATGCAGCAATGACCCAGAAAAGGTATGTCCTCAAATACCTTACGCCTATTTCTATGGCTTGATGCTTTTCTCAACATCAAACCCATTTCAGAGTTTACTGGGAGGTGTATTTTTTTTGTGGCACTAACACTATGTAGGTTACCTTGCCTATAGCAAGACTAAAGAACTTCTTAACCTCTGTGTTGTTGCTGTTCATATCAATTATCAAACTCTTAAAGTGAACTGTGTATAAGTATATAATTGATTGGCTCTAATCAGCCAGTAGAAACAGAATTGCTAATTAAACTATGACCATTAACCAGAGTAGTTGACTAGTAGATTCATTAGAGTATCAAACTAAATGTTGTGTAGTATATAATTATAAATTTTTTAATGTTCTGGGTTTATATCAAGGTAAGATAAATTTTGCCTATAAAATATTCAAGTACTATCATCATCATCATCATCGTTTAACATCTACCTTTTATGCTGGCATGGGTGTGACAGTTTGACAGAAGCCGGCACAAGACTTCTGTGACTGTTTTGGCAGGATTTTTACAGCTGGGTGCCCTTTCTAACACTAACCATGCAACAAAGTAAACTAGGTGACATAATTCTCTCTTCCAAGCATGAACAGTTTTAATCACCCATTAATGGATAACTTTGATTCTTGAAATGTTATATAGTTGATTCTATGTACACTAGGTCATAGGGTAAATGGATAATAGCAAAAACAAACTAACAGAATTAAGCATTTCCTGGCCTGTTGATTTCTGAGGGCCATTTATAGTTTGGTTAGCTCTCTATCTGTAACCAGGTTTTGATACCCTGCTTCTTAAATATTAGTAAGACCCATGCTAGCATGGAAAACGGACGCTAAATGATGATGATGATGAATGATGATGATATGTTGTTTGAGAAAGATAAGATCAGATATGTGAGAAAAGAAAAAAACATTAATCTACCATAACTTTTATTTTCTGGTTATCATGGAAGATAATTCCAGACATATTTACACCTCAGTGGTGGTGCAATTTGCCAGAGAATCAGTACATAAATACAATTTGCTGGCATGGAGGAAGGGAATCATTTAATTCTTATTCCCCATCCACACAACCCTTTAACATTCAGATTACTCTGTCAAATGTAATGCTTATTTCTTCACATTGTTTTGAATTAATCATGCATTACCTTGTATCTTTGAAATTACGATGATGTGATTGTATATTTTTAGACTAACATTGTTGGGTAGGTGTGAGAGGCTGAATTTGGCCACTTTGAACATAAAACAAGTAGAATATTTGGGTCGGGTATAGCTGTTTTATATGCTAAAGTGTTAAATCACTATGATTATTATTTACAAGTATTAGCATTTATTGTTGTTATTCTTCCTTGTTTTCAATAAGTTGTGGCTAGTTGTCAGATTTATTTAAATCTTTCTTTTTCTATTTCAGATGCCACTATTTGCAGTTGGTATCACTGATAATGTGACCCCTTTCTCATTTGGAAGTGCTATTCCACCTTTGAGTTTTTCTTGGACAGTCAGTAACAGTAAGGTTGCTACACTACAGTCAGTCTACCACAAGGTAAATTGCTTCAATAATGCTTTCATAGTTTCTAATGTTATATATATAAAATCACAGATTTACAAGGGGTTGCTGAAAAATTCCTGGCTTTGAATAAAAGAAAATACAGGAGGGTCTGTTAATTATGATTTTATACAACATATTCCCCTCTCAGATTCACACACTTATTGCAGTGATCTGGAAAAGAACTTGGAAAGTTGGGCCTCCAACCAGGTCTTACGCGATACCTTTAAAGCCAAGAACTTTTCAGCACCCCTTCGTTTGAAGTGATTAATGCTGTATGGAAGGTCTGTTCGTTCTGACATCCATTTCTTTCTGTTAGCATGTGTGAGATGAATATATATAATCGAAGCATTGTTTTACAGCCAGATACCCTTTCTGTTGCTAACTTTTACCTGTTTTTTATGGTAAAAGCACAGAGCTATCAGACGATTTGTTGATAGGCAAATAACAAACTTAACCACATAATGTTCAACAGATTTTCATATGAAGTATGCAGTATGTAAACTTTCACACACATGTGAGCATACACTCAGTAACACACAAACACTCACTCACTCTCTTATGGCAGGCTTTGTGCAATTTCCATCTATCAAATTCTTTCGCCAGGTATTGGTTAACCCAGGGCTACAGTTGAAGAAACTTGCCCATGGTATTGTGCTGTGAGGCAGTCTAGAAGCACATGGTTCATCATCATCATCATCGTTTAACGTCTGCTTTCCATGCTAGCATGGGTTGGATGGTTCAACTGGGGTCTGGGAAGTCAGAAGGCTGCATCAGGCCCAGTCAGATCTGGCAGCTGGATGCCCTTCTTAACGCCAACCACTCCGTGAGTGTAGTGAGTGCTTTTTACGTGCCACCGACACAGGTGCCAGACGAGGTTGGCAAATGGCCACATTCGGATGGTGCTTTTTACGTGCCGCCGGCACGGAGGCCAGGCGAGGCTGGCAACGGCCACAATCAGTTGTGAATCAGATTTCTTAACCACATAACCATCTTGGTATCTAGATTGTTATTTCTGATTGAGTAGAGTGTGATTTACTGTGAAGTTTCTCTTTCTCAGAGATTCAAATGTACATGAATCAGTATAAATATATCAGTATTAGTATATTTGAGACTAGCAGTAAGTAATGTGTTTGATACTGCTGCTAATCTTCTGTTACTGACCCACTTGAAGCCACATCTTATCCCATGCTACTCAGACATTCAATTACTTCTCAAGTTGCAGCTAATGAGAGGTTACTATTAAGTACAAGAAGGCAGAACTGGAAGCTATAAGTGACTTCCAATATAAAGGGTAAATCATATTGAATGATGTTTGGTCTGTATATATCTGTGTGATGGTGCGTACAAGGGTATGCATGTATAAATGTTTGTGTACTTGAGTGCATTTAGGAAAGTTCACATGCTTTGCTTGGAAAGTTGCTGAGCTACAGGCAATGAGATTTGTTGCCATTTGGAACGTGACAAATGTATGTAGAAATCTGTTATGTGCTGATTTGAACAGTGTTAGTCTTCCAACTCAGAAATTTCTTCAAACTATTTGTGAATTAGCAGAATTATCCAACCCATTGCTGATCTAGTAAAGCACTTAAGATATCACACCAGATGGAATATCAGTGGATTAGTTGAAGAAATTGGGTCTTCTTTTCATGTTATATTAATATTTGTCATTCTTTTCAGACTGGTCTGAATTCGCCAAGAGAAAGCAATTTTGCCACTCATTTGGTAGCCACGGGACCTGGGATCATCACTGTACAACTGAGAGTAAAACCAACACTAAAAGGCAAAAATCAAATTGTTTTAGACAAAGAATTTCGAGATGAATTACAAATCGAAGTAAGTTTTTTTTTAAAATCTTCATATTTAAAAAAAATATTTTACTTTAATATTTCACGTTTTGATTTGACATTGATTTATTTGTATTTTTTAATTATAAATTAATGGCTGAGATTTTAATACAAATGATGGGTGCAGGTATGACTGTGTTGTGCATGGATATGTATGAATGTTGATGTTCTGCTCTTGTCACTGCCTGAAGGGAATAATGATGTTAGCATTCCTTGTTGGTATTATGACTGAATGCTCTACACTTTCAAAGCTCACTAGACTGAAAAGTTCCTTACATTGAAAAAAAGAAAAAGAAAAGAAGAGGTAAATAGGTAATGGTTTGTGATAGAAAGTGTATCTGGTCATAAAATCCTGCTTTGAATTACTCCCAGTGGAATCCATGCTAGCATGGCAAAACCAATGTTAACCTTTAGCACTCAGATTATTCTGTTGAATGTCATGCTTATTCATTCACGTAATTTTGAATTTGTCATGCATTATCTTGTAGCTTTAAGATTTCGATGGTGCAATGATATTTTTTTTAGAATGACATCATAGGGTAGATGTAAGGGGATGGATCTGGCTGGTTTTAACACAAGGTGGATATGGCCACTTTAAATGTTAAAGGGTTAAGCAAACAAATTAATGACATTAGACATTATAAATATCAACCTTAAAACAGAAAATAGTGCAACAGGACTTCAAGCAGTATTTGAACTACATATCTCTTGCTGAGTGACTTTGTAGCTGAATACATACATCATCATCATTTTACTTCCCTTATTTCTGTGCTGGTATATGGGAGAGACTTAGAGTAATACTCTACTGCTTGATGCTTTTTCTGTCACCAAACCTTTTATACATAAGGTACTTTATTCCACTAGTGAAGGTACATGGCTCAGTGGTTAGAATATCAGGTTCACAATCACGAGGTAGTGAGTTTGATTCCCAGACCAGGCTGTATATTGTGTTCTTGAGCAAGACACTTTATTTCATGTTGTTGCAATGTCACTGGTGCCAAGATGTATTGGCCTTTGCCTTTCCCTTTGATAACACCGGTGCCGTGGTGCGTGAAAACTGGTATGCATGGGTGACTGCTGATCTTCCATAAACAACCTTGCCCAGGCTTTAGCCTTGGAGGGTAAGTTTCTTATTTCTTTATTGCCCATTAGGGGCTAAACATAGAGGGGACAAACAAGGACAGACAAAGGGTTTACGTCGATTACATCGACCCCAGTGCATAACTGGTACTTAATTTATCGACCCTGAAAGGATGAAAGACAAAGTCGACCTTGGCGGAATTTGAACTCAGAACTTAACGGCAGACGAAATACTGTTAAGCATTTTGCTCAGCGTGCTAACGTTTCTACCTTCTCACAGCTCTTTCCTTAGAGGATGACTTTCTAGGTGCAGTCACATGGTCATTCATGACCAAAGGGGATCTTTATCCTTTCCTTTATTCCACTAGTTTTGCATGAGAAACCATTGAGGTGTGAGACATTGCTTATGTAGGACATATCTAAGCGTTGTCAATGTAATGATATGCTCACTAGCAGACATTATGAGATTCTGTGCTTTCTGTCTACTAAATTTCACTCATAAAATATTAGTCAACCCAAGGCTGTAGCAGACAGTACTTGCTCAAGGTAGCATGCTATAGAGTCATACCCAAAACCACATAGTTGTGAAAGGAATTCGTTACTTACACTGCCATACCTACCTGTGAAGATTGTGAGATACTTATGAAGATAAATGAGGAACTAAAACACCAGTAAACACAGTGTCTGATTTAAAGAGAAAGAAACTGTAAGTGCTCTGTTATGTAAACAGTAACATAATGAGATGTTTTGACATTGTTGATTCAATGCTGACTTATCTGACATGAAACTTTCTTAACGTTTCCCTCGTTCTCTCCTTTCCTCTCTCATCTCCCTTCTCTCTCTTTCCCTCTCTCACTTCCTTCATCTCCTCTCTCTGTTCCTCCCTCTGTTGTTCTTTATCTGTGTTAGTTGTTAGTGATTACAATGTCTAACATTTATAATTCTGACAATTCTGGTGCCCATGCCAGACAGTTCACGTCTGCAAATGATATACGTCTGTGCTTTTAGCATTGTATGTCTATATCTGTGGATCTCTCAAGATATATACTGCAGTAATATGGTGGTCTAATAATACGTCCATGTTAAGTTGGATATAAAGATTGCCACTCAGCATTAATACTGTTTCTGTCACTAGTATTTATTTTGTATGTTGTTTTGTTTGTCAGTTGATTGTATGTATACAGTAGTTGCTTTATAAAAAAATGTAAAACAGCAAACAGAATATACACAAGAATGCATACAAGCATGACTTGCATATGTACATTAGGCACATTTTTGTTATTATATTGCTACTATGAATCTTAAAAGATATTCTTTTTAGATTTGCTTTGGTTGTAATATTGTGTTTCTCTTTTAATCAGGTTTTTGATGGGCTGACCCTGATTTCACCCAGCATGGTTGATGGTTACATATTGGTCACAGCCAACACTGAAATGCAGCTGAAGACTAATCGGTCAGTATTAATTCTTTTGTGTTACCACATTTCTTTTAGTTACCACATTTTTTTTTTGTTACCACTCTGCCTTTGTTTCAATTAATCTTGAAAATAACGAAGAATTTTGTAAAATAACAGTGTTATCTTTAAGCTGGTGGTTGAATCATAATACAGAATTTCGATGGAGGATTATAATTTAAATCACTTCAAAGCAAGAAGTTTGTATTATAGAACTAAAGGTTGTCTCAGGCAAGTTAGTCTCAGAAGGGAAAAGAAATTGTGTGTGAGAGAGAGAGAGAGAGAAAGAAAGAGAATGCATGACAGAAAGATATATGCTGTCTTCATTTTTTTCCACGGGTTCTGACTATAAATTAAAATCAGCATTTGTTGTTGGCACTCCGTCGGTTACGACGACGAGGGTTCCAGTTGATCCAATCAACGGAACAGCCTTCTTGTGAAATTAACGTGCAAGTGGCAGAGCACTCCACAGACACGTGTACCCTTAACGTAGTTCTCTGGGAGATTCAGCGTGATAGACAATGTGACAAGGCTGGCCCTTGGAATACAGGTACAGCAGAAACACAAAGAGAAAGTTGTGGTGAAAGAGTAAAGCAGGGTGGAGCTTTAGGTGTTTTCGCTCAATAAACACTCACATTGCCCGGTCTGGGAATCAAAACCGCGATCCTACAACCGCAAGTCCGCTGTCCCAACCACTGGGCCATTGCGCCTCCACTATGTATTATGTACATCATTTATCAGTATTACATTACTCAATGTATTTAGTAAAAGGACAATGCTAATGTACTTCATAGAAAGATGCTATTGACAAGATTCATTTCCTTTGGTGATTGGTGTAATCTTGAAGTACTTTTAAGAATGTGCATGTTCAGTGTAACATGCTGCCTCCATGTGATTAACTATACCTTAATTATCTTACTGGAAAGGTCAGTCTATGTCTGGGCCACTACAAATAGGTCTGTTAACATTTTGTTCATTACTAGTTACCAAGTCTGCTCTGTAATAACTTTTTATTAAAAAAAAATAGAACAAACTAGACTGCTAAACTTAACCAAGAGTTACAATATTCATTGTCACTATCATCATTTTCATTTTATATCTGTTTTCCATATTGGCAGGGAATGAACACATCATCTCAGTCAAGTTAGCTGTAAGCTCTCTTAAACTGGTTAAAGGACCATATCTTGCTCTGATATTTTTGTTTGGCAAGGTTTCTATAGCTTCTTAACACCAAACACTTTACAAGGTGCACTAGGTGTATTTTATCAAGGCATTTGTGTGAGTGCTGTAGCCCTTATTATGCTGAGATGGAGAATAAAAGAGAGAACAGACTTTGCTGTGTGGCTAAGGTGTTCGCTTTCCAGTCATATTTTGGATTCATTCCTAGTGCACAGTTCCTTGGGCAAGTGTCTTCTATAGTTCTAGGTTGACTAAAACTTTGTGTGTGTGTTTTGTGTCTCTTCATTTTGACAGCATGCAATAATTGTAAATGAGTGTAACCGTCATATAACTTGGGTTGTTTGTTTCCAATGAGGGTTGACAACAGGAAGAGCATCATCACATCGAAAATCTACCTCAGTGGACTCCATTTGACCCATACATGCATAGGAAAATGAATGTTAAGATGATGATGATGAATTCCAGTTCCTTGTTGTTAACAAAATATATTTTATTTTGTGTTTCTTTTGGTTTTTTTCAAGGGATAATTCTGTACGTCTGCTCTACAAAACAAGTAGCCGACCTGGTGAGAAAGCAGCTGAAGTAACTGTCCGCGAAAATGGTATCCTCTCGACTGGTTCTAAAACTGGGCAGATTACTCTTATGATATCTGCTGTTGAAGATTTTGGCATCAACCAGACAATGGTTTTCAATGTTATAGTGAGTATCTTTGGCTTTCTATGTTTGATTGTTCTTATAGTACTTAGATAAGTATTTGTCTTCAATTTTTTTTGTCTATTTTTAAAACTTAAAATGGAGCTATAATTCTTGTACTCTAACTAGCCTTTGTTGTTGTCTCTAACCCCAGCCCATCCCTGATTGAACAGACCTTTGATCAAATTCATTCCAGCTATGATCATCCTGTCATTCTCATGCATATCTTAACCCAGTATCAAACTATCCAAACAGTTCTTTTCTCTGACAGTAGGGTGATTTGAGGGCAGTTTGGCTTCTATTTTGTTGCAGGTCTAGCTATTACTTAGAGATGCTAGGAAAATGTATATTAAAACTGTATTTGTGTAATCTCCCAAGTTGATGGACCAAATTATAGAAGTAGCAGAATGAGTTATAAGCACAGCTAATTAGGAAGAAAATTAGCTTTAATGAAGTGTAGTTTGGATCTATGCCAATGTGGAGATGTCCTCTGTTTTGGTGAGGTGCTACAAGAGAAGTTTTTAGTCAATAGCAAACCACTTTATCTAACATTTTTTGTCTTGGAGAAGGCTTTTGACTGGATTCTTCATTTTCTCGTCTGGTGGTTGATAAAATCATTTGGGGCAAATGAATAGCTCTGAGAGCCATGCATTCCATGTACTGGTGACAAGGTAAGAGTTAGCAACGAGTTTGGTAAAGAAGTTAATGTACAGGTAGGTGACCAATGGTGTTCAGTGGTGCTACTGTTTATTATAGGGGTTCAAGGTTAGCTGTCTATGAGAACTTTTATATGTTGATGCCTTAGTTTTCTGCAACTGAATCGTAACCATCATTGTTATGTCTTTTTCTTCATGCTTGCATTGGTTGGACAGTTTATTGGTGGAGATGGTGCACGTTTTAATCCCCAAATTTAATTGTTTCTCTTTCAAGGTGAAACCAGTCTCCTTCTTAATGCTCAGTGTTGACACTGTCTTTAAGTCTAAAAGTGGTAGCCTATCTGCTCTTCCTCTTGGTGCCACTTTATCTATCCACGTGTCATTCCATGATGAAATTGGTCACACCTTCCATGCTACCAACATTCAGACCAAATTCACATGCAACCGGTAAGCTTTACTACCTTCCAAAATTTCTTAACTCAATTAAGATTAATCCTTTAGCATTCAGATTATTTTGCCAAATGTAATACTTTTTCATTTAAATTATTTTTTATTAATCATGCATTATTTTGTAATTTTGTAATTTTGATGATGTGATTGTATATTTTGTCATGGCATTGAAAGGTAGGTGTGATAGGCTGGGCCTGACTGGTTGGAACATAAAACAGCATATTTGGGTTGGACTTGGCTGGTTTAAATGCTAACGGGTTAAACCTGTTTCTAGCTTGAAAATATTTTTACTTCTCTATTAGTGTATATTGTGTACTAGAACTGTCTATGACTGTGAAACTAGATAATACCTGTGACAAATTGTGTTTTGGGGTGGTCAGAATATTCTCTACTGTACTGTAGCTCTGCTACTACATCTCTTCTCGAAGTATATCTTTAGAAATACACCCCTTAATATACATAAATATAATATCTCCTCTCTTCCTTTGATACTTCTCTTCCTATTTATAAGTATATATAGTGATATCAGTGCATGTGACTGTGTTGTAAGAAGTTTGCTTCCCAAAAACACGGTTCCAAGTTAAGTCCCATTGCACCTTGGGCACCTTGGGAAAGTATGTTTTACAATAGCCTTGGGCCAGCCAAAACATTGTAAGTGGATTTGGTTGACAGAAACTGAAAGAAGCCGGTCGTGTGTGTGTGTGTACACACACATACACATGCAGACATATCGCTGTGTGTGTCTGTTTGTCTCCTACCACTGCTTGACTACTGATATTGATGAGTTTACATCCCTGTAATGTAGAAGTTCAGCAGAAGAGACCAATAGAATAAATACCAGACTTAAAATAATTACTGGGGTCAATTAATTCAACTAAGATTTCTCAAAACAGTGCCCCAACATGGACATAATTTAATGACTGAAACAAGTAAAATGTGTGCGTATATATATATATATTTAAATTTGACATGGGCGATTCATTCTTGTCTTGGGATCCACGGTCAAATGGCTGGGTGGAATTGCGCGAAAATCTATACATATAGGTAGAATGATCCGGTGGTGATGCTGGGCTTTGTATTTTTTCATAGCTCCCATGGTTACTGAGATAATCTCTCTCTATATAAACGGCAGTTTGTCTGTGTGTGTTTCTGTGTGTCTGTTTGGTTGTACCCTCACTTTGACCATGGCTTTCAACCGATTCTGATGAAACTTGACACACACATAACCCAATGTCATAATTCAAAACTAACGCAGCGAAAATTTTGAAAAGTTCCCCCAGTTCTGAAAAAGATCGATAAATTCGACATGGGGTTGAGAATCAGAAACACAAACCACAGATGGTCTAGGGGACGCAACTCGACCTTTTTAACTATCAAAAAATTTACCATAATTTTTTTTCCCATTTTTTTGCTATTTTTTGGCTATAACTCTCTAAAAATGCTTTATAGTTATTTCCCTTACAAACCTGAGCAACGCCGGGCGATACTGCTAGTCTACTATAATCGTAATCTTGTGTTTATGAATGAGAAAGGAAGGGGTTATACATGAATAAGGAAGGAAGGGGGTGACGTCATATTTTTTCTTAGCTCCCTTGGTTACCAAGATAATCTACTACAATTACACTCTTGTGTTTATGAATGAGAAAGGAAGTGGGTGATACATAAATAAGGAAGGATGGGGTGATGTCAGACTTGATAGTGTGATGATGAAAGTTGTGTGCTGAAAAAAATAAATGAAACCGGTTAAAATCTGAATATATATGTGTGTGTATGTAAAAGGGTGTGTGTGTGAATGTGTGTCTGTATGTGTGTCAGTGCAATGGAAGTTGGATGGTTAACATTCAACGCTGAAAAGAATAATTAAACAGCGTTTTAACTCTGTGTATTTGGTATGTTTCACTTGAGTAAAATCTGTTCTCTATAAATGTATGTGTCTGTTTTTTGTTGATATAAAGTAATTTCTTTGGTATTTCTCGACCAAATTTTATTTAGCATCATTATTATTAAATTTATGCATTTCTAATCAATTTGGAAATATTTGCTATTGAGTTGTAGATTTTTTTACAATGCATTTGGTGATTATTTGCTTTATTTCTCAGGCAAAATTTACAACTTAGAATTAAAAAAAATAAAATTATTTCATTCAAAAATTGATGACCTTTGTTTTTAGTGATGACTTGAAATGGCAAATATTTTTTCTAACTGTATTTGCTTGAAAAAACATACTTTTCTTTATATTTAGCATTCTTTATACTTACTTTTATGATGTTCCTAAATAAAAACCATCGTTATAGATCAGCATTTCTCAAACTTTTTCCCGATTCGGCTCCCCTTGGACATCAAAAAATTTATTTCTGCTTCCCTGTGTTGATGAAAAATTTAATTCAACTCCTCATGTATCTGAGATAGACCAGCTGGCCCATGAACAATCTGATGAGGGGATGGTGGGAGTCAGGAAATTTTCATACAGCTGGAGGCTCCAATCAAAACGGGACCCAAAATGATAAGGTTGAGAAACGCTGTTATAGATTATGCCTAACCGAAAATGATCACAGCCACATCATCCAAACAGACCAGGTGAAACCGGGCTTAGCTGCTATTATATAACCTGGCCACAGCTTTGGGCTGAAACTGATGAAAGGAAATATATATGCTGGGGTTGATATTTATGCACAAATGTAAATGTGTATATACACTGATTACAATTTCCATGCCTGATGATATTTTAAGCTTGCATATATAGAAAGCGGAAGTATCTGTCTAGAATACGACTAGTCTAATATGTGTGTTAACTTAAACTACATACCATACATATATACAGGACTCATTGCATAAACATGCATAACTTGTAATATTGGTGCATGCAAACTTTTTGTTTTAAAGTGATCTAAATTTAAAAAAAATATTTTTTCAGTTATGATCTTCTACAGATTGTTAATGGTGCTGAAAACAACACACTGTTGATTAAAACAACCAATGCTGGACAAACTCTTTTAAAGGTCTGTTTACAGAAAATCTTATGAATATTCTTTAATTTTTTATATATATTTTGACCCTATCTTTTTATCATAATTGTTAAAAAAAAACCAGTTTGTTTCTGTTTTATGCTGTCACGTTTCACTTCTTCCTTCTTGACCCACTCCTATTTCCTTCACCTTCAAAGTGTTATTCACATTGACCATGCCTCCACCTGTATTTCCTTCTATCCATATCATCATCATTTGACATGTATTTTCCATGCTGGCATGGGTTGGACGGTTTGACAGGAGCTGACCAGTTGAAGAGCTACCCGAGCTCCATGCCTATTTTGGCATGGTTTCTATGGCTGGATGCCCTTCCTAATGCCAACCACTTTACAGCTCTAAACAATTTGTCACTTTCTTTTCACACTCTTGTCAACTTACCCATCCTCCCTTTTTGATCTTCTTCCCTGTTCTCTCTTTATCTACTTTCGTGCACTCAGACACCTCGTCACCACCATCTCTTCTCTCTTTCCAGCTGGAATAGCTATGTATCTCCACTTTATCAAGACACTTGATCTATCATACTTTAGCTTCTTAGCATCTAGCACAAGGCCACCTGCCTCACTACTACACCCAAACTCAGTTGAGGGGCTTTGTCTTGTGAATTGACATTGTGGTGTATTGTACCTTTAAACCTGCTGTAAATCTTAGAATTATCAGGATTAGCAGGAAGACAAAATGGCTGTGTATAATTTTCTTTTACATTTTTTTTGATAAGGTTTGGAATGCCGATGATCGTAAGCTGGCAGATTACATCAATATCCCTGTGAAACAAGCCATTATCCCACAGATGGCTACCATGAAATTTGGACAGATTTTCTGTTTTGATGTTCCATTGTCTTCATCAAAAGGTAAATATTATTTGTAAAGCTGTTTGATAATTTCCATGTTCAGTTTTTTATTTTTAAAGACTTGTTGCCAGAACTTGCTTATAAGTTCTGAAAGGGGGATCTCAGACTTTCTTCTTTAAGCCATCTAAACATGTTTAACTCTCAGTAGACACATTTAAACATGTTCAGCGCTGTGTGGACATGTCTAAACATCTCTAGCTCTCTGTGTACACATCTAAACATATTCAGCCCTCTTATGGATGCATCTACTCATGTCCAGCTCTGTATGAACACATCTAAACATGTTCAACCCTCTGTAGATATCTACTCACTCTCTTTCTCTCTCTCTTTACAAACAAATGCTTACATGCATGCACACACACACAAAAAAAAAGCATGTACTGCCTTCTATAAACATATCTAAACATGTTTAACTCTGTGTTCAGATTCTGTAAAATGACATTTACAATGTGTTTATTTACCGTTTTCAGGTTTGAAAGGTATGTGGGCCAGTTCAAGTGGTGCCATTACCATTAACCAAGACACTGGTGTGGCTGTTGCCACCAACATTGGTAAATCTTACGTCACCTTCAATATGTCATCTGATTTGAATATTGTTACAGAGGTAATGAATTCAATTTCTTTATCCTTATTGTCATCATTATTATCACCGTTGTCATTGTCAGCATCATCCCTATTATTAATTTCAGTGGATTGGCAGAATCATTAGCATGTCAGAAAACATGCTTGGTGGCATTTCTTCCAGCTCTTTGCATTCTGAGTTTGAATCCCTTTGAGGTTCACTTTGCTTTCCATCATTTCAGAGTCTGTTAAATAGAGAACCAGTCAATTATTAGGGTCATTTTCATCTTTTCAGGGTTGATAAAATAACTGCGAGTCAAGTGTTGGGGTCAATGTTATCAACTTACCTCTCCCCTCAAAATTGCTGGCCTTTTACCTTAATCAGAAACTATTGTTGTTGTTTTTTTTTACATAATTATCGATCCATCATCATCGTCATCATCGTTTAACGTCCGCTTTCCGTGCTAGCATGGGTTGGACGATTTGACTGAGGACTGGCGAACCAGATGGCTGTACCAGATTCCAATCTGATCTGGCAGAGTTTTTACAGCTGGAAGCCCTTCCTAATGCCAACCACTCTGAGAGTGTAGTGGGTGCTTTTACGTGCCACTGGCACAAGGGCCAGTCAGGTGGTACTGGCAACGGCCATGCTCAAATGGTGCTTTTTATGTGCCACCTGCACTGGAGCCAGTCCAGCAGCACTGGCAACAACCTCGCTCGAATGTTTTTTCACATGCCACCAGCACAAGTGCTAGTAAGGCGACACAGGTAATGATCACACTCAAATGGTGTGTTTAACGTGCCATCGGCACGGAGGCCAGCTTGTTGCTCTGGTAACGATCTCACTCCTATAGTACTCTTAGCGCTCCACTAGCATGGATGGCAGTCATCCAATTTGATTTCGATTTCGTTTTTACATAATTATTGATCCATTATCATTTTTAGAGCCAATCCTTTAGCATTTAGATTACTCTGTCAAATGTAATGTTTATTTATTCACATTGTTTTGAATTAATCATGCATTATCTATGAAGTGATTGCTTGTTTTCAGAATGACATTGTAGGGCAGGTGTGAGAGGCAGGATCTGATTAATCTGAACATGAAACTAGTATGTTTGAACCTGATATGGCCAGTTTAAATGCTAATAGGTTAATCTCGTAGTCATTGCAGGCATGACTAGTTGGTTAGAAGCTAGCTTCCCAATGCATTGTTTTGGGTTCAGTTCCACTGCATGGCACCTTGGGCAACTGTTGTCTACTATAGCCCTGGACCAACCAAAATTCTTGTGAGAGGATTTGGTAGATGGAAACTCAAAGAAGCCTGTTGTGTGTGTGTGTATTCATGTCATTGTGTTTGTTCCACCACCATTTGACAGTCAGTGTTGGTTTGGTTAGGTCCCCTTAACTTAGCAGTTCAGCAAAAGGAGACTTAAAGAATAAACACCAAGCTTAAAAATATGAGTACTGTGGTGGATTTAAGTACTGCAGTATGGCTGTAGTCCAATGACTGAAACAAGCAAAAGATGGAAGAAAAACTAATTTCTTCATTAAAACTTACTTCATCATGATATTTTATTTTTATTGATTGCAGGTAGTGGTTGAAGCCGTTGGTGAAATCTTTCTGGAAAACACTACAGCATTTGTGTCAAATGTTGGTCATCAAAAAGTTTATCTTTTCCCTGTGAAATTGAGTCATCAGAAAAGCTTCATAGGTAAGATTTCCTGTTCTCTTGTTTTTCAACTCTTTCAGCTTCATGTAAAACAGTGCCAAAGTGGGCAGTACTGTCCCCTTGGAAGTGGTGGAAAGATCCAGCAGGTATTGAAGAAAAGTTGGGCAAGTTGGGTGGCTAAAAAGGGGGCAATGGATGTGCAAAAAAAAAAAAGGTTTTATTTGTGAAATACACTTGTTTTGAATTGACTACAGAAAGTGGTCTATATTTGTGCTGGTGAGTGAGCGGGCTGCTAGGAATGTGGCCTGAGCAACAAGAGGCAAAAGCCTGAAAAAGTATGGGAACCACTGATGTAAAATGTTGACTAGTACAGAGAGATGTGACAGGGTGATGCTGTAGTAGGATGGTGAGAGTGGGGTGCTATACTAAGAGAAGTGAGGTTGAGCTAGGATGAAAGAATGAACAGATAGAAAGAGGTGTTACTGGGGGATGGTTGTAGCAGTTTATCGATAGGGAAACCAAGGGGTAAAGGTATTCCTAGTCCATGTGTATCTAGTTGAGGCTCCTCACCCTTTTACCTCTTGTACACTGTACACATCTGCATGCTTTCTCCTCTAGCATTTCAACAATCTCACTTGACTAGTGTTTCATTCTACCAACATTTTAAATTTAGCAGCCCTGAGGATGAGGACTTAGGAAGAATGCTAAAGTATTTGGCACGTTGCTTCTAGAGATGTTTGCTAGCATCTGCATCCAAGTAATGAGTTCTTCAACATATCTTTTATAAATAGCTTATTATTTCTCAAAGGCCTACACATTTTCCTCAATTCCACCTGGTGCATCAATGATGAGTATGTATACAGCATGTATGTATATATATATATATATATATATATATATATATATATATATATATATATATGTGTGTGTGTGTGTGCCCTTCTAACTTAGCAGTTCAACAAAAGAACCCAATAGAATAAGTATATGACTTAGAAAACATATGTACTGGGCTCAATGTGTTCAGCTAAAATACTTCACGGTGGTGCCCTAACATGGCTGCAGTTCAGTGATTGAAAGAAGTTAAAGATTATGTAGGATGAAAGATCTGTAAGGATATGCTACAAAGAGATGATGTATGTTGGATGACAAAGTGAGATGGGTTGGTCATCATCACTGTTGGTTGGAGATAGTTGGTGAGAAATATGAGAAATGGCAAGGATTTGGGTTTCCTGGTTCACTTAGTTTTATTGCTATTTATCTTATTACTTTTGATTTTGTTCTTATTTCTTTTGCATGTTTATATTAACAGGAGGAAATTGTCCGGCATCCCTTGTGGCAGACAGTCTTGCTAAAGCAATTCTGCCCTTCATTTGTCATGTTGAACTTACCAGTGAGCTTCAGGATATAACAGCAGAGAATTTATTTACAGTTCTTCCTGATTTTGATGAATATTCTGGTAAGTTTCCTGTTTTATTTTTTATTTATTTCAACTTGTAAACATTTATGCTACATCCATATAAAATCATTGTCATCATAGATCTGCTTTCCATGTTAGCATGAGTTGAATGAGTTCTCTCTCATTGGGTGCTACAATTCACAGAAACTAAGTGTTTATACTTGTCATTTGGCTGGATATGCTTTTTATTGCCAACCTCTTCACAGTACACAGTGTGCTGGGTGCATTTTCTCATGGCACTGAAAGATACTGAAATAGTTCTTTGGCAAGATTGGACTAGCAGGACCTTACAATCCTGCACTTTCTCTACTCTTTTAACCAACCACTTTACAGTATGAGCACTAGATGGTGGAGTCTCTATGCAGTAAATGTAAATTTGGAAAAGGAACAATGTGGTAACTCTTTATTAATCATTTTATTATATGAATGACTAATAAAAAGAATCAGTTTGTACTGCTGTCACAGAAGTTATATACTGACTTTCAACATATTTTTTACTTGGCAACACATTAATCTTTTAGCATTTGTATTACTCTGTCAAGTGTAATGTTTATTTAATTACATTGTTTTGAATTAACCTCACATTACCTTGTAGCTTTGAGATATCGATGATGTAGTTGTCTATTTTAAGAATGACATTGCAAGGTAGGTGTGAAAGTCCAGATCTGACCAGTTTGAGCATGAAACAGGTAGAACATTTTGGTTGGATATGGCTGATTTAAACACTAAAGAGTTAAAGATAGGCTATTGAAAATATTTTTATTTTATGTGTTTACATGTATGTGTGTATTGTGTGTCTTCAAACCCCTTTTTTATATTTTCGTTTCTTTGTAGGCAATTTTGTATGTAAATTGACAGTGGAGAGTAAAAATCTGGGACTGTCTTTAACGACACTAATGAGTAATGTCATTGTCCATGTGACCATTCCAAGTGAGGAGAACCAACCTGTCGTATCTGCACACTCAGAGACATTACCTTTCTATCCAGGATTTCATATCCATTCTCTTGAACTCTATCTTTCTACTACTAATCCCCAATCAACTCTAAGACTCTCAACTATATCAGCTCTATTTGAACACATTTTAGTAAGTTATTTCTTTCTTATTACCAAAATTTTGATTTGGTTCTTTTCTCTAAATTTATACTCTTTCAATAGATAGTATTTAAATTCACTCCTTCAGTAAATGCTTTTTATTAAAATGTAATTGTGTACATTAAATGTTGATGATGATGGTGTTACTATTTGCTTAGTCTCTGCTTCTTCATCTAACACATTTCATTGACTTTGAGTTTATGGTTTAAGAGTATTTTTACTAATTTCAATGTTTTGTTTCTGTCACTTTGGGTTGTTTCTACATATAGGCAACTATTTCTTACATAGAGTTTTTCTCATTCTGTAGTCTTAAATAATATATTGGTTGCTTTGAAAGATATACTTGGTGTTTGTGTGTGTATGTAAATATATATTGTGTGTGTATACACACACACACACACACACACATATATATATATGCTGAGACCCCCCTTCGGTCATGACTGACTGTGGGTTTGCACCTAGAAAGTTACCCTCCCAGTCATTAGTCCGGGCAAGGTTGTTTATGGAAGACCAGCAGTCGCCCATGCATACCGGCCTCCCCTCTACACTCCACCAGTGTTATCCAAGGGAAAGGCAATGGCCGATACAGCTTGGCACCTGTGACGTTGCCACTCATTTCTACAGCTGAGTGAACTGGAGCAACATGAAATAAAGTGTGTTGCTCAAGAACACAACATGCAACCCGGTCCGGGATTCGAATTGACAACCTCACGATCGTTAGCTCGATGCTCTAACCACTGAGCCATGCACCTTCACATATATATATATATATATATGGGGAAGGCATGACTGTGTTTGCTTCCCAACTATATGGTTTCAAATTCAGTTCTACTGCATGGCATCTTCAGCAAGTATCTTTTGTTATAGCCCTGGCTAACCAAAGCTTTGTGAGTGAATTTGGTTGACAGAAACTGAGAGAAACCTATTTGTGTGTGTGTGCGCTTCCTTATGTGATAGTTGTAAACAACTGTCACTGTCATACATGCAGTCTCATTTATTGCCAATATTTTGCAAAAGCATGTCAGGCTATGGGGAAACATTTCCTTGTTTGGAAATAGGTGAAGGTTGGCAGCAGGAAGGGCATTCAGCTGTAGAAAATGTACCTCAATGAATTCTGTCTGACACATGCAAGAATGAAAAAGTGGATGTTAGCACAATGATGATGATGTAATTAACAATATAAAATCTTTGTTTTAAAGGTGACTGCCAGTGACCCGTCCTTTATTGAAGTTTTACCTCCTCAGCCTGATATAACCACATCTATTATAGTCTACCTTGTCCGTCTACGTGATGTCAGCGCAGTATGGGACCGTCTTCGCACTGATCTCTATTTAGACTTTTCTTGTCCTCTCACTGGCCAACATGTCCACATTCCAGTCTACATTAAACTGACTGACAATAAACAGATTGTTTCAGGTATGTATTTCGGTTTTGATGATTTGCATGTTTCTTTTTCTTTTTTGTTGTCTCAGTCATTGGACTGTGGCAATGCTGGGGCACCACCTCAACCCTTTAGCATTCAGGTTTCTCTGTCAAATGTAACAATTATTTACATTGATATGAATTAGTCATGCATTACCTTCTAGCTTTAAGATTTCAATTATGTGATTCTTTTACTCTTTTACTTGCTTCAGTCATTTGACTGTGTCCATGCTGGAGCACTGCCTTTAGTCGAGCAAATCGACCCCAGTATTTACTCTTTGTAAGCCTAGTACTTATTCTATCGGTCTCTTTTGCTGAACTGCTAAGGGATGTAAACACACCAGCATCGGTTGTCAAGCGATGTTGTAGGGGACAGACACACAAACATATTCATACACACACACACACACACACACACACACACACATACATATACGCGATAGGCTTCTTTCAGTTTCCATCTACCAAATCCATTCACAAGGCTTTGGGCGGCCTGAGGCTATAGTAGAAGACACTTGCCCAAGGGGCCATGCAGAGGGATTGAACCTGGAACTATGTGGTTGGTAAGCAAGCTACTTGCCGCACAGCCACTCCTGCGCCACTATCCACACTGCCACTCCTGCGCCACTATCCACACTGCCACTATAATATTGTAGGGTAAGTGGAAGAGGCTGGATCTGGCCAGTTTAAAATTAAAACAAGTAGATCATTTTGGCCCGATATGGTCAGTTTCAATGCTAAAGGGTTAAAGGATTTAGTTGAACAAATCAATTTTATATCTGGTTCTTATTCTTATTCTATCAGTCTCTTACCAAACTGTTAAGTTACAGTGAAGTAAACAAACACCAGTTGTTGAGCATTGGTGAAAGACAAATGTATGTGTGCATGCATGTACACACACACACACACACACACACACAGTTTCCATCTACCAAATTCACTCAGACATTGGTTGGCCCAGAGCTACTGTAGAATACACTTGTACAAGGTACAAGTGGCACTGAATCTGAAACAGCGTAGTTAAAAAAAAAAATCTTCTTAACCACCCACCCATGCTTGCACAGATTGAAATGTTTTTGTGAGAGGAGCTCTGGTTTAATATCCTCTGTTGATCTCCATCTTCCATCCTTCTTATGTAGTGTCACTTATTACCTCCTCCTTCCTGACCCACTCTTATCTTCCTTTACCTTCCTCCTCAAACTAGAATGTGCCGTTGACCATGCCTCCACCTGTGTTCACCAGTTACCACATTCACCACTATCCCTATCTCTAACCATCTGTCATTCTTCTTTCACACTCTTATGAATTTACCCATCCACCCATACATGATCTTCTGACTCTATTCTCTCTTATATTGACTGTCTTTTACATGAAGGATATGTCCTGTCACCTCATCTTGACCATTGTTTTATCCTTTCCAGATGGGGTTGCCATGTATTTTGTCTCCAGCAAAACACCTGTTTCCGTCCTTCTTTTAAACTTTAGCCTCCCAACACCTGGCATAAAGCTACCTCCATCATAACTGCACTCCACTCTCCACTCTGTTAAGAGGTTCTTGTTTTGCAAGTTACCAGTGCTTGTGCCATGGATAAAAGTACCCAGAACACTCCGTAAATGATTGTCCTTAGGAAAGACATTTAGCTGTAGAAATAATGGCAAAGCAGATATTGGAATTTGAGGCAGTCTTCTGGCTCATTGGATCCCATCAAACCAGCCAACTCATGCCAACATGAGAGACAGATGTTAAATGACATTGATGAGGATGTTGCAGACATGACTTTGTGGTAACAAGTTCATTTTGCAACCACATTCTTTTGGCTTTAGTCCCACAGTGTGTGACCCCTGGGCAAGTGTCTTATGTAGCACTGAGCTGACTAATGCCTTGTAAGTTGATTTGGTAGACAGAAACTGTAAGAAGTCTGCTGTATATGTGTGTATGCATGTGTGTGAGAGCATGCAAGAGAATATGCATGAATGTTAATCTCTCACAGCTTCACTTGTCATCATCTGAGTGAAATGGAGACTTGATGATATTCCTTCTTTATATAATGGCCAATCACTTTGTGCTTCCAAGGTCCTGTTGAATTATATAAGAAAAATCCTTTGCTTGAAAGCCATATCAACATTGGTAACAGGAAGAATATCTGGCTATAAATCCTGTGTCAAATAAGTTACCTGTCCAACCCATGTTTGCATGGAAAACTGGACATTAAATGAATAAACAAACCTGTTTATTTTCTGTTTCATCACTCACTCGATCTATCAATGTTTCCGTTTCATATAGAAGTAGTGTTATTGTTTAGATAAATTATCAGTGTATATCTTGTAAGTCAAATATTGAATGTTTGAATTTAAAAAAAATAAAAGCCTGAACTTAGTTATGTCAATTTTCCAAAGAGAAGTCTTTATTTAAAATAACAAATTCATTTAATTTAGATATTTTTTATTATTTTTATTTTTTATACATTACAGATTCCAAAAACAAAGACCGATCCTTCACAGAGGTGACAACCAGCCAAACATTCTGGTTTCTCATTTTACTCTTCATAATTGCATTCTTTTTGATTTTGGCTTTAGGTATGATTTTTACCATTATTGTTGTATACATTTATATTTGTATCTGTTTTACCTCCATCTGTTTGTAATTGTGAAAGGGTGTGGTATAGTGGTTAGAATATTGGGTTCATGATCATAAGGTTGTAGGTTCAATTCCTGAAGTAAGAAGTGTATTGTGTTCTTGAGCAAGGCACTGCATTTCATGTGAAATATGTTTTAGCTGCAGCTTGTAATGCTTCTCTCGCCTTCCACCAGCTTTCACATCCTCAGTGGTTCACTGGAATGAGTGAGGACCAAGAGGGTGAGAATATATACTCATGTGTACAGAGACACCTAAAACAATTACCAAAAGTGTTCCCAGGTCATGCTCGTTGTGAGTGATGACCATTGATAGAGGGGTTATAGATAACTATTCTGGATGTCTCAATTGATTTCTAAGTAATATCTAATATAGACACAAGGCCACAAATGTTTGGGGAGAGGATGTGTAATTGATTAAATTAACTCTATTACATTACTTGGACTTATTTTATCGACTCTCGAAAAAAAAGGCAGAATTGTGTAAGTCCAGGAAGATTTGAACTTGAAACTTAAAAAAGAAGAAACTAAATGTCATGTGGTATTTTGTTTACTGCTTTATCAGTTCTGTCATAAAGATAATGAGGCTGTAGAAACAGATTGTATTAGAGATAGGAAGATTTACGATGACTAGAGTCATTAATCTGCTGTCTCTTGTTTATATTCTCAGCTGCAAGTTCAATATTTCCTTTCTGACTGCATGGCTGTGTGGTTAGGAAGCTTGCCTCTCATTCTTCTGCGTTTGGGTTCAGTTTCACTGTGTGACACCTTGGGCAAGTGTCTTGTACTATAGCTCTGAATCTACCAAAGCCTAATGAGTATATTTGGTAGTTATACGTGTGTTTATTAATAATTAGCAGAAGTTACAGAGTAACTCAAGGGCCAAGAGATTCATGTGTTGGAACTTATGAGTCATAAATTTATATGCCAGTGATAATGATCTTTCCTTGGATTGTTCTAGAACAAATTACATATATATATATATATATATAATATATATATATATATATATAATATATATATATATATGAAGGCCTTTTTCCAGTTTCTGTCTATCAAATCTACTCACATGGCTTTGGTCAACCTAGGACTGTAGTTGCAGACACTTGACCAAGATGCTACACAGTAGAATAGAACCGAATCTGAAACAATGTGGTGGGGAAGCAAGCTTCTTAACTGCTCAGCCACGTGAAATTTGTCTGTTCGAAACTATTCTTGAGATGATGACTATAATGTAATGTTCTTTTATATCTTCAGCCTACCAAATACGGTATGGAGCACAGAGAGTCAGTGACAGGCATGATGTTTTCCTTCAGCACCAATACAAAAACAGTTCTCCACATTCACCCATTCTAACACCCAAAGAAGTGCAAAGAAATCGTTATCCGGAAGAGACTCCCCAAAGCATTAGAAATACAAGTCAGCTGTTTCATAGGTCTTTCAATTCTTCAGGTAAGTTCTATTATGTCTGAAATGCGATGAAATAGTAATTATTAGAATTGCATATAAACTAGAAGGAAGGGATTTTGTTATGGTATCATCTTTAAATTGCATAGAATGACTGGATGAGACATTTTGGTACAGTTGTTTTGGTACCATTTATTTGGTATCGTTAATTCAACACTGACTTATTTGATGTTACATGTTTTAATATTTCTCTCCCTCTGAAGGTGGTGAGCTGGCAGAATTGTCACTGTGTTGGAAAAATTGCTTAGTGGTATTTCCTCCAACTTAATGTTCTGAATTCAAATTCTGACAAAGTTGACTTTGCCTTTCATCCTTTCAAGGTTGATAAAATAAGTACCAGTTGAACATTGGGGTCGATGTAATTGACTTACCCCATTCCCTGAAATTGCTGGCCTTGTGCCAAAATTTGAAACTAGTATTTCTCTCCCTTTTTCTTCCTTATTTCCTTTCTCTCCCTTTCATTCTATTTATGTGTGCAAGCATATTTCTCTTTGTATGTTAATGTGGCACCAGCACTAGTATCAATTCTGCTGTGGCGAATGGGTCATGAGTATAGCAAGGCCCCAGATATCTCAATCCTTAGTCATCGCCTTTGCAAGGCTCAGTGTCTTGAGATAGGCCTTCAATACTTTGTCCCATATCTTCCTTCGTCTCCCTCTTCCAGTGGATGGAACTTGTGTATACACATACGCTACATACACACATGAGGTAATTTGTTCAGTTTCCATCTACCAAATTCACTCACAAAGTATTGGTAGACCCACATCTATTGTGGAAAACTCGTGCCAATGGTGGAATGCAATGGAACTGAACCAAAATCCATATAATTGTGAAACTTATTTCGTAGCCATATACGTATATATATTTGTCTGCATGCACACATATTCATATCTACGTTTATCACTTTAACAAATTATTAATTTGATGGCATTATATCTATTTCCTTTCTGATTTCAGGCAGCCCTTATCACTTCCAGCAGCCTCGTTCAAGACAAAATGTGTTTCATCCTACTCTTTGGTCTGTGGAAAATTAAGCTGTAAGAACCATCCATGAGTGTTCAAGACTTTGTCTCAGTGAAACAGATACAAATACTTCCCTCTCTTTCTCTCTCTCTCCATTCATTGAACCACTCATCAAAATATCATCATCAGTATCATCATCTGGACTGTCTTATCATCCATTTTACATTTATCCATTGCTGCCTGTTCTCACCATCCACTGCTGTCATTCAGAACAACATGAAGAGAAGGCTTCTCTCTTATTTATTTATTCATTTTACTATTTTTTTTGTACTCTTCACCACTGTATTTTTCTCATTTTATTATTTTTTTCTTTCATTCTCAAGGATTCTTATTTCACTACAGAAAGCAAAGCAAAGCAAAGCAAACAGAATTTTCAGATATTAAAATAACAAATCTTCATCAAAATTACTAAGAACAAATGTTTTTTTTGTTGAAAAATTATTTTCACCATTTTTTTAACGTAAATTTTTGTCCATTGGAGAAAAAAAAAAAAAAAAACCAAACATTTTAATAGCTTTCAGACCAGTTTTTTTTACCTTTCTTAATTTCATTTTTAAAATTTTACAAACTGAATTTTCATATCCTTCCTCCATATAAACTGTTAAGCTTTAAATTAATCTAATCTCATTTTTTTTCAATTTTTTTTTAAGAAAGAATATTTTAGTTGTCAACCATTATAGCAAAACTGTGTTCAATTTTTAACTGTGATAGGAATGTAAAGATATTACTTTCTATTTTTTGTAAAAGCATGTAGTTTATCAAGTTTAAATCTTGCTTAGGTCAACTTTTAGTTTCATTTTCTCAGGGGTTGATAAAATAAGTACCAGGCAAATGCTGGGGTTTGATGGCAGAGTCATAGAGTATCTGACAAGATGCCTTGATGTATTTAGTTATGACTCTTGACATTCTGTGTTCAAATCTTGCTGTGGTTAATTTTTTTCTCTCATTCTTATGGGGTTGATAACAGCCAAATATTTCAGTTGATTTGATCAACTACTCCCTGTCTCCAGAATGTTTTGCCCTATATCTATGGTAGAAATCATCATCATTATTATTATTAAGGTGGCGAGCTGGCAGAATTGTTAGCGTGTTAGATGAAATGCTTAGCGGTATTTTGCCCATTGCTACATTCTGAGTTCACATTCTGCCAAGGTCAACTTTGCCTTTCATCCTTTCAGGGTTGATAAAAGAAGTACCAGTTGAACATTGTGGTCAATGTAATTAACTCATCATCACCTGCCTCTTTGTGGCAAAATTTGAAACCACCACCACCATTATTATTATTATTATTATCATCATTATTATTATTATTATTATTTATTATTAAAGCACCAAGCTGGCAGAATTTTTAAGCATGCTGAACAAAATGTTTAGCAGCATTTGGTCCATCCTTACGTTCTGAGTTCAAATTCTGTGGAGGTCAGCTTTGCCTTTCATCTTTTTGGGGTTGATGAAAAAGTACCAGTGGAGCACTGGGGTCGATTTAAACGACTAGCTCCTTCCCCCAAATTTCAGGCCTTGTGCCTATAGTAGAAAGGATTATTATTACTGTGATATGCATGTATGTGTGTGTGTGTATATATATGTATGTGTGTATATATATATATATATATATAATATATATATATATATATATATATATATATATATATATATATATATATATACACACACACACACACACACACACACATACATATATATATTAAGGCAGCAAACTGGCAGAAATATAAGCATGCCTAGTGGTATTTTGTCTGTTTACATTCCGAGTTCAAATTCTGCCGAGGTTGACTTTACCTTTCATCCTTTTGGGGTCAATAAAATAAGTACCAGTTGAGTACTGGGGGTTGTTGTGATTGACTTGCTTGCCCCCCCTCCCATGATTGCTGGCCTTGTACCAAAATTTGAAACTATTATTAGCATTTTGGCTGTTCTGAGTTCAAATTCCACTGAGGTCAACTTTATCTTTCATCCTTCCAAGGGTCAATGTAATCAACTTCCCCAGAATTTCAAGCTTTGTTCCTTTAGTAGAAAGAATTATTATTAAGATGCCAAGCTGGCAGGATCTGTAGATATGTTGATTTGGAAGAACTGCTGAGATCAACTTTACCTTTTATCCTTTCACAGTTGATAAGTACCAGTTGAGTGTTTCAGTTGATGTAATCAACTAACCCCTTTACTTCATTATTATTAAGATGTCGGAGTGGGGTAAACAATAATGAACTAATTTGCCTCCAATATTGAGTTATGTCCCTTTATATTGAATTTCACCGTCATTGATGTTAACTTTGACTTAATTGAGGTACTCAGTGTTAATTTAATGGACTTAATCCCATCATTTAAAAGCATGTGGGTGGGTGCTAATGTATAAAACCACCCTTGTGTTGTAAACATGTCACCGTTTATCCCAGTGTATTTTGAGAGCAAATCCGTCTGAGTTTAATTTAGCATTTCTTTGTTTTATATTTGATGAAATATCCATGAAATACTGGTGTTGATTCTACTCCAGCCATAGCACATTTGAGACTTTGTGGTGAAATATTATGGAGTAAGCAGTAAAGTTCTGGTCAATAAGCCACAGACTGGTTCTGCTTCTTAATTGAAGCCATATTGTTTCCTTTATATTGCTAGCATGATTGGGATAGTCATGAAGGCTACTACATTCAAGTACCCCATCTTTTTTCAATCTTGTGTCTATATCAGAAGTCTTCATCATCATTCTATTTATTTATGTGCCCTTTTCAAACCTAGCCAGGCTCATGGGCCCGGTTTCTATGGCGTATGTTTCACCAAAGTCGTGTCTCGCCTTTACCTTCGAAACACGGAGTAGACGAAATGGAGGCGACTGAAGAAAGGGAATTTTCCTTGTGTTGCATGTCTTGTACCCTGTTTTTTCGTTGTTTAAAAAAATGTCCGTTTCCATGGTTCTGTTTTTATGTTTTCGTTTCTCATTGTGTTCGACGTTGTTTTTTGTATCCTGTACCCATATATGCATGTATATATACATATAGATGTAGGTACGTACATATATGTATGTATATATGCATATGTTTTATTTATTATTTTGTTATTGTATGATGGAACGCCATGCATCCTCTTCCAAGTGTATATATATATATATATATATATATATATATATATATATATTTATTTGTCCTGGGGTCGATTTGTTTGCCTAAACCTTTCATGGTGGTGTCACTGCATGGCTGCAGTCCAGCAATTGAAACAAATGAGATTTATTATGATTAGTTTTGCTGCATTAAAAATGATAGTTACTAAACTAAATATTCTTTTTGTATTGAGTTTTGCAGTCAGTAGTTTGGTATTGGCCTCAGTTAAATTGATTACACACTTGCACTCACAAATTGGAGGCCTTGTGTCTGTTGGTGTACTACAGAATTGGTAATCTGTTAAATGTCTTGCTGTCGTGAGTTACGTCCCTTTATGAGCTGTCGTTCACTAGACGTTTGTACCATCTGTCAGAAAGTAGTGAATGTTTATAGTGCTGTCTACTCCTATAAGGAGTAATAGGTGTTATTCTTTTTTGGCTGGACATTCCTGCTGTGATCAGCACATCTTCCCCCACCTTTTTATAGCGTCATCCATGACTGTGTTATCCATATGTATTTTCTCTTTGTAAAAGGGAGGGTGTGATTTGGGGACGATTTGGCTGCTATTTCTAGCAGGCCATGCAACCATTTAAGTACTTTTTCAGTCATTAGATCGCAGCTATGCAGGGGCACTGCCTTGAAGAATTTGTAGTGGAATGAATTACCCCAGTACTTTTTCTTTTAAAGCTTGATGCTTATTCTATGAATCTCTTTTTGCTGAACCGGTAAGTTATAGGGGCATAAACAAACCAAACCAGTTGTCAAGCAGTGGTGGGGGACAAAACACACACACACACACACGACGAGCTTCTTTCAGTTTCCATCTACCAAACCCACTTACAAAGTTTTGGTTGGCCCAGTCCTATAAAGGACAACACTTAACCAAGGTATCACTGGGACTGAACCCAGAACCATGTGGTTGGGAAGCAAGCTTCTTTCTATGCAACCATGCCTGCATCTATAGTTAACTCCAAATCAGAATTTGCATTCAGTCCAGCATAAGGGCCAACTTTCGAAACTGATATAACTTATTATTTTAACTTTCACTTTTCTGTGCACCAGCATGGCCACAGTCTAATAATAAACGGCACCACCATTTGCCACTATTATATTGTATCAAGGCAAGAAAGCGCGCGCGCACACACACACACACGCACACATACACTTCTTTTAGTCTCTGTCTACCAAATCTACTCGCAAGACTTTGGCCAGCTCGAGGCTCTCGCAGTGGAACTGAACACAAAATTGCATGGTTGGGAAGCAAATGTCTAAACCACACAATCATTCTTGTGTCTTCAACAACTATGAATTTTCACACACATACAGGACTTCAAATTTAGTGGGAGGAAGAGGTATAGTAGATTCTGTTGGGTTTTTGGGGCTGGTAAAACTTCATCTTAGTGACCTATGAAAAGGTGAAAAGTGAAAGCAGCCTGTATGAGATTTAAATTTGAAGCATAAATGACTGTAGCTAAATACTGCAGATCTGTCAGCCAGTTCACTATCCTCTTACTAATATTCATTTTTAACATATACACAAGGTCTCAAATATTTAAGGGGAGGGGCTATATTCGATTACATTGATCTTTGGTAGGGTGAAAGGCAAAGTTGTCCTCAGCAGGATTTGAACCCAGAACAAAAATCTTTGATTATATACAGCAAGGTGTTTTGTCTGCACTGCTTTTTGTTCAGCATGCTTACAATTTGGTCAGCTCACCAAAATAATAATAATAATCCTTTCTACTATAGGCATAAGGCCTGAAATTTGTGGGAGGGAACTAATCAATTGCATTGACCCCAGTGTTTCACTGGTACTTAGTTTATTGACCCCAAAAGAATGAAAGGCAAAGTCAACCTTGGTGGAATTTGATCTCAGAACACAGGTAACAAAAATATAGTTTTAAGTTTTGGCACAAGGTCAGTAATTTGGAGAAGAGGGGCACATCAATTACATCAACACCAGCACTTGACTGGTATTTTTATTACATTGACACTCTTACAACCAAAAAAAAAATGGAAGGTGAAGTCAGTCTCACTGGCATTTGAATGATGATAATAATATAAACAATTACTAAAATATTAATAATACATCAGTAAAGGTTTGTACATATTTCCTTCATTTGTCATGATCTTTTACATTATTCCTGAAAAAAAAATCTTGGCTCAATTGTTTAAATTCATCATTTCTAATTTTATTCAAAATGTTACATGAAATCTGTTGGCAAAGCTTATTGGATGACTTATTATTTAGTCTATGTTACTGTTTAGCCCTGCTTCAAGCTTGATTGAACAGACCTATAATGAAAGGTGCTCACACTGTGATCATCCTGTCTGTCCTCTTTAGTCAGTATATCTTGGACTACATCACCCAATGTGCATTTTCTTTTCTAAGACTGAAGGGTGATTTGAAGGAGATTTAGTTGCTATTTCAAGACAGTCAAACAGCTACATAGATGACTCCTTGTCAAGGAGTGAGTTTTTATTAAGATAATAGTAAAAGTCCCAAAGTTATAAACTAAAAACAGTCAGACTGGATGGTCATGTCTGTATCATTATCCTCTCTACTTCTGTAAGTCATCTTGCACCCAGGTTGATTAGTCACTCCTTTCTTACTGGAACTTTTGAAGTGGTTCCAGCTTGAGCACATGGGGTATTTAAAGGGATGCAGGTTCTATTCCTTGTGACCCTATCCACCCTTATGAGCCTGTTGCCATATGGTCCACAACTGCTTATTTGCCAAGTGGTCCTGTTATGGATCCCACCTACTTATTTTGCAGCTACCTACATACTTGTAGCCATTATGTTGATACCCCCACTTGGGGGTGTTTACCCAGGCCCTCCTGCTTAGCAAGATGCAGTCTTATGTCATAGAATTGTTACAATCAGCTCATATTGGAACTGACTGTTACAGTTCTATGACATAAGATTCATTTGTGCTCTTTGGATATATTGTATCTGTGCCTCCTAATCTTAGGGTTGCGGGAGTACTGTCACCGTTAGTATTTCATGTAGTGGTTTCAAAGGAGCGGCTTCTAATTTCCTTTTCTTAGATTAGGTGGTTGGTACAGAATATGTCTTAACAGCGCTCCCACTGCTTATAGTTGTTGAGAGAACTTTCTTGTAATGCCTATTCTTTCTCAAAGTGTGTCAGTCCATTGCGAGTTTTGTGTAAAACTATAGTGAGTGAGTAGTTGATGAATGCTATTTTAAGAACTTTGATTCTGGTTATCATCATCATCACCATTTTAACATCCACTGTTCCATGCTTGTATGGGTCAGACAGATTTTCTACAGCTGGATGCTCTTCTAGTTGTCCACAAACAATATAATGTTTCCTCATGTTTTATTTTTCACTGTGAAGATTTTGGTGTGGAGACAATAACAGCAAAACGTTCTTGTATCCTTTCTAAGTTTAGTTTCAGAGAGTAGTGATACAGCTTATTTTTCCATCTCTTTGTTGGTTAATGGCTTTTATCTTTGAGCTTCTCCAGTTGCTGGTATTACATTACAGGGTGTAAGGTGGTGAGCTGGGCAAAAGGCTTAGTGGCATTTTGTTTGTATTTGCTGAGTTCAAATTGCACCGAAGTCAACTTTACCTTTCATCCCTTCAAAGATTGATAAAATAACTACCAGTTGAGTACCAGTACTCAACTTACCCCTCCTCCTAAATTGCTGGCCTTGTGCCAAAATTTGAAACGAATATTACATTATGGGGTTTTATTGAGAACTAAATTTTGGTGTGTTTTTTTTTCTTTTTTTTTATACTGTTATTAGTCCATGTCATGCCTGACCAAGAAAACCCATAAATCTTCCTACATTGACCCAAAAACTTGTCTTCAATCCACCAATGCAACTAATCAACTTTAAAATTCTTAATTGAATCAAAAGAATAAAATTTTAATAGTATTTATTTTTAAAATTTCATCTCATCTATGTATTGAACACTTTTTTACTCTGTAGTAAAATTAAAATATTTCCATTTTTTTTTGTTTTTGAAATTATAATTTTAACATTTCTCTCTTTATTTTTGAAAGTATGAATCTATTTGAACGTCAAAGAGCATTTGAAAGGGTTTATTTGTATAATTGTTATAATTGGTGTATTTGACTGCACTAAACTCATTTGTTTGAATGAAATGTTTTTATGAAATAAAAATCTGGCCACCTTCACACAAAAGTCACTACCTGTTCATTTTCAGTTTACTTTTGAGGTATTTGAAAGTTGGCCATCATAAATGGACCTCTTAATTATCTAGCTAAATTATCATGTGTGATAGCTATCACCATCATCGTTTTTGTTTTAACGGCCACTTTTCTATGCTTGCATAAATTGGATGGAGTTTATTAAGGCAGATTTCCTATGATCAGAGGCTCTGCTTGCTGCCAACCCTCACTTGTTTTCAAGCAAGATAATAATATTTCCCTATATACAGATATGTTTTCACAGTGACATTCACTTATATGATGTCAAGACAAGGAATGACATGCACACACATGCCCTCCCTCCACACATGATGTCTCTTTAGAATCTAAAGAAACAGAATACTCAAAGTTGGAATGTTGTTGATCTTAAGTTTTATCAATAAAAGGCAAACCTGAGGCTCTCATCATAATCATCATCCATCATTATCGTCCTCATTTTAACGTTCCTTTTCCCATGCTCACATGGGTTGGATGGAATCTATTGAGGCTGATTTTCCATACAGAGACATTTTTTCACTAAATATTGGAAATGTTACCGCTTGTACAATGGTGACATGTTTACAACTCTCACGTGATGTCAGGGTAGTGGGAGAAATGCACAAACATGCATGTGTGTGTTTGTGTATGTATGTATATATATATATATCTTGTTTCAGTCATTTGTGGCTATGCTAGGCCATTGCCTTGAAGGGTTTTAGTGGAAAAAAATCAGCCTCATGGTTTATTTTTTGAAGCCTAATACTAATTATATTGGTCTTTTTTGCCGAACTGCTAAGTTACCAGGATGTGATCGCACCACTACCATTTGTCAATCGTTGGTGACGCACACGTCTATATATGACGAGCTTCTTTCAGTTTCCGTCTACCAAATCTACTCACAAAAGCCTTGGTTGTCCCGAGGCCATAGTAGAAGACACTTGCCCAAGGTGCCACGCAGTGGGACTGAACACAGAACCACGTGGTTGGGAAGGAAGCGTCTTATATCCAACCTATCCTGCCTTTTCTTTTTAATCTTGTATCATCACTGACCAACTTGATTGATGTCAGTGATACAAACTTTAGCATTTGATTAAGCACCTGCTATTTATTTTTCTAAATCGAAATCATGCTGAGATCAATAAAATAACTACCAGGGGCCGATTTGATTGACTACAGATTTATGACCATATGTCAATGTGAGGCCACTGGTTAATTTGTTCTGATGGTTATCTTTTTTTTTAATTTGCCTTTAAAAACCATATAAAATGAGCTATGGTAGAGCCTGCCCTGATCCTTCGCAAAACTATTGGGTGCATTCTTGCTTCTCAACCACATGGCTCCGGGTTCAGTCACATTGTGTGGTGCCCCTACTATAGCATCGGGCTAACCAAAGCCTTGTGAGTAGATTTGGTAGACGGAAACTAAATGAAGCCCGCTGTATATATATATATATATATATATATATATATATGCGTGTCTTTGTGTCAGTGTTTGCTCACTTTTATTGACAACCGGTGTTGGTGTACTTACATCCTGCGTAATTAGCGGTTCCTCAAAAGATATCGATAGAATAAATACTTGGCTTAACAAGTCGATTTGTTCAGCCAAAACCCTTCAAGGTAGTGCTCAAGCATGGTCACAGTCAAATGACTGAAACAAAACAAAAGATAATGCTATATATACATGCATTATACACGCATATTCGTGCGCACGCACACTCATACAAACCCATATACATATATATGTATATAGGCATATATATTAAATATACAAGGGCTAGCTGAAAAGTTTATAGGTTTATTATGAAGGAGTGATGCTAGGGCTGTGAAGTCTTGCATGCATTAATTTCAACTCTGTTGATAATTCCACTGTTTCTTTCCCTGTAAACTGACTGTTCAAAGAACATTTCAAAAGTAACTAGCTTCTAGTCTTGAAAATAGACAAAATTTGGCATTGCGGTGTTATCAAGTACCTGCAGGAGAAAAGCTTTAGTCCCCCCCCCCCAAGAACATCCATGCTGACATGGTCGCTACATTAGGAGATGATGCTCCAGCTTTATAAACAGTGCAAAAGTGGGCAGTTGAATTTAGGAGAAGGGAGAGTCTTGAATAACTCCCAAGGTCCGGACGGCCTGCAGCTGCCACCACCAAGGAAAACATTGATCGTTATCACCACCTGCAGGTGGATGGCAGACAATTGACTAGAAATCAAATAGTTAATGTTATTAACATATCCTGTGAGAAAGTTCAGAATATTCTGGAGAATGTACTTGGCATGACGATTGTTTCTGCTCGGTGGGTGCCACGTTTTCAGATACCTGATCAAAAGCGCATATGGTAAGAAAATCTGATACTGTTTGAGGCAGGTCCAGCTGGTTTCCTGACCGAGAGACAAAGAGACAATCCATGCAGTGGAAACACTCCTCCTAACCTTCTCCAAAGAAGGTCAAGGTCATTTCCTTTGCAGGGAAGGTGATAGCCTCAATTTTTTGAGATGCAAAATGCATTGTGTTTATTGACTATCTTCAAAAGGGCCTGAAACAGTTATAAGAGGATGAAAGTTTGTTCACCAATGGAATCCAAGCACTGCAACACTGATGAAATAAGTGTATGGATCTTAAGGAGGACTATGCTGAAAAATAATCCTCATTTGGTTACATTCCATGAAAGTATCTTGGTGAGCCTGGAACTTTTCAGCTGACTCCCACCCCACGAACATGTATATATACCGATTATATACGCATGCACATACATTATAACTGGGACTCCGTCGGTTACAACGAAGAGAATTCCAGTCGATCCGATCAACGGAGCAATCGGTTCGTGAAATTAACGTGCAAGTGGCTGAGCACTCCACAGACGCGCTTACCCTTAATGTAGTTCTCAGGGAGATTCAGCGTGGTGCAGAATGTGACAAGGCTGACTGACCCTTTGAAATACAGGTACTACTCATTTTTGCCAGCTGAGTGTACTGGAGCAAAGTGAAATAAAGTATCTTGCTCAAGAGTACAATGTGTTGCCGAGAATTGAACTCACAACCTTACGATCGTGAGCAGAATATCCTAACCACTGAGCCACACACCTTTGTATATATGCATATATATATGTATATATATATATGTATATATGTATATATATATATATATATATTTAAAAAAGGAGATGTGGAACACGAGTTGTGATATATAAAAAAAGGAAATGAAGAAAATGCTGACAAAATAATTTAAGTAAGGGAGAGTGTATTTAATTAGGTGAAAGTTCTTTTTACCGGTTGCGCATTTGTTATGCGCAACCGGTAAAAAGAACTTTCACCTAATTAAATACACTCTCCCTTACTTAAATTATTTTGTCAGCATTTTCTTCATTTCCTTTATATATATATATATATATATATATATATGGTATGTGTGTGTTGTCTCCTTATCTCGAATTCATGCACTCGTTTATAAACAAACGTCACTATCGTACAGAGTCCGTTGTTTCCAGTCTACCGAGAAAACAGGTTCAGCCATAAGGAAATATTACATTAGTGGGAAATAGGCATTGGCTGGGATAGGAAAGAGATCTGGTCTTAAGAAATTCCGTCTGGTCCATGCGAGCATTTAAAAATGGCCATTTGACCGGTGAAGATACCTGAATGAGATAAGTAGGTAAAAAAGAAAACAAGTATGTAAAATGTACTTCCCTGTTTTGCATATCTCTATCAAATATAAGACTTAGGAAACTAAAAAGATTCCCATCTCTCTATGTGGTTGCTCCTCTTGCTAGAAATAGCTGTAAAGATTCCTTCAAATTGTACCTTATCATCAAAAAGTTAAGTAGACTTATGTATTTAGCTTAGTGGTTCTCAACTGTTTTTAATATTCGGACCACATCCAAAACTTGGATTTTCGAGTGAAGTGGTGGAGCTGCACCCAAAAATGTAAAGCGTAAGTCAATTAAAGAAAAAAATTATATTCAATGGTGCAGGCGTACCTGTGTGGTAAGAAGCTTGCTTCCGAACCACATTCAATTCCTGAGCTTCTGCTAATACATTACATGTACCACGTCCTCGCGTTGTTGCTTTTTTGTGTTTGTACTTTTTGGAATTTATTATTATACTATTATTATTATTATTATTATTATTATATATTTACATGTATATAAATAATATATGTATATATAAGGATAATATATATATATATATATATATATTATATATATATATATATATATAAAATTCATATATATATATATATATATAAAATTCATATATATATATTATATATATATATTCACTCATGAATGACCATGGGATTACACCAAGAAAGTTCCTCTCCGTGGCACAAGTTTGGGCAAGGTTGTTTATGGATGACCAGCAGTCGCCCACGCATACCAGCCTCCCTTCTCCACGCCACCGTTGTTATCCAAGGGCCGATACAGCTTGGCACCAGTGACGTCGCAACTCATTTCTACCGCTGAGCAAACTGTAGCAACGTGAAATAAAGTGTCTTGCTCAAGAACACCACACACAACCCGGTCTGGGAATCGAACTCACTACTTTATGGTTGAGATCGGAGGCGCTAACCACTGAGCCATGGGAGGAAATGTGAAGTGGAGAAGATGTGACGTTTCCCTAGCTGTGCTTCTGTACATAATATTAGAAAAAGAAAAATACTGGATTATCGCAGCTGCAATGTCTTTGATGGTAGGTTTGGAGTTTCTGAAGAACAACGCTGTATATTTGGAAATACATCTCCGCCTCCCTAAGATTTAATTAACCGTCAGGCTCCCTACTAACTTGCTAATATTCATACTGAAGAACTGTCAAACCTCCTCCTCATCATCACTAATCTCATCACCTCTACCATCATTATCTTCATTATTAGTATCACCACGACTGTAGTCATCATTAATAACACCACAGTCACCACCACCATCATCCATATCACGTCTACCATCACCTTCATTAATATCACCAAAATCTATTTCTGCTACCGCCGTCCCCGTAGTCCATTCCTTCACCATGTGTCAGGAGCTAAAAGGAAATGCTAATTTTTTTATTAACTGCAATAAATTAAATTAAGATGAAAAGATTATTAATACATTACTAATACAGGCAATCGATTGGCATTCTGTAGGATGAAAGGCAAAGTCGACCTCGGCGGAATTTGAACTCAAAAGTAACGACAGACGAAATGCCATTAGGTGTTTTGTCCAGCGTGCTAACATTTCTGCTAACTCACCACTTTCCTGGTGGCACATATTGCTAAGTGTAAGTAGATTAAAGAAAGTTGGAGAAAAGATAACGCCATACACATACATACACTATTATACACGAACACCAACTCAAACTCGCGCATGCACACTCACTCACTCATAAATATACATACGCACATCTTATAATAATTCTTATTTCTTTATTGCCCACAAGGGGCTAAACAGAGAGGGGACAAACAAGGACAGACAAACGGATTAAGTCGATTACATCGATCCCAGTGCTAACATTTCTGCCTGCTGGCCGCCTAGTTATAATTCTTATAATAATTCTACTTGTCACTCCGTTACTTAGCTCGTCCGTAACGCTGCCACGTGATTAGTTGAAAAGGAGGGAGGGGAGGAATGAGAGAGGTGTGGTGAGCAAGGGTGGGGGTGGGGAGGTGGTGGTGAGTGAAATGTACAATTTTTGTTTTTGAACTAAGTTTTTTCTCCGTTCTTTACCCCGTTTGTAACGCTTTCACGTGATGAGTTGAAAGGAAAGGCGAAGAGCAAAAGAAAAAAGGAGAGAGAAAAAGAGGGTAAGGCGAAGAGTCAGAGAGAAAGAGTGAGAGTGTTGTATATTAAGGCTATAACATTTTGCTTAAAGTATACAAAGTGTATATACAAAATGCATTAAGTAATCATCATATTCCAATTTCCTTCACTTTTCAATGATTAGTAGATAAGACATTATCTTTTGATACAGACACAACACAGGCTATGCTTTCAGGTCTTTTGTATAAAGTTTTCAGAGATAATACAATAAGTTTACCATTAACTCCGTGAAATATTCACGAGTCCCACTACTTAACATTGATACTTATACTCACGCATACATACACATACACTCACACACTATCCATTTCTCTCTCCTCTCTGTCTGTCTGTCTATCTGTCTCTCTTTCACACACACACTTCCCCAGGTAAGAAATACAAGTAATTTATCACTAGCTATATTTATTATCATTAAGTATTTTTGGTTCTTATATAATGAGATCTTAAAAGAAAATATTCTGTATGAAGTTGAGGATTTCATTTTACAAATCATTAACATATGTTTGTGTGATCAAATCCATATATTCTTGTAAATATTTGCTCCGGCTTTCGTCTTCTGTACAAGTATTGGTGTTATTAACCTATAATCGCGTCTGGAGCTGTAGTGAAACAATGAAAGAGAAAAATATGTATAGTGTGAGTTCATAAGAAACATTGGAATTTCAATATTTTTAAAGTTTATCTTTTACTTGTTTCGATCTTTGGACTGCGGCCATGCTGGGACATCGCCTTGAAACGCCCAGTCGAACAAATCGATCCGAGTACTTATTGCTTTTAAAGTCTGGCATTTATTATATCGATATTCTTTGCCGCACCGCTATTGTTATGGGGACTAAACAAACCAACACTGATTGTCAAGCGGTGGTGGGGGACAAATACATACACACACGCGCACCGCGTGCACACACACACACACACACACACACACACACACACACACACACACACACACACATTCTTTAATTGTTTAAATTGTTTCAGCTTTAAAGCTGCCGCCATGCTGGAGCACTACCGTTATATATAACACAGAGTTACACAGAGTTTCTGTCTACTAAATTCACTGTTATATTTTCTAGGATTTTATTGAGCCAGAAGAGCTTTTATTGAGCTTAAATCAATCAAGATTGAGGTGATCGATGATGCTAGTGTTGACACTCTGTTGGGAAGAGTCAGCTCAGTAAACATTGTAATGTATTACAAAACTATTTCGGACGTTTCGGGTAGTTGTCTTCATCAGGTTTTCTTCTAAAGGAATGTAATAGTGTGTAGAAACAGCACGTGACCTAGTGGTTAAGGTGTTTTACTCACGATCATAGAGTCATGGGTTCGATTCCTGGAGCGAGTGGTGTGTTGTGCCCTTGAGTAAAGCGCTTCATTTTATGTTGCCCCAGTATGTTCAGTTGGAAAATGAGTACTGGATGTGTGCTGATGAAGCCCTTTCTCCCTTCACCTACTGTATCCTCGATGTCCCGCTTGGTCAAGAGTGAGTGGTCTGAGAGGGTATCTATTTTTGATCGTGAATACATAGGCATCTAAAACATTTAGCTAAAGTATGGCAAATGCTACCCAGTCATACTCGGCTGTGGTAGAGGCAACGAGGGTTGAGAAAATATCAATAAGAAAATGGTAAGTTGGGGGAAATACAAGTGAATATAAAGGTAAGTATTTCCATTCTTCACTATACTGCGTTCAGGTCCCACGAGCGCTGAATAAGACAACTGGTTCAGGGCACACGTTTTACAGCATAAAATGTTATAATATAATATTGATAGTGACACATACTTAAGCATTCTACGTAAGAACACTGTGGTGTCTCAAAGCTCGCTTGCACTAGTGAATCACGCGTCTTATTAGCAAACATCGTCCAAAGAAAGATGTTCTCTGATGACGAAATACAATATTGATCAAATATCTACGTTCGACTCTGCCAGAACGTATTAAGAATTTACAAGTATGTTATTGTTTGGATTCTCGATGTTCTACATGCGCTGCATGAATTTTACTCCCTGATCAAGAATTTTTCTAAAATTTAGTTTTAATCTCTTCAACATTCACTTCAAGATTCAATATATTTACATGACTATAAAAGAAAGTTAAATAAAAGAGATTTTTACGTCAATGAAGAATTAGACTATAAAACAACCCAGCTTACTGTTCGAACAGATGACACCAGCATCTTCATCGTGATTGCAGTTGTGCCAACCCCATTCTAAATGGCTGCAGCTTTCCAAAGAAAATTCTCTTCCATCACAACCTACATCGTCCAACCATATTTGCCCACGCGTGAAACCGTGTTTACTCTCTACCGTTGCTTTTCCATAACTGTAAAAACAAATCAGAAATATTTGAAAATAAAGAATTGAATAAATTAACTGTCCTCACTAAGTTGGTGTTTGGAATATAAATTAACATGAAATTTTGACGGCAGGTTTAGCTCAGACGGAAACTGAAAGAAGCCTGTTGTAAATATGTGTGTGTGTGTGTGTATGTTTATATGTCTGTGTTTGCCCCCATCAACATCCCAAAGAGGAGGCCTATGGGACGGTGTTTGTGTGTGTCTGAGGGAGAGAATGAAAAAAGAGAGAGAGAGAGAGAGAGAGAGAGAGAGAGAGAGAGAGAGAGAGAGAATATGTGTGGGTGTGTAAGTGAATTTCACAATATAGAATCAAAACAGAGTTATCTTGTTTGCATTTTTTCTTACTTTTAGAATATTGCTTTGTTTAATTTTATTTCAAGTCAATAAATATTTTTCTTTTGAAAATTAGTATTTATTCTATCATGCTCTATAAGCACCAAAACTGTACTTCCAAAGTTACTCTTCATATGACGAGTAATACACTAGTTAATTAGCAATTAAACTTCTGGACAACTGGAAATATTTATTTAATGACATTAAACTAAATTATGTAAGTTAATGTAGTTCACATATCTCAGTTATTAATTTAAAAAAAAATAATAATCAATATTGATTATATTAAACCAAATTATTTCAGACACATTCAGTCTCTAAATAACTAGAATCGAGAAATAATTTTGTAAAAATTTGTTTTCTTCTAAAATGCATTAGACGAATGTTCACCATCCACTAGGCATTATTTATCATATCTAGGGTAGCAGAATCATTAGCTCACCGGATAAAATGCTTAGAAGCATTTAGTCAGTCGTTATTTTCTGAGCTTAAATTCCGCCGAGGTTGACCTTGCCTTTCGTCCTTTCGGAGTCAATGAAATAGGTACCAGTTGAGCACTAGGGTCAATGTAATCGACTAATCCCACCCGCCAAACTTCAGGCCTTGTGCCAATTGTAGTGAGGATTATTTATTATATCTATATTAGTTAAGTTGTTAGAGTATCATATAAAGTGCTTTGTAGTATTTGTTCTGTCTCTTTACTTTCTGAGTTCAAATCCCGGAGAAGTCAAGCTTCGCTTTTATCTTTTCGTAAGTACCAGTACTTCGCATCGACTAATTTTGTAAGTACCAGTACTTCGCATCGACTAACTCCTCTTTCACGAAAACTTACTGACCTTGCACCGAAATCAGTAACATTTATTAGGGCGGTGGAATAGTAGAAACTTTAGTGCGTCGGACAAAATACGTTGTGGCTATTCGGTTATCTTTCTTTACGTTCTGGTTCAAATCCCACTGAGGTCAGCTTAAGTTTTTATTCTTTCGGGGTCGAGGAAATAATTCACCGATCACATAATAGAGTCGATATGTTCAACTAGCACCTTCCTCTTAAATCTGCAGTGTTGTGTCTAAATTGGAAACAATCATTAACTATATTTAGAACTGTGGATTGATGAAATCGTGACGGTGTCTGATAAAATGCATCGTAGTATTTATTCCAGCTTTTTTGATCTTGATTCAAATCCCGCCGATGTCAACTTTTCGGGGTCGATAAAACAAAGCGGGGAAATTATAATCGATTATTCCTTTCTCGCAAAATCAAAGTCCCTGAGACCACGTTAGAAATATTTATTATACTTCTAGAGCGTCGCGCAAAAATCCTTGTAGAATTTAGTTCCGGCTCCTTGTATCTTAAGTTCAAATCTCTTCAAGGGCAACTTACCTTTTATCTTTTCGAGACCGACAAAATAAAGGACCAGTCAGATACAGAGGACAATTTACTCGAATGCTCCATCTCTCCCTCAAATTTCAGGCATTGTGTATGTGTTAGTAATAACTATGTATTATAGTTTACGCTGAAAGATAATCCACATGAATCCTTTAACAAATATAATCAATACTAAATAGTACTTCATAGAATACCTGTATCCCAACATTCTACATACAACAGTAGCATCGTTGTCATCCCAGCTGTCATCGCATACACTGCCCCATATTCTATTATGCAAAATTTCTACACGTCCTTCCTGTTTTGATCGTCCGTCTTTCAGTCGAATACCGACATCTATCGATACAAAAACAAAGGAATAAATGAGTAATGGTTTTGATGTGATTAAAGTATAACACACCTCCTCCCACACGCACACATACAAACAGAGTATTAATAAATTACAGAAAACAAATAATATTTTATACTTTATAAAACATACACGCGTTTCGACAATTACTGCCTGGATTACATAGTTGAAACGTTATATAATCATGTAAACTACTACTTCAGTGTTAAGCTTTTTTTTTGCTTAACTTTGAAGATTCACAGTCCCAATACACTGGATGGCCCGAGGATATACTAGAAGACATCTGCCATGGTGCCACGAACCCCAAAACATGTGGTAGCAAAGCTAGCTTCTCAGCTACGTGGCCATAACTGCATCTATACAGTAAAGGTAATTCACAGACTTCAGTCTGTCATGGACAAATCGATGTTACATGTTGATGAAAGTGAAAAATCATGAGATTGATTATCGATTATGGAACGAAAAAGACATGAAGTTTGCAAAGTTGTATATACTCACAATCAGAACACCAGGCAGCTGCACAGTTCTCCTGGTCGCAATAAGCATCGCCCCAGTTGCTATGCTTGCATTCGGCAAGGTCAGTCTCGTTACCAGTGCAATCAATATTGTCTAACCAAAACTGGTGGGTATTTCGAACTGGGACGTGAGACACATATTTACTGACCATTTGGCCAGTTCTGAAATTGAAAAATACCATGTTTCAGCATACTTCGAGTTTGAGATGACTTTTTAATGCACACATACATTCATACATATCCCTCACCATGTGTGTGTGTCAATATATATGTTAGTGAACGAAATTTCAGCAAAGTCTGATTTTCACGTTTTATATTTGTACTTTTTACAATTTTACAATATTACAAGTACTTTCATGCTTCCGCAATCTTCAGATTTCAGTAGTAGCAGAAATGTCGGCCAATACTGCTACTATATAAAACTGAAGATGGTGAAAAACATGAAAGTACTAGTATTATCGTTTGTAATATTGTAAAATTATTAAAAAATATATATATAAATAAAACGAGAAAATCAAACTACAATGGAAATTAATTAGCTATAAACAATCTTAAAAACTCTGATACACACATACGCGAGTGCATATATATGTATATAGATATTTATATGCATGAATGTACATATATGATGTGATGATGATAACTGTCCACTGTTGACCGAGAAAGACCATCATTGACCATTGCCCATGCAAAATACCATCAATTCCTAAGCATGAAGTTTTTATATTTGTAGCCGGTTTCTCTTGTATTCGCATCTGCGGGCTTCCATGCTTGTGGCGGCGCTCTCCTGCTTGCCTGGATATCGGATAGTTGACTCACCAGCAATTGCACAACCAAATTTTATAGATCCAACACACACACACGCGCGCGCGCGCACAGTTTACTTTCCGTCAAGGTGGGGACAAAAGTACTTCCTCCAGTGACAAATAAATATTTAATGTACACTGTATTAACTTAAAAGCTACCAATAATTTTTTGCCAACGAGACACATTAAATTATATATATATGGTGGTTGTCTACTCCTTATGCAGAGTTTAACCACCTCCTGTACCTACACCTTGGAACCATCACGGCAGCTGATGTTGCTTTTTAAACCAGACAATGGTTTTATGGAAAAATTTATTGTTCCACGCACTAGACGATGGTCAGTCCAGATCTCTCCTCCTCTCATGGCCCGAACGCTAGAAAAATCTTTCATATCACGTTTTCTGATCAAAATATAATCTATGAGATACCAGTGGTTAGATCTTGGGTGTATCCAGGTGGTCTTTTTTTCTTTATTTTGCTGCTTAAACAAAGTGTTGGTAACAACTAGATTATTCTCAGTGCAAAACGTCAAAAGAGCTACTCCATTTTTATTACATTTTCCAATCCCATGTCGGCCTAAAACAGGCCATGAAACGTAGTCATTTCCAACTCTTGCGTTGAAATCTTCCAATATGACCAACTTGTCAGAAATTGGTACTTTCCTCAATGATTGTGCTAGATTGTCATAAAACTGTTCAACAGTTTCATCAGCATGAGACATTGTTGGTGCATAAATGCTGACAACGGTAATAAACCTACCTTTTGTCAGTTTTATATGGCATGACATGGTTCGTTCAGGTATACCATTTGGAAATTCTGCAATGGAGGATACTAATGAATTCTTGAGAGCAAACCCAACACCAGATTCTCTACCCTGACCCTCAAGTAGGTCTCTCCAAAAGATAGTATATCTAGAAGTAGGTTCACTTATTTGACCCTCACCAGAGAGACGAGTTTCAGAGAGCGCAACTATAATCAAGGGAATATTTCTTAAGCTCACATGCAATAAGTGCAGTACGCCTTTCTGGCTTCTTGTTGAAATTATCAAGAAGTGTGCGCACTTTCCAACAGTCAAAATTCAGAGGATGTTTATTTTTACTTTTTCTTTTAGATTGTTTGACCACAGTGGCAGGATGATGACCAGGTCCAGTCTGTGTTACGCTGGGACCCCTACCGAGCCAGACCTGTTACCCTGACGTTCCCAAGCCTTTGTTAGTAAAATATGTATTTGTTAGTAAAATATGTATTTGTTAGTAAAATATGCATTGTTTGTTTGAACTGATATTATATGAATTGTAAGCCTTATGGTTGTGGCCTGAACCAACATGCTTACAATGATATCCCAAAAGTCGTAATATTATCTAGATGTTTTTGAAATGATTTAAAGAAAAGTAACATACTTGTAACCCATTGATCTGCAAACCACCTGTGCACCTTCATCATTCCATCCTTTCTTGCAGACTGTACCCCAGATTCCATTATATAAAACTTGCACAAGTCCAACTGTTGCATTTTTTGAATTACCATCAATACGTACTTCAACTAAAATTTATAAAAATGAAAACTAAATGTATATACACATACACGCACGCACACACACACATACATACATATACATATGTACATATATATATATATATAATATATATATATATATATATATATATATATATATATATATATATATGTATATATATATATGTATATATATATAGTATATATATATATGTATATATATATATGTATATATATATATGTATATATATATATATATATATATGTATATATATATATGTATATATATAATAACACTATTTCATTGTGTATTTAGTTACTGAGAGAGACGGAAGACGGAAGATATGAGAATTTTTTTAGTCACTGCAATTGTTTCGAAGCATCTAGCATCGATCTCGTTAACCTAATTGATAATTATAATTCACCTTAAGGTATGGATGAATTAAATTTAGCTCTAACTTCCCCATTCTTATAAACACCAAGTAGTTATTTAATTCGCTATGATAACGTATATGCATCAAACCACAAGTGTACGTATACTTATATCTTTGTGTTTTCTTTTTTTATGAGAGAGTGAACATGCGCCATACAAGCTATGGGAGGGTGTTTATACATCCATATCCGTTAGCGGTTATATTTAATACTTTTTTCGCTGTATTGTGTATTCTTTTCTGTTTTGCATGTTTTGTTTTATTATTGATCTTTTATAAAAATGTAGCTATACCCCCGAATTTGCTGCTTTTCTTTGCATGAGCCAGGGAGATACTTTATGGAAAAGTCATTATGTTATCGAGTTATATCTAACTAACATCCGAAAAGACACATCTACACAGACGGATGCTCCTAAATCAGTTAAGAATACCATACGCGAGGGATCGATGTTAGATGGATTGAAACAATTGTAGCGATTAATGAAAATTCTCGTATCTTCCATCTTCCATCTCTCTCATTAACTAACTATGTATAAATATATACATATATAGTCAATTCAAACAATTCAAATAAACGAATAAAAATGGACAACATGAGGACGTGCATACGAAATATATTAGCTTGATACTGGGTGACAGGAAAGAGTTTGACGTTTTGAACATAGCCCTTCGTTGGAAAGGAGATATGGAAAAGTTCAAAGAAGGAACAGAAATCGCCAACGGCACACATGAAATTAATTGCTAAAGTGACCGGAAGTAGAAAGAGAAAGTGTTTTTTTGGATAGGAGAGTATAAAGATGGTCAGTATGTGTGTGTGTATATGTGTTTTTATGTGTGTGTGCATGTGGGTGAATGTGTGTGTAAGTGTGTGTGTATCTGTGACGTGTGTGTTTGTTATAGTATCCGTGTACGAGTGTGCTTGTGTTTGTGTCGGTCATCGATCAGGTCAGTGGCGACAGACGAAAGAAGTGACAAACCTTGCTTTGTGTAAAAATATGTATTTGCATGTGTGCGTATGTCGGTGAGGGAATGTGTGTCTGTATGTGCGTATGAGTGCGTGTGTGTGTGTGTGTGTGTGTGTGTGCATGTGTGCGTATGAGTATGTGTGTGTATATATGTGCATATCAGTGTGTGGAAGTATATGTACGCACGTGTATGTGTGCGTGTGTGTATGTGTGTGTGTGTGTGTATGCGTGAGAGAGAAAGAAAGGGAGAAGCGAGGTGATGGAATTTTGTGTGGGTGTGTGTATATGTATGTGTATATATGTGTGTGTATATGTGTGTATGTATGTCTGTTGGCGCTTATGTGTGTGCATTGTGTTTGTGTGAGTAGAGGGTTCCATTTGTACATGTCGGGATAAGTCAATGTGTACGTGTGTGCGGTATGCCACTGTATATTAGGTGGGCACGGGTTCATGCTATGTGTATTGGTGAGTGTGAGATCGACAGAGACTGAAGAATAAAACATGAAAATAGAAAATAAAAATGAAACAAACAAAAATAAATGAAAATTAAACAAATAACATAAATTTGTTTTAAAAAGTGGGTGGAGGATGCCACTGGAAGGATCTATCTATCTGTCTGTCTGTCTGTCTGTTATACAGACGCAATAGTGTTCCCCTGATAATCCGTTGTGGTTAAGAATTCAATTTCACCAGGAACATACAATGTTGTCATTCCAAAAAGCCACAACGGTGAAAAGTACATAGGGAACAAATGACATAAACTTGCGTTTATCATAATTTCTCTCTCTCTCTCTTTCTCTCTCTCACACTCACACACACACACACACAGACATACATACATACATGCATACATACATACATGCATGCATACATACATACATACATACATACATACATACATACATACATAAACACATACATACATATATACATACATACATACATACACATATGTTCCTTTCCTTGTCTCTTTCTGTGTTCCTTTCTCTAGAACAGCGTAGGCTCGAAACGTAAAATACTTTTTCTAATACATTTGTTTATTTTCTACACCACCTGTCTTTGTTGTTTTCGTGAACTCTCCCTATACACACACACACACACACACACACACCACACACACACACACACACTCACACACATAGTAAGGTTATTCAAAGCAAATGAAACAAGAGCACTCAGAGATCGCAAACTTCCGCCAGGACAGCACCAACATCCTCTCAACGATTAGCCAGAGATGATTTTTAAAATGAGAATATCTGAAATAAAACTCGACTGCTCTTACAAACGAGACTGCTAAAAATGAACCCGACCGCTCTCAAAAATTAAGTAAAATAACCGGAAAAATAATCCATAATCCTTGTCCGGGACTAGATCGATCCCTAAATCTAATCAGTTCGTGCCAGTCACGAGACCAAACATCTTGAGATATCTTCTCCACGGAGAACCAAACGAATAAACAAACAAACAAACAAAGACGACTGAAAACAATACCCCCGCCTTTGCTATGGCGGTGGTAACAATACTAACTGTTAGAGCAGTGTACATTGATATTGGAGCTGATTTTACATCTTGAACGGCTTTCGTCGGTATAACTACACTCGTCTAGTGACATTTCTTTTCCGGTACATGATAAATCTGCCAGTCCTACGGGGTAGGTCGTGGTGTCTGGTTTGCTAAGTGCAAAACCATGCCTAGAACGAAATAAATAATCGAATTAAACAGATGTAAAACTGAAATAAAAATGACAAAATAATGAAAATGGAAAGTTTCTTATAATGCGAATAGGGAAAGTTAA
>NC_043001.1:75080051-75105051 GCF_006345805.1 Octopus sinensis
TAAATGATTACACATACACACACATAAACCTACCTACCTAATGTTGTTTGGGACAGACAAGAAAATGTATGTAGCGTCATTTAGGTCAGCTGTTATGCTGATGTGAACATCTCTTTGAGAAACACAGAGAAAGAAGATAACTATAGACGACTGCTTTGAAACCTCCAGCTTCTATATCCGAGTTACAAATCTACACTTATACCAATAATAGTTGTTGTATTGGGTTTTGTAAGTAAAAGCCTGTCAGCCTGGATAAGCTAGGATTTTCAGAAATGATCAAAATAATTAAAAACGGCAACGAGCATACATAAAAAATATACATGCTTATATATATTAATATAGATAGATAGGTAGGTAGATAAATACATAGATAGCCAGATGAAGATAGGAATGTGTATTTTATCATACATACCTCTGGAGCACCTCACCCATGCTCCAGTGTGGATACACTGTCTACTTGGAAAGGCCGGACAATCAAAAATTGATCTTTCATCACCGGAACAATTGACAGCATTCAAGATAACAGGCAAAGTCGGAACTTGTCGGTGGTTGTCCTGGTAACTCAGTCCGGTCCTACAAGAAACATTTATCCCAAATATATATTATTGTTACGTTTATGAATTTTTAAATATTCATTGTCAAATAAACACACGCACAATATATTTTCTTATTTTAACTCATGCCCATTGTTCGAAAATCTTTCGTCACACATCTGCGACCCCTTCAGCGACACCTTCTACCCTCGTCTGTCCTGCTCTGCTTAGTCTAGGACTAAGCGGAGCAAAAGTACACACGAGGACAGAAAGGGTTGCTGAAGAGGTCAGAGATGTGTGATGAAAGATTTCCGGACAATGGACATGAGTTAAAATAAGAACAGTTATAAGCAAGTGAAGAACGAATATATAGTGCTTGTACTTATTTTGAAAAAACAAAACAAAACCAAAACCATAAAAAACAAAACGAAATTGACCATCCCGAAATATAACAATATATTTTTATTGTTTAGTGTAAATTAACCTTCATTTAAAAATACCTAGACGAAGCACAGTTATACTATATTTACATTCATGCAGAGGATTACTTTATGCTAAGTAGTCTTCCCTTTTAAGACAGTAGGGTATAGATTTTAGATGCTATTTGTAGTAGGGCGGAGGTCCATGGCTTAGTGGTTAGGGCGTCAGCATCATGATCGTAAGATTGTGGTTTCGATTTCTGGACTGGGTGACGCGTTGTGTTCTTGAACAAAACACTTCATTTCACGTTGCTCCAGTCCACTCAGCTGGCAAAAATGAGTAACGCTGCGATGGACTAGCGTCACGTCCAGCTGGGGAAAACATACGCCATTGAAACCGAGAAACCGGGCCCATGAGCCTGGCTAGGCTTTAAAGGGATGCATTTATTATTTATTATTTGTAGTTGGGAGAGTGATTGTACCGACAAAACCGTACTTCGGAGAAATAGAAGTTTGAGATCAATAGTTTAGACATAAATTTCATCATTTTGCGACCATCATAGATCTTTACCGAACTAATATAAACACAATCCTAGGCATATGCATACGAGTTCTATGCTAATCATTTAAAGTAGGGACATATACATAATGAAACCCAAATGTAACGACTAATAACTGAGCCAACTGAATTAACAACGTTCTATTGCTTGCATTGTGTTAGGGTATTCGGCTTACGATCGTAAGGCTGTGAGTTCGATTTCCGGCGGCGCGTTGTACCCTTGACCAAGATACTTTCTTTGTCGTTTCTCCAGTCCACTCAGCTGACAAAAATGAGTTGTACTTGTAATTCAAAGAAACAGCCTTGTTACATTGTGTCACACTGAATTTCTTTGAGAGCTACGTTAAGGGTACGTGTGTCTGTGGAATGCTCAGCCACTTGTGTGTTAATTTTATGAGTAGAATGTTCACTTGATCGAATCATCTGGAACACTTGTCGTAATCGACAGAATGGCATATATGTGTGTAATATATATATATATATATATATATATATATATTATATATATATATAATATATATATATATAGATGTAGTGGATCTTGAAAGCATGAAGTGGATTCGATCCACCATAGCCAAATTTAAATTAACATTGCAACAGAACTTTTCCCACGGTGGAACAATGGTTTTTCTCTGACAGCAGTTTTACATTTTCTAGATGTCTTTAGCTAGGCCTAAATAATGTCTTCACCACTTGATTCTTTCTAACCTCTTCTACTTCACCAAAAGCTAGAATAGAGATAACAAGACCACCAACTAAATCTATTGTTCTCAGTGATATATCTATCCTTCTGGATAGTTATAAAAGCAAGCACACCCCAAGGAAAAATTAGTTAGTCACAGTAAGTGACGACTCAACGAAGTAGTCACTTGGCGACAACCGAGCGAAGCAGCTCGTGATGACTCAGTTAGTTAGGGAACAGACTGGTAGACTCATGATCACAAGGAATGCCTCTACAAAAGATAATGGTCAGCGAGAGAAATGAAATTTACTGTCAGCAACTGTGAGACAACACCCTACAACTCTCACTAGTTCTAATTCTGTTCTCTTACAACATCATTCTATCTCTCTCCGCAATTACTACTAAACAATGAAGAGAACCCAAACACAAACTTTACTTCGCGTGCTTTGGATTTATCATAACCTACCCGTCGAGGCAAGGTATTGTAACGTAACGGAAATAAATAGTTTCTTAAAACTTCATGCATTGTCCATCTTTTACAACTTGCCGTCATAACAACAATTTTTTATCGTTACAATTGGTGACCCTCGACTTCAACTAAAAACTTTACCATTACACACACACACACACACACACACACACACACATATATATATATATATATATAATATATATATATATATATACATATGTATACACTCACACATGCGCATGCACACACACACGCGCATGCACACACGTGCGCATGCACACACACACGCGCATGCACACACACACATGCAATGAAGATGTGCTAAGATACATGTAATAAATATGATACATACTCGTAGCCCAACATCCGGCAGAGCACGTGGGCATTTTCATTGTCCCAGTAATCACTGCATACACTGCCCCATCCACTTCCAAGAGACACCTCCACTTGGCCTTCATTCTCTAGCTCTCCGTAATTCAATCTAACCTTCTCTGCAGTGGAAAGGAAAGAGAAAGAAAAATACATAGAATATAATACAAAATGCAATAACGAAGATAAATATCTTTCACATGAGGAAAAAATTATGTTCAATTAGTGTTAATTTGCTTAATGCAGCGAATATCGAAAATCCAATTAGAAATAGTTATGCGGTGAAGAAAAAGTATCATAGCTCAGTCACTTATTACCATTATCATCATCATCATCATCATCATCATCATCATCATCATCATTAAGGCGGTGAGCTGGTAGAATTATTAGCACGGTCTTTCGTCTGCTGCTATGTTCTGAGTTCAAATTCCGCCGAGGTCGACTTTACCTTTCATCCTTTCGGGGTCGATAAATTAAGTACCTGTTGAGTACAGAGGTCGATGTAATCGACTATCCGCCCCCACCAAATTTCAGGCCTTGTGCCTATAATAGAATATTCCCGGTGACACGTTGTGTCTTTGAGCAAGGCATTTAATTTCACTCTGCTCCAGTCCACTCAACTGACAAAAATGAGTAGTACCTGTATTTCAAAGGGTCAGCCTTTCCACACTCTGCATCACGCTGAATCTATCTGAGAACTACGTTAGGGTTACACGTATCTGTGGAGTGCTCAGCCACTTGCACTTTGATTTCACGTGCAAGCTGTTCCGTTGATCGTGTCAGCTATGTCACCTTACGATCGTGAGCCGAATGCCCTAACCCCTAAGCCACGCGCCTTCGTGAGTGGATTTGGTAGATGGAAACTGAAAGAAGCCCGTCGTATATATGTATATATATATATGTGTTTGTGTGTCTGTGTTTGTCCCCCTAGCGTTGCTTGACAACTGATGCTGGTGTGTTTATGTCCCTGTTACTTAGCGGTTCGGCAAAAGAGACCGATAGAATAAGTACTGGGCTTAGAATAAGTCCCGGGGTCGAGTTGCTCGATTAAAGGCGGTGCTCCAGCATGGCCACAGTCAAATGACTGAAACAAGTAAAAGAGTATATATATATATATATTATATATATATATTTATATATATATATATATAATATATATATATATATATATATATATATATATATATATATTTATATATACACACATACACACATACACACATATATAAATATTTGTATGTACACACACACACACACACATATATATATATGCGTAGTCTGATCAATAACTATGTTGGCATAGTAACAAAGCTAAACCACGTAGAGTGAAACTGCTTGGCACAGATTGACATTGAACGCCGCTGTTTACAGCAGTGCTTGGAAGGAACGTGTGTAGCGTGTGATCGTTGCATTGACTATGGTAGAAAGCTGAGCAGAGAATCTGCATCAAATTTTGCCAAAATCTTGGTGATACCTGCTCAGTGGCCTACGCAAAGCTCTCAAAAAGTTTTCATCGTTCTTGACACTATCAAGGAGATCTTGTGCAACTGAGACCCAAGTGTCTCTTTGGTCAGTTGAAAGCAGTTTTGCCACAAACATAGCAGACACACGTCTCATACCCAAATCTTCAATAATAATGGACTGAACTGAACCGTAACTAATCTGCACATCCTCTGATATCTCACGGATGGTGATCCAACGATTTCCCCTTACAGCTGCACGCACATCTCCGATGTTTTTCTCAGTTCTGCTGGTTGCGGGTCTTCTAGAGCGTTCGTTAATGTCGACATTTTTCGGCCACCTTGAAAACGTCTCCATAAATTTTCTGCAACCTTGCCTAGGCCTCTGAGCAGGTATCACCATGGCAACTTTCTCTGTCATGGTCAATGCGATGATCACAAGCTACACACCTTCACTCTGCATGCTTTAGATTCGTTACTATGGCAACAATCCGGATACTTATTGATCAAACTTCATATGTGTATACATACACACACACACACACACACACACACACACACACACATATATATATATATATATATAATCCTTTCTAAAATTTTGTGGGTGGGGGGGTCTTGTTGATTACATGGACATTCTTGCTCGAAGATATTTGTTTTATCAACTGCACAAAGCCAACATCTTAAAGTGGCTACAACATCGCCCACAGTAATATAGTATAAAGTATATTGCCATTTAAATATTTATATGTGATATTTATTATTGGTTGCAAAGGTATATGGTTCATAACAGAGCAGTCCTCAGCCATGTTTTACATATAGGTCCCCTTTGCTTCATATTCTTTTCTATTTTTATAATTGAATATTCTTAGGAACTGTATTAAAAATTTGTTAAATATTTTGTGTATTGCAGAAATATAACCAATTATTGCACATAATTTTTAGCAACAAAATCTTTTATGGACACCCAAGGGTCATACCCAAGGGTCATACCCAAGGGTCATATGAGGCTTTGTTGAGAACCTCTGATTTATAATAATCTCTCTATCCGCTCAGTCGAAGTCGACTCTCGGTTACTCGATGGATCAGTGTTCTCCAGCCAGTTCTATCCTGATTCGTTTCTTTCAGATTGGCTATGGCCATTCCCGTGTAACTCTTGATGGTGTCAAGCCAGCGGGTTCTTGGTCGGCCTCTTCCTCTCTTGTCACTGACCATTCCGAGCATGATGTCCTTCTCCAGGGATTTTCTCCGCATAATATGACCAAAATATGCCAATCTATGCTTGGTGATCCTAGCTTCCAGCGACAGTTTCGGCTTGATCCTGTCAAGAACTTCTCCATTGGTGAGCCTCGCTGTCCATGGAATCCATAAAAGTCTTCTCCAACACCAACGCTCGAATGCATTAATTCATATTTATAATAATAATTTCAATAAATTAACGGAAGAGAGAGAGAGAGAGAGAGAGAGAGAGAGAGAGAGAGAGAGAGAGAGAGAGAGAGAGAGAGAGAGAGAATATTTGTAAGCTAGGGTAGCCTTTCTCCTCGATACCGGTGAAACCAATGGCAGGCAGGTTTCTTTTAATACATTAAATATCGTAAACATAAAGTAAAATATTCATGTTCATCCCAATATGTGCTTTAAGTAAATTACCGTTTATCTTTTTAGTTGTTTCTGTCGTTGGAATGCGGACATGCTGTAACACCGCCTTGAAGGGTTTCAGTTCAACAATTCAACCTTAGTACGTATTTGTTTTTAAAACCGGTACTTATTCTAAAGGTATCTTTTGCCGAACCGCTAAGTTGCAAGGACTTGATCACACCAACACTGGTTGTGAAGTGGTGGTGATGGACAACCACGCACATAAATCTACATGTGCACATACACACACATGAATGTATATATATATATATATATATGACACTTTGGGCAAGTATCATCTACTATAACCACGCACTGTTTACCAAATTCGCTAGCAAGGCATTGGTTAGTCCGTTGTTATAGTAGATGATACTTGCCCACGGTGTCACACAGTGGAACTGAACCCGAAACCGCGTAGTAGCAAAGCGAGCTTCTTAATCACACAACCCCAACTGCAGCTACATATTATATTGGTTAGGAAAATGAAATAGATCAACTGAACAGAGCGGGAAGATTACATAGGGACATCTTCAGCATGAAAACAAATTAAGTGAGATCTAACAGAATGTTTTAACCCAAAACATTTTATGATTAACTAAAATTACTCCCGTTGTAAGAAAAAAACACCATTAAGTTTTATGATTCAAAATAAATACTATGAAGCGTGATTTAGAATTTAAAGCCCCGTTTAAAATTTCAAAGCCACAAACCATTGAAACAAGCAACGCCAGCATCACGACTATGGTCGCATCTCATGTTATCTGACCATTCAGGGAGAAAGCATTGCTCAAAACTGAATTCGTCTCCTATACAGTCGACATTCTGATGAAAGATTGGGCCTTGTCCGGGACCGAATTTCCAGCCGTTATAAGCAGTACCTTGACTGAAATAAAAAATATTTCTCATGTTAATTCAAATATAACCTATAATACAATAACATAACATATAGTAAATAAACTATATTATAATACAATATAACATATAATAATTGTAATCTATATATATAAAACTGTAGTTGTGTGAGTGTCTGTCCCCTTCGATTTAGATTCCTAACTACTCCCACATTTTGCGGTGCAGTTTAACCAAATTCGGATATCTTATAGTCGTGATTCATATCGAGCCCGTCTGGGTATTAGCGCGCGTCTACGATGAGTCTACGATTTAAAAAATAATTTAACATCATTTTTTATTCCATTTTAATGCATCATTTTTCGTATGTCGATGGCGGCGGAGTTGGCGTCCACGCTCACATCTGCACCTGTTTGCTTCTCCCCCTTCTTCCCTCCCTCGTGAAGCTGTGGGGAAGGGAGTGTAAGGAAATCAACGTCGTAAAGCGTTGTCAAGGAGACCAGCGTTCTTTTAGAACAACGACTTCATGGCTTGAAGACACCAAAACAGAAATGGCTAAGAAAGCCCGAATTGGCATCTATAAGGGAAGTAACTCTCTAAAAATGCTTATATAGTTATTTCCCTTACAAACCCGAGCAACGCCGGGCGATACTGCTAGTCTTACATATAATAAAACGCACTGTGTCTCATCGGTCACGTTATGAAAAGTGGGTGACAGTCACAGATGCTAAAGCAGGCGAACAGCATCCAAATGTTTTGCTCTGAAGACGGTAATATTTTAATGATAAATAAAACTGAAAAATTTATCGAAAATTATTTTTACTTCATACCCACAAACGCGCGCGCGCGCACACACAAACACACACATACACTCACACCTTAATTTTTTTCTTTTGCTTTAGTCCATCTTCCATATTTGCATTTTCTTATACAAGCCCTTATTTCCTTTTCCAAGTAAAGGATAATATATTTTACTGAATTTCATCGATTTAAAAAATGTAAGGCGCAGGAGTGGCTGTGTGGTAAGTAGCTTGTTTACCAACCACATGGTTCCGGGTTCAGTCCCACTGCGTGGCACCTTGGGCAAGTGTCTTCTACTATAGCCTCGGGCCGACAAAAGTCTTGTGAGTGGATTTGGTAGACGGAAACTGAAAGAAGCCCGTCGTATATATGTATATATATGCGTGTGTGTGTTTGTGTGTCTGTATTTGTCCCCCTAGCATTGCTTGACAACCGATGCTGGTGTGTTTATGTCCCCGTTACTTAGCAGTTCGGCAAGAGAGACCGATAGAATAAGTACTGGGCTTACAAAAGAATAAGTCCCGGGGTCGAGTTGCTCGATTAAAGGCGGTGCTCCAGCATGGCCGCAGTCAAATGACTGAAACAAGTAAAAGAGTAAACACATGTGCGCGCACACATACTCATACTCTCATATACGCATAGATACACATGCATATGTATGCACATGCGTAAGTTTATATATATATGTATGCGTATATATCAGTGTATATATATATATATATATTATATATATATATATATATATTATATATATATATATAAACGTATATAAACGGTGGTCCCCCGGCATGATCGCAGCTTTAAAGCTGAAACGCTTTAAAGACTTTAAAGTATATATATACACATAAATATATATATGTGTGTGTGTATATACATATATATGAAGGTATATATGTGCATATGTATATATCTATATCTATATCGTCTTCTACTATTTCGTAAGGCTGAACAAAGCCTTGTGAGTAGATTTGGTAGATGAAAACTGCAAGAAAACCTCCGTATGTAAGTTTGTATTTGCTTATATATGTATGCACATACATACATACATACATACATACATACACACATACATACATACATACATACATACATACATACATACATACATACATGCATGCATGAATACATACATACATACATACATACATACATACATACAAGCATACATACATACATACATACATACATATATATATGCATATATATACATGTATATCCATGTATATGTACATATATGTGTGCATGTGTGTATCTGTGTGTTTGTACATAAGTACAAATATAGTTCAACCAAGGCGTTACAATCGTATCTGATTCTTCAAGTTCTTCAATTCTGTGTATGAACTATACATACATTTACTATATAGCTGACGTTTACTAATGGCTTTTTTTTCCATTGTGTTTACGTGCCATTTTCTCTCACTAATAAAACTGTCGGCATTTTTGATGACACGGGTATGCTCGTAATATCTATATAACGCTTGCTGATTTAGGCTTAGCTGGTACTTTCATCGATGTCAGAAGGATGAAAAGAGCAAAAGAAAAGGAAGCAAAGAGTACTTTGAAGAAGTTTGGACTCAGAACGTAAAGAATTAGAAAACTACCGGAATCTATCTATTTTACCTTGCACTCAAGCGATTTCCCAGTTGTTCGCTTTGAAACAATATTAATAACTAAGTTGGACATGTGAAAATTCCACAGAACGAAAAACATTAAGAGAAGCTATTTAAGAAAGAAAGGATGATTTTTATTTTTATTTTGCTAAGTTGTTTCACTTCCAGTCACAATAATATGATTTTGAAATTCTCCTCTGCTAAGCACTTTATATTTCTCTCTTTCTCTCTATCTCTTCAACAAACATTTTTACCATATAATTCTCCCCTTCATGTCTTTAACATTTCTCTCTTTCTCTTCACCTTTCCCTCTCCACCCTACTGTACATCATTAACATTTCTCTCTATCACTTTTCTCTCACCGTCTTTTTCACTCACTCTTCGTTTTTCCCTTCAACTAATCACGTGATGCATTTGGCCTTAGTGTATTATTATACTACTATCTTCTTTCTAATCTACTCGCATTTCTCCCCCCCTCTCTCTCACACTTTTACACCACAATCACTCACTCTACCTCCACCTCTCTAACTAACTAAAGTATAACAGGTAAACGAAGAAGCAGATTATCATATAGATGGCTTCCAACTTTGGCACAAGGTCAGCTATTTGGAGAGATGAGAATACTAATCGATACTACCAACCCCAACACTACATTGGAACTTTATTTTATCGTTCCATGAAGGATGAAAGGAAAAGTTGACTGCGGCGGTATTGAAATCAGAGCGTAAAGAGCCGAAACAAGTACTGCGAAACATGTCTCTACGCCCGAACAATTCTGCCTCTTCATCGTCTCATTATCATATAATATATGATAAAATATGCTGTAATGTAAGTTACCAATAAAATGGTACGGTGGTTAAAGCAAGGAATAGGTTGCTTAGACGTTAATCGTTGTGACTCTCTAAGTTCAAATTTCGCTGAGATCAACATTGCCTTTTATACTTTTGGGGTCGATAATTAAAGTACCAACACTTCATTGGTAACGATTTTTCTGTCTTTCTGTTTGTCTAGTTTCCTATCTCCTTGAAGGAATTGGTTCTAGTCAGACGTAGAGAAGAAAGGACTGGCTTCAGTAGATCTAAAATTGTTCAAAACTCACCGTTCTATGATATAAATTCTCAATATCAGTGAGGGGAAGGAAAGTTTGTCAAATGGTCACATTTTGACGAATTTGTAACTTGTTTACCTGTTCGTTCAAATCTACGAACAGATTTCTAACAACAGAAAGCAATTATTACTGGAGGAAAGATTTCAGAAAAACATAGTGAAATATTATGTCGGCTACACTCTCCTACTTTCCTAAATTTTTATATCAAACATTAGACGTTTTACCTCCTGAAGAATGCAAATACAGAGTTTAGATAGGTTGCCTTTGATATAGTTTGATATTATATAAACTTGTGGTGCTATTGGCTGCTTGATTTTTTTTTTATTTCTGTGAATGTTGATCTAATCGGAATGTTAAAGTTACCATAACGGCGAAAAATATTGGTGTCTAACTGCGACAAGGTTACACTCTTTGTTTGTGGGGTGTATAGTCGATATTATCGATCCAAGTACTTCACTGGCACTCATTTTATCGACCCCGGAAGGATGAAAGATAAAGTTGTCTCGGCAGGATTATTATTCAAAATATAAAAGAATTTCACAAAATACTGCAATATTTTTCACTGATGCCATATCATTTTTGCTATTCACTTTCCTCCATTAACAGAATCCTATTGATGATTCACTCTTGGTATTACTACCGAATGTTTTAAATATAATAGTATATTCAACATAAATGTTAATTTATACGAAGTAAATATGTTTCGTAACAGAAAATAACTTTGCTACGAACATTGCAATCAGTGAAGCATTGAGCTATCAACAGAAAGGACAGCTCTGTATATGGTTTTGTGACCAAGACATTTAACTTTTTAAATAACTCAGTCTACGAAACTGAAAATAGGCAATTTTAATTTTAGGTTGGAAAGAAAGTCCAGTCGCATTTTTGACATTATCACTTTCAGGGTACATTTTCGGTAAAATAAGAATTAATTCTTACATTCTAATTTCTTTTACTTTCTTTGTGGATTACTAGTTAGATTCGTATCGGGTTTACTCTTTTAAAGTAAGTTTTAATCAGACCCATATCAGACATTGCGTACTGTATAAAAACCAAAAGGAGCTCTTCAGTTATGGGAACAAGAAATGTTTGTGCTGTCTATAGAAATGAATCTTTAAGTGCCCAGACATGCCAACGATGGTTTGGTGAGTCTCGTTCGGGAAATTTTCTTTCGCACATTCCCTTCGATCTGGACTGCCAAGTTCTGTTAATGTTGAGGTTTTGAAAACCTTAGTTGAGGAAAATTTAAAATAGATTGCATGAGAATTAGCAGAACAGTTTAATTCAAGTCACGATTCCATCATAAAATGCCTTCGCGAACTAGGAAAAGGGTCTTAACTTGGTCAGAGGGGTTCATCATCATCTGACTGCTTCTTAGCTTAATTAAAAGGGTTGCTCTCTGATTTTCATTGCGGGGTAGGCTTGCTACTGAACCCTGCTTGGGTAGAATTAGCACACTTAATGAAAAGTGGGTCCTCTATAATCATATCCTACGAAAAACCAATGGTATGCAGCCAATAAAAATAAGAAAAAAAGAATTCTTCCTCTAACCAGAACTACACTCACCAAAAGTTATGCTCTGTTCTTAGTGAGATATGAAGGGTTTCGTCTATCATCTATATAATAATCTGCTTGTTCGTTCGCTCGTTATACTTTTGTTAGTTAGAGAGGTGGCGGTGGAATGAGTGAGAGGGAAAGGCGAAGAGAAAGAGAGAAATGTTAAAGACATGAAGAGGGGAATAGTATGGTTCAGTTTGTTGAAGAGGTGGAGAAAAAGTGAGAAATATAAAGTGCTCAGCAGAGAGAAATTTTAAAATCATATAATATATTTTAGTAACCGGGAGTGAAATAACTTAGCAAAATAAAAATTAAAATCATCCTTTCTTTCTTAGATAGCTTCTCTTAATGTTTTTCGTTCTGTGGAATTTTCACATGTCCCACTAGTAAAGAGTTAAACCAAAATAAAACAGTTAATGCAGATTTGTAGTGTCGTCAATTAGAAGCATTGTACAAAAATTTACAGAAAAATAATCCATCATTGGTCTGGCGTAAAGAGACGTTACTCTTACACGATAATGCAAAATCACATATTGCCTAAGTCACTCGAGAAAAGATTATGGTACTAAATATTCTTTTCTACTCTAGGCACAAGGCCCGGAATTTTTGGGGTGGGTGCCAGTCGATTAGATCGACCCAAGTACACAACTGGTACTTAGTTTATCGACCCCGAAAATATGAAAGGCAAAGTCGACCTCGGCGGAATTCGAACTCAGAACGTAGCGGCAGATGAAATACCGCTAAGCATTTCGCCCGGCGTACTAACATTTCTACCAGCTCGCCGCCCTAATGGTACTAAATACTGAAGTTTTGCTTCATCCTCCTCACTTTGTTGTCCTTGCTCCATTTGATTATTATCGTTTCAGATCATTGCAACATTATTTAGAGAGAATATAGTTTATTGATTGTGAAGAGGTTAAAAATAATATCAGAGTGTTTCTTTGTTTTGAAACCTGAAGAACTTTTTTTTTCCCGAGAGGTCAACAATTTGCCAAATAGTTGGGATTTTGTGATTAATAAGGAGGGAGATTTTATCTTTATTCAATACATCAATTACGACCGAAGGGATATTTGTTTCCCATTTTTGAAATGCAACATGATTTTCTTTCCAACATAATTTACTACTATAAATAGTGGAATTACGATGAAATTGAAGATCATTTCTTTAGCTTGCAAGACTGCTTGGCTTCTGTTAGATTGTCTCACTTTTGATAGCCTCCATGAAGATAAAAAGATTTTACAAAAGCTCTATGACTTAATGAATTGAGTGATACATCATCATCATCATCATCATTATAGTGGCGAGCTGGCAGAATCATCAGCACGCTGGACGAAATGCTTAGCGGTATTTCATCTGCCGTTACGTTCTGAGTTCAAATTCCGCCGAGGTCGACTTTGCCTTTCATCATTTCGGGGTCGATTAAATAAGTACCAGTTACGCACAGGGGTCGATATAATCGACTTAATCCGTTTGTCTGTCCTTGTTTGTCTTCTCTGTGTTTAGCCCCTTGTGGGTAGTAAAGAAATAGAAATAGGTATTTCGACCGTGTCGCTACGTTCTGAGTTCAAATTCCACCGAGGTCGACTTTATGTTTCATCCTTTCGGAGTCGATAAATAGGTATCAGTCAAGCACTGGTGTCGATGTAATCGACTTACCCCTCCCCCAAAATGGCTGCCCTTGTGACAAAATTTGAAACCATTCTTCTTTTTCTTCTTCTTCTTCTTCTTCTTCTTCTTCTCTTCTTCTTCTTCTTCTTCTTCTTCTTCTTAGGGCAGTGAACTGGCAGAATCGTTAGCACGCCGGGTGAAATGCTTAGCAGTATTTCGCCCTGTCGTTACGTTCTGAGTTCAAATTCCACCGAGGTCGACTTTACCTTTAATCCTTTCGGAGTCGATAAATTAAGTACCAGTTGAGTACTGAGGTCGATGTAATCGAGTATCCCCTCCCCCAAAATGTTAGGCCTTGTGCCTATGTAGAAAGGATTATTATTATTATTGTTGTTGTTTTGTTCCTTCTTTCTTCAAATTTTCTTCCATTTCTCGCCGAGTGTTTTCCGTACACATAGGGTAGAGAAAATTATTGTATGCATTTCCAGATTACACACGCAAATTCACAGGTAAGAAAATGTATTAAAAAAATAATAAATAAATTCATGAATGGATGTTGTTTTCACAGCGATAATGCTGTTGCAGTTAACACGACTTTTTACACTTCCTTTAGGGATGGTAAGCCTGGTATCATTTTCAAATAGGTTTCAGTACCTTTTTTTTTATCATTCCTAGAGATCCTACAATCACTGGTACTGCAGTCGCCTTGAAATGCCACATTTTTTCAATTTCTATTAGCAAGTGTTTATAATTACTGATCCAGCAAGTCTTTATATTATTATTATTATTCTATGTTTGACTTTTGCTTTATGTTTGTACAAGTTGGCTCCAAGTCTCACCCAGAGACCTCAAGAGACAACAGGTTGGAAGTTCACGTTGTTGTTATGCCTAGTGTGCCATATATTTGTTTTTTTTCTTTTTTCCCCCTCTTTTTTTTTGGTGTTGTACTAGTGAATGTCTAATAAATAAATTAAATAAAAAAAAAGTAGAAAAAATAGAAAAACAAGTTTGTTTTAAATCTTGGGATTACATAGAAAGTATTTTGCGTAGGATATGAGCAGTTCCCATGAGCACTATCTTTTAAATTTCTGCCATTTTGGGGTTTCCTGGTATCTGAGTTAGGTAGCAATCAGCCCCTTTTGCTATCATTCCCAGGGCACCTATGACAACAGGTATGTTTTAGTCATCAGGTTCCACATTTTGCTGATTTCTATTTCAAGATGTTTATATTTGCTCAGTTTTTGGTAGGTCTTGACAGATACGTTTATATCGATTGGGACAGTTATATCAATGAGGAGGCATGTTCTTTGTCTGAAGTCTTTCAATATGATGTCTGGCCTATTTGCATCTATCTTTCTGTCAGTTTGAATGGTGAAGTTCCAGAGGAGTGAGATGTGATCATTTTCAAGCACTGGAGGTGGTTTGTGTTCCCACCAGTTTTTTTCATGGGGCAAATCCAGGTTTTTGCAAATTACCCAGTGAATATATTGTGCAGCTCTATCATGCATGTTGAGGTACTCTGTAGGCGCTTATTATTATTATTATTATTATTGTTATTATTATTATTAAGGTGGTGAGCTGGCAGAATCGTTATTTCGAGGCCGACAATAAAATAAGTACCAGTCAAATACTGTGGTCAATTTAATCGACTTTCTCTTCCTATAAACAACTGCTGGCCCTGTGCCAAAATTTGAAACCATTGTATAAGTTGGTGAGCTGCCAAAACCATTAACACGCTGGGCAAAATGCTTAGCGGCATTTCGTTCGTCTTTACGTTCTGTGTTCAAATTCCGCCGAGGTCGACTTCGCTTTTCATACTTTCGGGGTCGATGGAGTAGCAGTCAAGTACTGAGTTCGATACAATCGACTTTCCCCTCCCCACAAATGCCAGTCTTTGTGCCTATAGTAAACAAAGGTCTATTACAAGCATCCTATGTGTTATTAAAGAAAAGAAAGCTATTTGAGTCGAAATAAAAATAACTTCAAATATAATTCAAAATTGATGAGAATCAAGATTGCCAAAGATAGGTTTACAAACCAGAATTAACTTCTAGCAAGAACCAAAATGACTACAGTCAATTACAGAATCAGAGACCAAAATATCAAGCATTGAAGCTTTTTATGAACTAAATAAAGACACATTTAATTAAGGTTAATTAAAAACTGCACGCAATATCGATCGTTTTCTTTGACAGATCGTGATTTCTTTTAGAATGCGTCCTAAGGTAAACTTTACTTCTGTCCATTAATGAAGTCAATACATGCATTATTAGTGTACTTGTGTGTATATGTGTGTGTGTGTGTGTGTCTGTATGTGTTGTGTGTGTGTATATGTATGTTTATATATACATATATATATGTATGTAAATATATATATGCATATGTATATACGTGTATATATACAATTTAGAAAAATTAGAAACTTACGCGTAGCCAAGATCACGGCAAAGTACAGAAGCATCTTCATTGTCCCAGTCGCTATCGCATACGGTGCCCCAAACACCATTTTTCATAATTTCTACTCTTCCTTCCTTTGAATTAGATCCGTCTTTTAATCGTAGATCATCTAAAACAGAAATCATATATATATATATATATATATATATTATATATATATATATATATATATATATATATATATATATATATATATATATTATATATATATATATATAAATTATAATCTGAAGTGTACAATGTTATATATCCATTACGACCGTGCTAGGGATACAACGCAGTGTTAGGTAACAATCCGATTATGTAACTCTACACTCATCAGAGTTACAAATGGAATGAAACATGGTGACTGCTGTGTGTGTATGTGTGTGTGTGTGTGCGTGTGCGTGTGTGTGCGTGTGTGTGTGTGTGTGAGCAAGAAACATTATTAGTATTGGTATATCCTTATACACACGTTTACTATGAATAAACTGCACACCTCTTCAGTACATCGGCATATAACAACTAAATTGCACACGTACGTTCACATGTGACGTATAAAGTGAAGATTACTGCTGAATATTTCTATGTGGAGCTCGTTCTTATTTAGAGCCAAGTATATTAATAACTTGAACAATTACTTATCCCTGTTTCTTAATATATAAATATACATAAATAAATTCTACAGTAAAAATACATTCTACAATAAAAAACCTTCTATAAAGTAGCTAGATTTTCATATAAGTGCGATTTCACCATCTAGTGTCTCACATATGCAAAAGAAGAGAACAAAACAAAAAAAAAAACAACCTGTCATTTTTCAGATATGTGATGCCCCCAGCCAAAATAGCTTAGTTTTATTGTATATTTTTAAAATTAAAACTGCTATATCTAGCGCTACACTTTTTGTGCTTCCATTATACTTTTACTCGGTCTTTCATTATGTTGAGAAATTCGTTTGCGTATCTCTTCGTAAAATATTATGCAGAAAGTGTGTGCGTGTCTGTGTATGTGCGCATGCGTGGGCGTGTGTGTGTGCGAGAATTTACATACATACATACATGCATACATACATACATACATACATACATACATACATACATACATACATACATACATGCATACATGCATGCATACACACATTAAATTCTTTCTGTGAAAGCTAACTTTCTATGCAGAAACAATTATGGATGAAAAACTTTCCGGGTATTATTTTGCGAAGAGACACGCAAACGAATTTCGCAACACAATGAAAGACAGAGTAAAAGAGTATGAATGCAAAACAAGGTGGAGAAAATGCCAAACGAATACAAAAGGTATATTTATTTTCCCCGTGGTATGAAACGTTGGCTCTTGCACCATTTTGCATATAGTCATAGACAGCGATTTAGCTTACATCGGGCCTCGTTTCTTGTACGAAGTTGTTGACAAGTCACAAAAATGGCGAAATATCAGTGACTATCTCCCTGAATGGCGACTAAATAACCGCATATCCTCTTTTAGGATCCCAGAAAGGTGCAGTGTTACATCTTTGGTTAACTAGTTAACTACATATAGCGTTTAAAAGAGGAGGGAATGCCATTCAGGATTAAATGGAAGTTCTTGGAACAACCTGTACCATATCTAAGAGAGAGCAGACCTGAGGTCCATCTTAGATTTCAAAAGTAATATGTTTAGTTGGTGCTGTCATGAGAGAAAATTCGTGTTGGAGACTTGGAATTCCCTGCTTGCTGACTACTAAACGGAAATTGTAGATAAACTGGCCCTTTTCGGACGTAGTTGGAATCTTACAAAGGAAGATGACTTCATCTTGCCCAGAAGCGTTTGTGTATGAGTGTGTGTGCGTGTGTGTGTGTGTGTGTGTAGCGGGGTTCAATACACAATGGCACTCACAAACATACACTCCCTAACACGGCCGACATTCACTCAGTAGACCATTTCATACCACCCACAATATATGCTCCCACACAGATTGCACCCCTACACATCGCATGCACACATAAACGCCCCAAGTATTTTATCAAAATATAAAAGAAAGAAAACACACTAACGAACACAGGTGTGTATGCGGCCTTTGGGCCCTACCCCGGCAAACGCTATATATACTTTCCATTTCTACAAGAGCACCACCCTTAAATATGCATACATTTCCCATAAACTTTTTTCAGAAAACCCTTGATTGTTTTTTGGTACCAAGGGACACAAATCTGAACTTAATCCATGCTCAGTTTGTTTCATCGTCTTTTTCACAGCAACCAGATGCATCTGTTCATCTCCAACAATAGAGAGCAGTCACCATATTTTATTCCATAACTGCCACCTCTGAAGAGCGCAGGATTAAATTATCGGACTGTTACCTAATACTCCGTTGAATCTCTAATGCGAAACCAGTTGGTAAGATCACCCGTAAATTTCGATCTATAAACATATATACATAGCTAGGCAGATAGATGTTAGAATGTTTCCAGTAGTCACGCGACCTAAAGAATTTATGGGAAGGGAAATTTCACTTGTAAATTTTCTATTGGGTAAATACATGGTCTAATCAATAAGTATTCGGATTGTTGCCATAGTAACAAAGCTAAAGCATTCAGCGTAAAGCCGTTTGGCACAGATTGACCTAGAACTCTGCTGTGCATACGCACTAAGTTTTAACGTAATAGCTCACTTCCGCTGTTTACTGCAGTGCTTCGAAAGAAGGCGTGTAGCGTGTGATTGTCGCATTAATCATGAAAAAGAAAGTTGTCATGGCGATACCTGCTCAGAGGCTTACGCAAGGTTGCAGAAAGTGTATAGATAGGAGTGTATGAGCCGCACACAAACGAGTGGTTCAGACGTTTCCAAGATGACCGAAAAAATATGGATATTAACGAACGTTCTGGGAGACCCGCAACAAGCAGAACTGAGAAAAACAATGCAGATGTGCATGCAGCTGTAAGGGGAAATCGTCGGATCACCATCCTTAAGTTATCAGAGGATGTGCAGATCAGTTGCGGTTCAGTTCAGTCCGACGCGTGTCTGCCAAGTCTGTGCCAAAATTGCTTTCAGCTGACCAAAAAGACACTCGAGGTTTAGTTGCACAAGATTCTCTTTGATTGTGTCGAGAACGATGAAAACTTTTAGAAAACTTTGCGTAGGCCTCTGAGTTGGTATTGCCAAGCTTGTTGCAAAATTTGATGCAAATTATCTGCTCAACTTAGTCTGTCATAGTCAATGCGACGATCATACGCTACCACTTTCCTTCCAAGCACTGTTGTAAACAGCGGGAGAGAGGTAGAACATTAAACGTTAGTGCGCATCAACGGCAGAGATCTAGGTTAATCTGTTTGCTTTAGCTTTGTTAATATGGCAACAGTCCGGATACTTATTGATGAAACAACGTATAGCTGGTATTCGAAGTAGGGTTTAGTTTAGGAGTGTCTGATATCTATTTTAAAGATTAAAGACATTTCTGTGCTTATCTACTGCCAAAACTATAATTTGGGGTCCTGTTAATTTTGATGATAAAAAAAAAAAAATGCAAGTTATTTTGCAAGCGTTGTAAAATAAAAAGATAGTTTTCGAGAAAAAGACGCGGAGAATCTGTCCTGATTTTTGGTAGAAAGCTTCTTTGTTTCGTTTATCCTATTAATATTCTAAGCTAAGAAATTTTCCGCCATTATCCCTATTGAAATATGAAACTTTTGCGATTTTTATGAAATAACAAGTTTTACCGAAAGAAACATATTACGGTTAATATTTTGAAATCCTTGTAGGTGAACGTTGAGTGTTTTCATTTACTTTCATATTTATTTTCATATTGAAATTCAACATTTTCACTACTAGGGAAAAAATATCAATTATAGAAAGCATCATACGATATGATGAAGTTATTAAAAAAAATCATTTATCTTTTTTGAATGTCATAATATTACATAATATATACGTTTTCCAAGTGAACCAACGTTACGTGAAATAATTTTCAATCAATAGTATGAAGTTACACCCTCTGTTAGGCAAACTACCGTTTTATCTGCTTAGCAGAATTTGTAAAGCAACAAGGGATATGTAGATATATAGATATATAAAGTAAAAGGGAAAGAGACAGAACAGTTCCTTAATAGACAACCTAGAAACTGTTTATGTGTTTATTGATTCATAGGGGTAAAACCGAATTCTGTTAGAAAAAAAAAAGGAAAACAGATAATGAAATTATAAAGTATTGACTTCTTAATACCATCTCATTATAAAAGCTTAGTGTTTAGCAGTATATAAAGTTATCGTTTATACATTGGGTTCTCAGATAAATTCGTTCGTTTTTTTACCCCATTTATTCTAAACCTTTCCAGTGAAGCGAAAAAGCTTTGTATTTAGCGTTAATATGCCAGAAATTGTCCCCAGCGGGTATTTTAACCGGCGCCTGAGAGGTGCGGATTCGAGTCCTATGGTTGTCTGCTGAAAACCCTTTCCGTCATGTAAGGGTAAAATACACGTTATTTCTGCTGTTTTCACGGTAATTCTGTGTTCGAAATATTATTTTCTTGTCTGTATGATATTTTCTTTTATCGTTGTGTTGTATGATATTGTGTGGCTCTTGAAAGCAGTGACTGGGATTGGCGTTACAAGTGCAGCGAAGAGGAGAACTATAAATTTAATGACTGAATCTGCAGAGAAGGCCACTAGGTGGCTTTGGAAAAAATAGATAGACCAGTGGTTTGTTGCTATTGTGATGCAAGCTGGGTTGTGATCAACCCTTGCTAGTTCAACTGGGCGAGAGGTTTTGATGTTGAAACCTCCATCCCCCCAAAACGAAGTAATTTATCTGACAATCTATTGTAAATATTCTTTTAGACTTAGTCATGACCGAGCACTGAAGCTTTGTTATATAAGATCCGAATTGGCAGGAAACAGAGCAGTGAAAAAATCTTACGTCTATAGCACTCAACAGCGGCTCTTTCAGTGGAAGGACAGCCATGGAAACCCCACGCATCATGACTACAGTTGAGAAGATACGCATCATTGGTGGTACATTTTATATTAGACAAATGCACTTTTCCTGAACGATGATGCTCTCCACGGAGTACTTTTCCTTTCCTGAAAGGATAATATATAAACAACATCAATGATGGTGATGATGATGGTGAGAGTGATGATGATTGTGATGTTGATGATGATGGTGATGATGATGATGCTACTGATGATGATGATAATGATGATGATGATAGCAATGACAACGACGACGACGACACTGATGATGATGACAACAACGACGATGACGATGTCGATATTTCTTTGATTAGACACTCACACCAGTATATTGAACAAAATTTTGTATGACCTTTAGAGGATGCTGAAAATATATTTGTATACGGAATGTTACGAGCAAGTTACGTGGTAGAATTAAGACCCTCTTCAGGATCTTAACTACTGTCACTACTAATCAAATAAACCAGGGATAAATAAACCAATAATCTCACCTTTAGAATCAAAACTACATCGATTAAAGCGACTTTAGTCTCTTCCAGAGTAGGAAGAATACTCCAGAGAGACGATGTCCTGGGGAAGACGGTTTGATTTGTATAGTGGTGAGTGAGGGCAGGAGTTAAGGAAACGTGTGTCTCGAGAGTTGGTGGCGACAAATGGGTTAGAGTGGCACAAGAAGACCAGAAATTTTTCGGAGAAAGGGTTAGACGAAACTATCGATCCCCAGTACTTAACTAATACTTTTATCGACGCTGAAAGGGTAACGGACGAAGTTGACCTCGGCAGGAATAGAACGCAGAACATGAAGTGTCGAAAGAAATATTGCGAAGCATTTTCTTTGACCTGTTATCGTTTGTGCTAGCTTGTCGTCTTAGATATCTTTATTATAATAATCTCTTACGTAAACACGTGTCATTATATGATCCAACTCGAGAACCTCTAATCGGTCATTCTAACTACTGGAAATAACAACCAAATCTCAATGCCTCCTTTAAGGCCTGGGCACACTCAGCAGTTGCCATTAATCTCAAGGGTTCAGTGACCCAGTTGTAATTTATGTGTTTTATGGCTTGCTTTCGATAAATAAATTGCATAGGGCTCAGAGCATTGATTTTCCTGGAAGCGGGGTACTATAATGCGGGTAAGACAGCCCTACCAAATGTGACACTCATTTTCCTTTTCTTTCTTAAACACATAGAGAAGAAAGCGCAGCACTCATAAAAGACTCTTTTCATGGCTTCAGAGATGAGAGAAAGGGAGGAGGGGAAAACGGTTTCCTCAAGCCAGAGACTTGACTTATATTTTTGCAACAGTGTGAACCATTTCAAAGGTACCTACAGACTAATTGATGGTGATTGACCAGGTGACGGATTAAGTTTACTACCCCCAGTGTATACGAAATAATCTCTACATTTCAGTTACAAAAAGAAAGAAAAATAGGGTTGATGTCCTTTGGAGACCTTTCTAAAACTTGTCTATGTGCGGATCTGAATGAGATTAACACAGTTAATATATGGTCTGAACTCGCCCGGTTTAACACCATCATCTGGCGCATGGGGTAAGTTTAGCCGAGTCCAATCTGTTTCATGCATTCGGACCGAGTTCTCGGTTTAGGGATACCTTCCTTTCTCTTTGCTACCAGTTTCAGGTTGAGAGTACCCTAAAGGATCATGAGTTTTGCTTTCGCACCTGACTTAGAGATATAAAAGTGCTTCAGTCGAATAAATTTACATTGGTTAATAACCACTTTATCTTTTATATGTTTCAGTCATAGACTGCGGCCATGCTGGGGTACCACCTGAAAGTTTTACTTAAATAGATTGATCCTAGTATTTATTTAAATACTAGTAAGTACCAGTTTTTAAAATTTGGTACTTACTGTAACGGAGGGTTTCCGCTACTTTACGGGGACGTAAACAAACCCGCTGTCATAGTAGTAACTGATCAGTTACTACTATGATACTGCTGTTGAAACTTGTTCTTTGTCTATCTACTTATCCTCTTTGTGATTTTGGTTAATAGAATAACTATACAAATGAATCCTTTGAATTTAACTAAATTCTATATTTTTATGCAGCTGAAGATTGCTGTACATTTTAAAACTGGTGTAATGTTTGCATTGTTCAATTAAATGGAGTCGCATGAAACGATCGTACTGCATTACCTCTGGATATCCTTGTTGCTTATTTTGATTGTACATATATGTATATATATATATATACACTTATATATATATATATATATACATACATACATACATATATATATATATATATATATATATATATATATATATATTATATAATATATATATATAATATATATATATATATATATATATATGCATATATATATGTATATATAATAATAATATGAAGTAATATAATTCCAAACTTACAGGGAAAAATTCAATTTAGAAATACTAAATCAAATTTCACAAAATATAATATATATATATATATATAAATTAGAAAAAAACAACCTTTTATCAATTCAATAATGAAAAATTAAGTTACACCATCTAGAAAATTACATATTATAGAAAAATTAAATATAAGATAAAAAATATAACGATGATTAATTAATGTGCAAAATAATAAATAAAACGTATATATTTGTTATTTATTATTTTGCACATTAATTAATCATCGTTATATTTTTTATCTTATATTTAATTTTTCTATATTATGAAATTTTCTAGATGGTGTAATTTAATTTTTCATTATTGAATTGATAAAAGGTGGCTTTTTCTAATTTTCATATATATATGTATATATATATATATATATATATATATATATATATATATATATATATATATATATATATACACATACATTTAATGGGCTTCTGTGCATCGGATGTCTATATCTATCTATCTATCTATCTATCTATCTATCTATCTATCTATCTATCTATCTATCTATCTATTTATCTATCTATCTATATAATAGATTTCTGTGTATCTAATATCACTCACAAGCTGAAGTTTAATCCGGGCTACGTCGAAAGATGCCTGAGATGCCAAGCAAGAGAATCGAACTCAGAACGACGTAGTTGCTAAACAAACATCATAACGAATCACACAGTCATACCATAGAAACGAAATAAAGACTATTGAAATAGATCAACTATTTTACGAAATAACTCCGGAAGAAGCTGATAATGGATAGAAAACAAAGAACGGGAATGAGTGAATAACAGAAGAAAAAATGTATAAGCGAACATTGAAGTCAACGCAGAAAGGAAGCTGTGAAACGACATTATACTGAGTGAAAATATTGACATGATAGAGTAAATTTAGTATAAAATATTAAAAGACAACAGCAGCTAAGAAGTAAAGAATCTAACGAAAGAAGTGTAAAACGAGGAACTGCAGGAAGTTTGGAAAGAAAAATTACCCAGATGAAATGAAAGACTGAATCAGTGCATGTAACAAATATTGGAAAAACATAGTTTTAGAAACTAATGGAAGGAATATGAGGGGGAAGAGGAGAAGGAGAAAGAGAAGGAGAGGGAGGCGGAGGAATATATAAACAAATATTTTTAAGAAGGGCTAAAGTAGAAAATGCAGTTAAAATTAAGAAGGGTTAAAGTAGAAAATGTATTAAAAAAATCTATTCTGAGAAGTTTGATGAGATGTCAAAAGTGGAAAATTTTGTAAAGATTTACAAGTTGATAAATTCAGCAATATAAAAAAAAGGAAACCTCATAAAATATAGAGGAAACAATTCTAAAAATACAGGAAAGGTGAAGGGTGAATTAGGGTTTATTAGGAAAGAGTATTTGGAAGTCGCTGGCGTTAAATCAGATCCAAGACTTCTCCAATGTATTGTTTTCTATCTATCTATCTATCTATCTATCTATCTATCTATCTATCATCTATCTATCTATCTATCTATCTATCTATCTATCTATCTTATCTATCTATCTATC
>NC_043001.1:75110051-75115051 GCF_006345805.1 Octopus sinensis
TTTAGAATAGGGGTTTAGCCCTTAATGAATATGACTTAGCAATAAATAGAATACTGATCAAAGTTGCAACAGAAACTTTCCTACATGCAAATTTTATATCAACATATCTAAATGGCAAACACCTTTTCACAGTTCCTTTCAATCAGGTGCATATGTACTTAAGATCTACTCAGCAAATAACAGCTTTCTTATAAGGAATTACTGATAAATAATATCTTACCTTTGGAAAGAGTTATACCAATGATTTTGTTTGGTGCACAAGTTGTGCTCCAAACCAAGCTTGGACACCCACCCAGTGAAGGTTCGTTTCCATTACACTTTGAATGTTTCAGAAGCGGAAGTGTTGGGTTTACTGGATATATTGTACCTTTTCTAGAAATATCAAAGAATGACGTTAAATAAAGAATATATATAGTTAATCCAAACATGGACAAAGAGAAAACACAACAACGCGAGGACGTGGAACAAGTATAGTGTTATTGGACGCTCAGGAAAGGAAAGAAAAAAGGAGGATTTAACGTTTCGAGCGGAGCTCTTCGTCAGAAACATAGAAAAAGGAAAGGTCCAAGGACGGGAAGACGGAGAAAGAAAATCGCCAACGATACACACGCAGTCACACACACACACACACACACACATACACACACACACACACTCCAATCACACACATACTCACACACACACACACACACACACACACACACATATATATATATAATTATACACACACATACTAAAGGAAGTTAAAAATTGTCCACACTTCCTCTAAAAGTTTCTTTATGTTGGTCGCAATTGTCTTCAACACTCGCATGCCAAAAGCTAGTATTCTTGTGGTTATGCAACCGACGTTTGACTTTGGTTGCTCTAGTTTTCTTACTTGTCTTACAAAGAAAACCTGGCCGCTCCACTGGTAGTGTACACCAAGGAAGATCTAGTGATCAGTGATCCGATTTCTCCTGTCTGAAAATGTGTCATGGGCTGAAATTCGTCGTAGGCTTTTATTACAATACGAAGACAGCAGTGCTCTACCGCGTAGAAATGAATATGAATGGATCGAGAAGTTTAAAAATGGTCGACCAAGTGTAAAGCACAAACAGGGAGCAGGAAGCCCATCGACCTCCACGACGAAAGTGAAGATTCAACAAGCTAGAGAGATGGTTCTGGTGACCATCGATAAAGTGGTATGTTCTGTACAAATTAGTCATGGTTCTGCATACGAAATCATCTACGGCAAGTTTCTCTTCTGTAAAGTCATGACAGCTTAAGTGCAATCGTGTGGAGATATGTCGACGGTTACACAATCGCTACAACGATGAAGGCGAAGCTTTTTTGGTGAGAATAGTCACAGAAGATGACACACGAGTCCATCACTTTGAGCCAGAATCCAAAAGCAGAGTATGGAGCAGAAACATCCAGAATCGCCAGTGGAAAAGAAATTCAAGACTCAATCTTATGCAAAGAAAGTGATTGTAACAGCCTTTTGGAACACAAAAGAGCCTATACTGGAACATTACCAGGAAAAAGGGCCCACAGTTACCAATGTAAGTTACAGTGAAATGCTGGCCAATTAACTGAAATCAGCAATTCACCATACGCTGAGGTCTATTGTTAAAGGAACTATTACTGTTGCACGACAATGCGCTCCCACACATGTCCGCTCACACCGTTGAAACCATTGAAAAATTGGTTTTTGAGTTGCTGGAACACCTTGCATTGAGTCCAAATCTCGCCCCTTCTGACTATCCATCAAATCGGGTGACCGAGTAGAGGATCTCGTTTGCACTTGTATTAATTATCAGGGAACTATGATATAGGTCTCACATGAAAATGCAATTTGATCAGTTATGAAAATTATAATTTTATATTGTAAGAAAGGTAACAGCTCCTGATAACTAGCTTTGTGTTAGTCCTTCCCGATCTTTATGCTCTGAGTTCAAATCCCACCGAGGTTAAACTTGCTTGTTATCTTTCCAGGGTTAATAAATAAAGTACCAATCATGTACTATGGTTAATTCTTCTTGTTCTTTTGGTTTGCTTGTCTCTTTCTCCTCCTCTGAAAAGAGGTCAGACTTCAAGAGAAAATTTGTTTTAATCACCTGACGAAAACGTCCTTTTCATGATGTAATCGTTGTAATTGAACTATTCCTCAATAAAAAAAATACGTCTGGAACAGTTGTAGTGAATCTTTAACCCATTTATGCTTATATATATATTTATTTGACACTATCTGTGATATTACAAAATAACTAATAATTTATACAACATAGTCTTTCAATATGAACTTTTGAGCATATGTTATTATATATATATATATATATATATATATATATATATATATATATATTATATATATATATATATATATATTCATTTGTATATACAAATTAAAGGACAATATCGACGAATTGAAGTCTCAGTTTCGAATACATAAATATATAATGAATACACAGACGCACACACATACATATATACATAATACACACATACACACATAAATATGTATTTATGCATGTATGTTATAAATTATCACAAATGTGAGACATTCTTTGATAATAATAACCTATAAATAGGACGTTCATATATTACACTCGTATATGATCGATTGAATCGAAGTCAGGTGATTGCTGGCTTATTAATATCGATCTTGAACGGCTAGAAATAAAAGACTAACCCGGCGATATTTGAATACAGTATATGGAGTTATGAATCAACATACATTGTGTAAAATCAGTTTGAAGATACCACGATCGAAGTCCAGCTAAGCCAAAGCGTATACAGCAGGCCACGATCTAACTTATGCACTGTCCGATAATAATAATAATAATAATAATAATAATAATAATAATAATAATAATAATTGAGAAGGATGAACGTGAAGGGAAGTAACTAAGTGGCGTAAAGAATTTTAATCGACCTTTTATGCATGTTGCCGTCAGTTTCCTTTAATGTCGGTCAATACTGTGATTCTTTTTGATATTAGTTTTTGTATATATCACCCTGTGATGTATCTAGACACACCATCAGTGATATTTCTTGGGGGTCATTAAGTGTTTTGAGTCTTGCAACATCAAGCACTCAACTTGGTGGTTCAGCTGGGGCTGATCAGCTTGTGTCCAGTAAACACTACCCTTGCAGTGCTTCTACCTTCTAATGCCTACCACAGACATCTTGAAGCAACCTCCGCTGTGTCTAGAGTCAACCTGATGGCTTTCCTTCTATTGACTTCCTCTCTATCGTATTCTCTCCCATCCACTTACATATTGTTATGTTACTCTCTCTAATTCATTTCATATTTTCAGAAAGTAAAAGAAACATTTTCAAAATAAAAAATCTCGTATATTATAGCAAATGAGTATATTATAGACCAAACGGGTATTTATGTGCTTTCGGTTTCAAGCCCCATGTGCGGTAACTTGAGTAAATGTCTTCAACCACAATGTGAGGTCGACTTAGATCTTGTGAGTGGATTTTGGAAAACGGAAAGAGTGAGGAAGCTCGTTGAAAATGCTATTTTTGAGGCTGAGTGGCAGACATAATGTCTTCTTGAGTGGGACACATAATAAGAATCTGGTTTTATCCACCCCATCCGGCTTTGAAGTGATTTTAGCTACTACCTTTTTATTGTTAGCATCCAGGCCGGGTCTCTGCTTCGGGGATATTTCACGGAAAGAGTCACAGAGGTTGTCCTTTCTCCTCTGACTTAAGCCATTAAGAGCCAAACAAAACAAGAACAAACACTAACAGAGTTTGTGTACTTACGTGTAACCCATCATTCGAGCCAGAACAGTTCCAATGTTGGCATCATTTGTATAACAAATGCCTCCCCATTGTCCATTAAATAATACTTCCACAGTCCCCTTATGAGGTAGAGAGCCTGAAGTCAGCCTAACTTTTACTGGAAAAGCAATAAAAGCAGAAGAAATAAATTATAATTATAATTAAAGAATAATTGATAAATTATTCGGTTGTCAGATAAAGTCGTTCGTTCATTTATCTACTTGAGCTACATAGTCTGAAAAGAGGCAAAAATCCTTAAAATTTCAAAAGCAATAAACAAAAGTTGTTAAGGGAAAACAGAGCTATAAAAAGCCTCTTAAACTCTACGATGAATTCATTTTTCGTGTTAAATCATATAACACTGGAAAGGATTAAAATATATGGAAAGAAAAAAAAAGCGAACAAACCTACCTGATAATTCAATAGATATGCTAATGAGTCAATTGACAATTTCTTGGAGTATATACAATGGTTTCTAATTTAAGACCAAAGCCAATAATTTTGGAGGGGAGATAGGGTAGGACTATAATATCATATACAGTCCTAGATTGGTATTTTATTCTATCGACACCAGAGGTTCGAAAAGCTAAAGTTGACCTCGACGAGTTTGGAACATCATCGAAGCTCCCGGGACGTAAAAACCAGAAGTATTACCTCAAACCACTCTTTGCCTAACGCTTTAAGGATTCTGCCAATCCACTACCCATGGTAAACACATAATAAACGAAATACTCTGGGTCTTCTTTTGGTCATGGCTGATCATAAACTTTTGTAACTGGAAATTTCCTTTCCAATATGCAAACTGGGATAAGGTTTTTTTTTGTGCGCAAATGGCTATGTGGTTAAGAAGTTGGTTTTGCAGCTGTGGTTTTGTATTCAGTCCCACAGTGTGGCCTATGGGTTACTATCTCTACTACTGGTCCGGGCAAGCCAGTGCCTTGTGAATGAATTTGGTAGACGGAAATTCTCTCTCTCTCTTCTCCCTCTCTTCTCCCTCTCTCACCCTCTGTGTGTATACATACATACATACATACATATATATATATAAACAGACATAATACATATAAATATATATATATATGTATATATATATATATATATATATATATATATATATATATATATATATATATATATATATATGTATGTGTATGTGTGTGTTGTATGTATGTATATATATATGTATATATATATATGTACATACATGTACATATTCATATCTA
>NC_043001.1:75120051-75137551 GCF_006345805.1 Octopus sinensis
CAAGGTCATATGCTTTTTATCTTGATATGAGATCACCATGTCGCGCACATATGGTCGTGATGCATGTGCCTCGTGTACTCTTATCAGACGGGAAGTCATGATGAGTATACTGGGCTTCCTATACTCTCACTCAATAATAATAATAATAATGATAATATAATAATAATAATAATAATAATAATAATAATAATAATGATGTTGATGATGATTATGATGATGATGATGATGATAATAATAATAATAATAATAATAATAATAATAATCATAATGATAATAATATAATAATAATATATAATAATAATGATAATAATAAATAATAATAATATAATAATAATAATAATAATAATAATAATAATAATAATAATAATATAATAATATTGTGAGAGAGAGCAGTGCAAGCCATCAAAGTGATACTGGGGTAAAATATACGAAGTCCATTATTTATCATTATTATTATTATTCTATGTTTGACTTTTGCTTTATGTTTGTGCAAGTTGGCTCCAAGTCTCACCCAGAGACCTCAAGAGACAACAGGTTGGAAGTTCACGTTGTTGTTATGCCTAGTGTGCCATATATTTGGGGGTTTTTTTGGTGTTGTACTAGTGAATGTCTAATAAATAAATTTAAAAAAAATTGTTTGTTTTAAACCTTGAGATTACATAGAGAGTATTTTGCGTAGGATATGAGCAGTTTCCATGAGCACTATCTCTTGAATTTCTGTCATTTTTGGGTTTCCTAGTATCTGAGTTAGGTAGCAATCAGCCCCTTTCGCTATCATTCCCAGGGCACCTATGACAACAGGTATTGTTCTAGTCTTCAGGCTCCACATTTTGCTGATTTCTATTTCAAGATCTTTATATTAGCTCAGTTTTTGGTAGGTCTTGACAGATACGTTTATATCGATTGAGACAGTCATATCAATGAGGAGACATGTTCTTTGTCTGAAGTCTTTCAATATGATGTCTGGCCTATTGGCATCTATCTTTCTGTTAGTTTGAATGGTGAAGTTCCAGAGGAGTGAGTATTATTATTATTATTATTATTATTATTATTATTATATTATTATTATTATTATTATTATTATTATTATTATTAGTAGTAGTAATAATGAAAAAAGCAAATCAAAAGGCATAAAATTAACGGTAGTACTTTTCGAGTAGATTTTCTTTCCTATCTTCTTTTCTATTTGTACCTCATTCCTTTATCTATTGAGCTCAATAATGCGAAATTAGGATAAAAGATACAAAACAAGACAATCACCTTTTCTACAAGGATGATCTAAAATTTTATGCTAAAAATCACTGCGAGCTGGAGGGTCTTCTTAAAACCGTAAAAGTATAATCATGAAACGCACGGACTTTGGTTTAGATAAATGGGTTAAGTTAACATTTTCATTCCCAACATCGTGGTTCCGGGTTGAGTACCACTGCATGGTACCTTGGGCAGATTTCTTCTACTATAGCCGCGGGTCGACGAAAGCCGAAAGAAGCTCGCCGTATATGTATGTATGTATGTATGTAGTATGTATGTATGTATGTATGTATGTATGTATGTATGTATGTATGTAAGTATGTATGTATGTATGTTATGTATGTATGTATGTATATATATATATATATATATATATTATATATATATATATATATATATATATATATATATATATATATACATATATACACACATATATATATATATGTATATATGTATGCATATATGTATATATTTATTTGTATATGTCTTTGTGTCTGTGTTTGCCCCCCTCACCACAAGAAAACCGGTGTTGGTGTCTTTACGTTGACGTAATCTAACGGTTCGGCAAAAGAAACCGATAGAATAAGTGTGAAGCTATAAAAATTCCTGGGGTCGATTCATTCGACTTAAGCAAGTAAAAAATATAAATGATAAAAGATATCTACTACTACTTTGTAACTTAAACAAGAGGAAACATATGTATAGTTTTGTGTCAATGATGGTGGCAGAATATAATTCTCTCAAATGAAAGAACAAATAGAAAAAGAATTTCACAGAAGAATAAGGCTTATCTTAAATACGGTGCTTAAATCACAAAACCGATTTAAGGTAATACATTAACGATATCAGTTTTTCAATACAGCTTCAACACAATTAATTGGATTTTTGAAGACATAGAAAAGATGTACGTGAAAACCAGAAAGCTACTCGTATCACGCAATATATATCGTTTAAAAGCAGACAATGAACGTTTATGCCACCTTAGAATTGAAGGCGGCAGAAATCATATTTCACTTGAAATCTCCTCTAAAGCAACTATCACCGATTTTAGAGTAGATAAACCTCCAGTGTAGGTAATAGTGAAGAAAGTTTAATAAGAGCTGCTAGAATCACACTAGGACAGAGGGAAACCAAAAAGCTAAATGAAGTTAAAAACCAGGGAAAACATTATCTGACTTGAAAGAGAAGGTTTGGTATGGTAGATGCCCAAAGATAATTGCAGGAAATAATAGTAGTGAGACATGGTTATGGTCGCAGAAAGGTTGAAAAGGGAGACAAAAGTGTGTTAGCAGCAGCACGAGGTCAAGTATTGAGGTATAATTGGATAAAAGCTAAGATAGATTAAAAAAAAAAAAACATTAAAAATAATAAGGGTGAAAAATTGAATATTAATTTGATTAACATCAATTTAAAACCGGTGGTCTAGCATATTGAAAATCAGAAGTTTCATTAAAACTTATATTACATACATATAAAAGGTATGACCTGTAAGTGGACATCCATTATGCTAGAAGGAGATCCGCTATGGTCTTACCACTATTGCTAAATTTTCTTGAGAACAACCCTTTCTTCGTGGAAAGACCATAGCGGAACTTCTTCTAGCATACTGGATGTCCACTTTCAGGTCATCCTTCTTATATATATATATATATATATATATATATATATATATATATATATATATATATATATAAACAGGTAGATTCCAGCGTAAGTTATCTAAATCAAAAGTGGAAAGTGTTACTCATATAATAAGTGAATGTAGTATGCTGGCACAGAAAGAATACAAGAAAGATATGGCAATTTAGGTATCTAAGGTTACTTGTTGCAGCCCGATGTTAGGAATTTTTCTTTTCCAACAGTCCAATCAGTTGTGCGTATATGAAATAATAATAATAATAATAATAATAATAATAATAATAATAATAATGATAATAATAATAATAATAATAATAATAATAATAATAATAATAATAATAATGATAATAATAATAGATAATATAGAAGATTTAATAAAAAAAACAGAAACCTCTACTTACTCATAGCCAACTGCACGGCAGGCAAGTCGTGCTGCATGTTGATCAAAATAACGGGAACATACTCTTCCCCATCTCCCAGACATTTTCACTTGTAATTCTCCATGATCTTTGCCTCCACCATCCATTCGATATATTTCTAGAAAAGATAAACAATAGTAAAAGCAATAATGGAAGCTAGAATTGGTAGAGGTAATCAATATGGCGGACAATGAACACACTGTAATGGAATCTAACTTTCAATCTAAATAATGAAACATGTGCGTAAGTAGAAAGGACAGCTCAATCACTTCTTTCATACCAATCTCAACATCATCGCAAATGTCATCTTCATCATCATCATCATCATCATCATCATCATCATCATCATCATCATCACCGCCATCATCATCATCAGCAGCAGTAGCAGCAGCACCAGAAGCAACAGCAGTAACATTGATTACTCTCGTTGTTCTTGTCAATATATCCTGTTTTCATTATTAATATAAATGAATATGGCTGTGAATATACTTCTGCTGCTGTTGTTGCTGCTGCTGTTGACAAGGGCGATAATGATGACTGTGGTAATGATGAGGAGAATGTCGACTAAGATGATGACAATGATGACGACAATGATGATGGCGACGACTACGACGAAGTTGTAAATCTGTAGGAAGTGGAGACGGTGAAAGAGAATTAGAAAGTGGAAAATAACGAACAGTTTTGGCATTCACTTTTTACGATTTTTATATTGAAAGAGGACTAAGTTTTCCTTACCGTTTACACATCTCACTAGAGCAAAACGGGTGTCATTACAGGCTCGCTGTTGGTAGGTGCATGTAACCGGATTCCATTTTGTGCATACGAGCTTATGACTGCATGTAGTGATATTTTTGTCAATTTTAAGCAAGATTTCATCATTCAGAAGACTTCCATGGCTGTATAACAAAACAAACAAAAAAGAAAAAATACGTTCCGTCGTAAATAATCTTTATATAATACCAACCAGCATGAATGTTGTATGGATGATTGGTTGATTGAAAATCCAGTTAACGTCTTACATCGTATAGACAACTGGAGAGTGAGAGATAGATAAATAGATAGATAGATAGATAGATAGAGAGAGAGAGAGAGAGAGAGAGAGAGAGAGATATGGAGAGAGTAAAAAAAAAGATAAAGAGAGTGTTAGCAAAAGAGATGTATGATGATTGGCTTGGTGGTATGTAATTAATAAAATAATGCGCCCATCATATATACAAGTGGATGCTGAAAAGTCCCTAATTTTGGGTAAAAATAATACTGGAAAATCAGTTAATTATGATTTTATTCAACATGTTCACACTTATTGCAGAGTTCCTTCAATTTTTCTTGTAAAAGAACTTGGAAGTTTGGGTCTCTAATCAAGCCTTTTGCGACACCCTTAAAGCCAAGACCTTTTCACACTCCCTCGTACACACAATGGGAAACATAGAAGCATGGAGACAAAGGAGGTGGAAGAAGAAGAGGATTAGGAGGAAGAGGAAGAAGAGGAAGAGGAGGAAGAGAAGAGTAAGAAGAGGAGAAAGAGGAAAGCGAGTAAACGACAGAGTAATTATGGAAGGAATTCAAATTTCGCAGCAATAGGTTTTCGCTGAAGTAGTTTGCGATTATCTTAATTAAGAAAAATAATAACATACATGTTATGCAAATGAGAAATTTGCTATATTTTAAGGTGACATTTTTCTTTTGAAAATTAGTATTTCTTTTCATTATTTTGTACAAACACCAATAAATTTGATAAAAGTTAAAATATAATTATTGTACATATATACACCATATTTTCCTGATATCGCTCTTGGTGGCAAAAAGTTATCCGTCATATGACGGGTAACACTTTGGTTATTGTATAAAACTTCTGTTCGAAATGATTTATTAAAATGATACTGTGATCTCAGCTCAATCATTTACTTTACCTGGAAACAGGTGAGAGATGGTGACAGGAAGGACATCTAGTCATAGAAAACCTTCAACAAACTCCCTCAAACCCATGCCAGTATTAAAAACTGGACGTTAAAATTTCCAGACAAGAATAACAATTTTTTTAGAATTTGCATAAACACTACCATTGCTCCTGAAATTGTCAGTTAGTTAGAACTTAATGTGATGCAAAGCACCATTAAATACATTTTCGCCACACAGTTTTTGTGCTGCTCATGTTTGTGTATACTCTAATATATATATATATATATATATATATATATATATATATATATATATATATTATATATATATATATATTATATATATATATATATGTGTGTGTGTGTGTGTGTGTGTTTGTGTGTGTGTGTTATATGTGTATGTATATATGCATCTATCTGTCTCTCTATCTATCTTTCTATCTGTCTGTCTGCCTGTCTGTCTGTCCGAGGTCTGATTAATAAATATCCGGACTGTTGCTATAGTAACGAAGCTAAAGCACGCAGAGTGAAGCCGCTTGGCATAGACTGACCATGAAATCTGCTGTGCATGCGCACAAAGGATTTAGGCTTATACAATAAGGAGTAGAATACATTTATGGCTTACATAATTTGAATAATTCAAACTGACAGTATATTGGATCAATTGACATATGCCGTTATTATGTAGTGTATGTTCTCCGTTATAATTCCATACCAATAAATATTGCAATTCGATTGGGAAGTTTAAAATATAACTTACAAGTATCCTTTGGAATGACAAATATTTACAGCATCTGCTTCTGTAATACTTTGAATTAATGGCAATATTTTTCCGGCATTAAGGAGTTGTACAATACCTTTATGACCTTGAGAAAGGCTTATGGAATCGTTATGGAGCGTGACTGTTGAGAAATGAAAAAAAGAAGACGTTATTAATACATCTTACCAGAAGCGTTATACTCAGTATTATTCAAAAAAAGTATAAATCACAAAATAAATATTGATTTCAAATTTTTGCACTAGGCCAGAAATTTCGGGGACGGGAGTAAGTCGATTAGATCCACTCCAGCGCTCAGCTGGTATTTATTTTATCGATCCTGGAAGGCAAAGTCGACCCCGGCGGAATTTGAACTCAAAGCGTAAAGACGGACGAAATGCAGCTATACATCAAGCCCGGCGTGCTAACTATTCTGCAAGCTCACCGCCTTCAACAAATAAGGTAAATGTTAAAATAAGCATAGTATATGATAGCATGCAAACACGTAAAATTGGCGATATTCTTATTGGTCTTACATAACAATCTATCAATATACACAACTCTATATAAATACAATACAGTGTTTGCCAAGATTGTTGTGCGGTTCAAGAAGTCGCCCTGAAACTGTATGGTTCGGTACTCAAGTGCAAATGTATAGCATCACAGATGGCTGTGTAGGCAAGGGAGGAAGGGTGGACCTCTCAAACTATATAGTTTCGGGTTTGATTCTATTGTGGGCTGTTCTGGATATATGTCTTCTACTACAACCCCTGGTCGACCAAATAAAGTCTCTTCATAGACAATCTGATGTTACTTTGATGGTTTTGTAGTTAAGAAGGTCGCTCTTCAACTATGTGGTTTCGTTTTCAATCTTACAGCATGACATACTAGGTATGCACAGACACACACACGCATATGTGAGTTCGATTCCGCAGCGAATTGTGTCCTTGAGCAGAACACTTTATTTCAGGTTGTTCCAATCTATTCAGCTGACAAAAATGAGTTGTACCAGTAATTCAAAGGGCCAGCCTTGTTACATTCTTTGTCAAGCCGAATCTCCCTGAGAACTACGTCAAGGATATGCGTGTCTGTGGAGTGCTCAGCCACTTGCACGTTGATTCCACGATCAGACTGTTTTGCTAATCGGATCAACAGGAAGACATGTCGTCATAAGTGCTAGCTTATCTATCTATCTATCTATCTATCTATCTATCTATCTATCTATCTATCTATCTATCTATCTATCTATCTATCTATCTATCTATCTATCTATCTATCTATCTATCTATCTATCTATATACAAGGTATGATGGGTAAATTGTCGCCATTTAACACTTGCTATTTCGCGCTTACGCATTGTTTGTTTTTGATTTTGTCGACTATACAGTATAGTAGAGTCAGTTGGGCATCGTCTGTGAGAAAAACAGCACCATGATGTAGTTCATTCTGCCAGAAAGTTGGAAACGACTTGCTGTACTGATTGGTACTCGCACTGGAAGCTCCAATACGAACATTTCAGAATCTGAGGACATGTACCGAGAGTGATAAAAATCAAATATCCAGTCAACATCATTGTGTTTGGAGAGATCACTAGTTATCGCGACGTTATGTGTTCATTCATCTTCTCCCACGGCCTCAGACACAACACAGAGACCTACATCAAGTGCCTGGAGGTGGCAGTGCTGCCCTGAGTGAAGAGTGTGGCTGCTGGCAGACCCTATGTCTAGCAACAGGACTCTGCTCCTTCTACACAAGTAGGAGAACCCAGTCATTTCTGCGACCACATCGCCCCTAACATCTGACGATCTATCTCCCCAGACTCTAACCCCCATGATTAATATGTGTGGGGCGCAGTTGAGCAAGAGACCAGCAAAACTCCTTGTAACACCAAAGATGAATTGAAGGCCAGAATTATGGCAGCATTCACCAGCTTAAACAAGGAGTCTGTCCAGAAGTGTTGCAGGAGATTCTGAAGTCATCTGGAGGCCATGGTGAAAGCCAATGGCGATTTTATTGACTAATTTTTGTTTTTAGTATTTCAAGATATTTTAATGTAATTTTGGTAAATATATCTGTTAAAATGAAATATTATTGTTATTTTCATTTTTGCGTAAATTAGACGACAGTTTATTCACCGCACCCTGTATGTCTCTCTCTCTCTCTCCTCTTTACACACACACACACACACACACACACACACACACACACACACACACACACACCACACACACACACACATATATATATATATATATATATATTCATATATGTATATATATATATATATATATTATATATATATATATATATATATTTTTTTTTTTTTTTTCTGATATTACTCATGGTAGTAAAAGTATACTTCAAAGATTAAAAGTCATATGACGAGTAACACTTGAAAAATCAATGATAAAACTACGGCTATTTCGTGGACAGGAGGACACAAGGCGATGGAGTTTTACAATGTAAAGTATATTTTCCCATGTTTTAAACTTGAAATCCCAGTAGAGTCTACTTTGCTTTGTAAGTTTCTGTACTAAACCTGATCGATAAAATCAACCCTGTTAATCTTCAAAATCAGTAACTATTTCTATTCGTTCAAGGATCGTTATTTATTAACAAATTAGAGATATATTTATCGGTAGTAAAATAAAATATGTAGTAATAAAAACGATCAATATATTGAGAAGAACGGTCATCTCGCTGTTTAATCATAAACTACCAACTGACCAAGTTGTGAATCTATAAAACCATTTCCCTCGCTCAGAGAATGTTTAGTAGAGATAATGGTTGAGTTAGAATGATAATGACCGACATGTAAGGACTCACAAATATCTGAGAAATCTTTATTATTCATTTCATCTCAATATGCTTTGTTCTTTGAGTGAAGATTACAGTTAGAATGGCCATTTTGATGGTAGTTAGAGAGTAAGTCGAATTCCAACGGCCTAATTCAATATGTTGAACTACTGGTTGTCAGGTCGAAAGTTCGTATACAGACCTGCATTAAGATATTTAGCCAATACAATTAACAGCATTTACACCAGTTCATCTCGCTGTAGGTATATATCATAAATGACTGTAAAACTCAACACTGCAAGTAATAGGTACATTCTATAACTTAGTAGTATTCTTCCCACTGTTGTTTTCAGGTTAAATGTATTCACTCGGATCATTCAGTAAATACATCAAAATAGAGGATAATGAAGGCACAACATGGTCCAGTTCTTGGTGTGGTATAGTGGTCGTGTACTTCAATGACCACGAGGCCAGTGCTAGCGAAGCGCAAGGTCTTGATAGCGAGTTCCATGCTGGACAGTCGAATTGTTGGTGTAACCACCATTTTCCAGTGATTTGATGAGCAAGCTTACTTTATTTGCATTAATTTGTGAATATAGAATTGTACTGTACGATTTTGAGCATACGTATTAATGCAAATATGTATGCATAACTTCTTCATTGAAATTAATTCTACATGAAGTTGCGAAACAACCGTAATCCTATAGAAGTCACGTGGTAAAATAAATATATAGTCACTTCTCATATTCCCTAACTTGATGGTTGTATGTATGTATGTATGTATGTATGTATGTATGTATGTATGTATGTATGTATGTATTCGTTGTTAGCGAAGGTAGCAGCATTATATGAAAACAACATTCTGTATATCCTTATTTGTTTATTGCCCACAAGGGGCTAAACATTGAGGGGACAAACAAGGACATTAAGTCGATTACACCGACCCCAGTGCGTAACTGGTAATTAATTTATCGACCCCGAAAGAATGAAAAGATAAGTCGACCTCAGCGGAATTTGAACTCAGAACGTAACGGCAGACGAAATACCTATTTCTTTACTGCCCACAAGGGGCTACACACTGAGGGGACAAAAAGGACAGACAAACGGATTAAGTTGATTATATCGACTCTAGTGCGTAACTGGTACTTATTTAATCGACCCCGAAAGGATGAAAGGCAAAGTCGCCCTCGGCAAAATTTTAACTCAGAACGTAGCGGCAGACGAAATACCGCTACGCACTTCGCCCGACGTGCTTACCGTTTCTGCCAGCTCGCCGCTTTTACAACATTCTGTATATCCTACTTAACATGGGTATACTTTAGAAAGCCCCACAACAGCGATATTCCTGCAACATCGCCGCCACTGGACGATTTTCGTCTGCTGCTAATATCAATCTGTATTTTTTAGCATTTATATATTTACATGATGAGCTTTCTCGACTCGACTACCGAAGTTGTGTAGTTTTCTATAGTATACCCACATTGAGTAATATATATATATATATATATAATATAATATATATATATACATATATATATATATATATATACATATATATATATATATATATACATATATATATATATATATATATATATATATATATATATATATATATATATATATATATATATATATACATATATATATGTATAATGCGCTATCTCCCTCTCTCTGTATATATATATAACACACACACACACATCAAATATAGATTGAAAGAGAGTAAGAGAGATAAATATATTGATGAATACATATATTTTATGTTTGTATATGTATGAGTGTGTATACTTATATATATATATATATATATATATATATATATGTATATATATATATATGTATATATATATATGTATATATATGTATATATATATATATATATATATGTATGTATATATATATATGTATATATATGTATATATATATGTGTGTATATATATATATATATATATATATATATATATACATATATATCACGATATCGGCCACGGTTTCGGATATTCTTATGCATCGTTGGTCACAACGTGCTTCGCATTGTTATACCTTTCAAATGATGTTACCACTCTGCTGGTTAGTCAAGCAGAACAACATTAGATCCGATCGGAAGGCTATTTTGTCACAGGGTTACCTATTTAAAGCTGAATGGACAGGAGCAACCTGAAATGAATCGTTTTACTTAAAAACGCGGCGCACTACCGGGCTGTGAATCGAACCCATAATCGAGCGATCGTGAGCGCAATACCGTAACCACTAGGCCACGCGCCTTCATACACTCGAACACATCCAAATACACACACGCGCACACGCACACGCGCACACGCACACGCACACGCGCACACGCACACGCGCACACGCACACGCGCACACGCACACGCGCACACGCACACACTCATATACATGCACACACACACGTACGCGTGGTTTTCCTTGGTAGTTAGTTACTGTGAATGCGATAATTATTTCTACATAGTATTTGTCAGAACTAGAAATTGGAATTTGAAATTGAGGAACAAAAAGATGCATTTTTTTTTGCTTATACATTGCAATTTTTAAATTCTAAATCTTATCTTAAATGTCATTGCTTTTCTTTTCAACGTTCTTAACGGTAAAATCAAAGATAATTGTTTCAGCTTTGAACCATGCAAGAAACACTATTATTTAATAGTTTCAGTTCTCTGTTACTAAGTTTATCTCACTTATGAAAGTTACAGTCCAGTTACAAAACAGAAATTTAAATAACAATACTCACATGTTTGTCCAGAGGCTCCATAAATGATAGCAAAGAGCACTAAAGTACCTGTAAAACAGAGCAAATAAAGGAAAAATTAAATGGGTTGCAATATAAGAAATACCATTTTATATTTAGTATTCAGTTCCGCTTTTTACGTACTTTAATGAATATCCTTTCTGCTATAGACACAAGGCCTGAAATTTTGGGAGAGGGGGGGTCAGTCGATTTGATCGACCCCAGTACGCAATTGGTACTTAATTTATCGACTCTAAAAGGATGAAAGGCAAAGTCGACCTCGGCGGAATTTGAACTCAGAACGTAACGACGGGAGAAATACCTATTTCTTTACAACCCACAAGGGGCTAAACACAGAGAGGACAAACAAGGACAGACAAACGGATTAAGTCGATTACATCGACCCCAGTGCGTAACTGGTACTTAATTTATCGACCCCGAAAGGTTGAAAGGCAAAGTCGACCTCGGCCAAATTTGAACTCAAAACATAACGGCAAACGAAATACCTATTTCTTTATTACCCACAAGGGACTAAGCATAGAGAGGACAAACGAGGACAGACAAACGGATTAAGTCGATTACATCGACCCCAGTGCGTAACTGGTACTTAATTTATCGACCCCGAAAGGATGAAAGGCAAAGTCGACCTCGGCGGAATTTGAACTCAGAACGTAACGGCAGACGAAATACCTATTTCTTTACTACCCACAAGAGGCTAAACACAGAGAAGACAAACAAGGACAGACAAACGGATTAAGTCGATTACATCGACCCCAGTGCGTAACTGGTACTTAATTTATCGACCCCGAAAGGTTGAAAGGCAAAGTCGACCTCGGTGGAATTTGAACTCAGAACGTAACGGCTAAGCATTTCGTCCAGCGTGCAAACGATTCTGCCAGCTTGCCGCCTTGTACTTTTAATGAATATGAATGTATTTTCATTCGTTCTCTTAATGGCCGCAAATCCCTCTACTATTTTGTTCCATACGTCTCTGTATTGTGTGAATTTTAAATCGAAGTTGAAACTTACATAATTCTTTTGACAATATCTTGCCTGAGACTGCTTTTGTGTCTATGATACACATTTTCTGTTTAAAGTAGACATTCCTTAAAAATCTCATGTTATTTTATACTTCAGACAACAAATTAATAATGACAAGGTATTTTAACTAAATTCTTCATTATTTTCAATATTAATTGAAGCAAAGACAATGTATTTCAACAGAAAAAGGGTAACAAATAGATTAAAGTTATCTAAAATAAAGCCTTTCATCAGAATTTCATGTTAAGTTTTGTTTCAAATAGCTGCCTTCTTCTTGCGCCCTTTTAAAGCCTAGCCAGGCTCATGGGCCTGGTTTCCCGGTTTTTATGGCGTATGTGTTCCCCAGCTGGACGGGACGCCAGTCCATCCCAGCGTTACTCATTCTTGCCAGTTGAGTGGGCTGGAGCAACGTGAAATGAAGTGTATTGCTCAAGAACACAACGCGTCGCCGGGGTACAGGAATCGAAACCACAATCTTACGATCATGGTGCTGACACCCTAACCACTAAGCCACGCGCCTCCACACTAACAAAGTTATTTTACTAAATTCTTCATTAGTTTCAAAATTAAGTGAAACAACGCCTGTGTATTTCAATAGAAATATGGTAACAATGGTTAAAGTGACACTGGGATTTGGTTTCATCACGGAGAATATAACGATTTGATGTTCAGTATAAATGTGCTAACTAATATATATGAAAATAAATACAAGTGAATGGGAAAAAGAACGAGTTGATATGGACTATAAGGACAGTGGGTGAAGAAGAAATAAAAAGGACTGCAAAGGAGGAGAATACAAAAAACACAGGAAGAGTGAAAGGGAAAGAGGAGACGCAAAACGGTCGCCCATCACAGTCTTCGCTTCATAAATTTTACATAGCCCACAAACACTCATACATGCATGCATACATACATACATACATACATACATACATACATACATACATACATACATACATACCTACAAAAATATGAACACACACTCACACACACATATATGTATATACGAGGGGTGTAGGAAAAGTTTTGAGCCTTGAAGTCTTGTCCTATGTTTTGCTTTTTTGAAGCTCAAGCCTTTTTATGCACCCCTCGTGTGTATATATATATATATATATATACATATATATATATATATATATATATATATATATAGATAACGTCGCAAGAAATTTGAAAAGCTAAACGCGAAACCGGTCTTTCTTCTAAATTATGTCATTATAAGAGGAAAAAAAAATTTTTAATATTCTTCAAAAATTTTTCTAATATTCTTCAGACATATTGACGCAAATATATATTTTTTAACATTTAAACCTTCTGTAGTTTTTTCACTTTTTACTATTTTCTATATATATATATATATATATATATATATTATATATATATATATACACACACACACGCACAAACATACACACGTGCACACACAAACACACAGGCACATGCACATAGTCATGTGTGTGTGTGTGTGTGTTTGTAGTGAAGAAGAAAGTTAATATTAAAGAGGAATAACAAGAAGAGTCCCAACGTTATTAAATGAGAGTTGTAACATTCATTTAATTAAAAATGGTATTTATTCTCCGAAGAGTGCAAACAACACATGAACGCCGAAGCAAAAAATAAAATAAAAGAAAAACGAAGTGAAATCGCTTCAGTTGCTCTAAATATAACATAGATATAACTGAAATACATTGTTATAAGAGGAGGCATATACCAAGGTGTAAGGTATTATCACCTCCTCTTAGTAAGTAAGTACTCGCTTGTGTTCTAGGACACATATTACTCGGTTTCCCTAGGGTTAATCACAACAACATTTGAAGGAACGCCAGGTCACTCATTTACATCGGAATAGACTGAAAGTAACGTGAAACGAAGTATTTTACTCAAGAACATAATTTATTGTTCGGTCCGAAATTCGAAACCACGACCTCATGTGTATACACCCCAATAACTAGGCCATGAACACACTCTCTCTCTTATTTTAGAAACCAGGTTTAAAATGAAAAGTGACTTTGACTATAATAGAATTCTATTTTAGATGAAAGCAGGTGGGATACAAAATTGTCAAAATATTAAAGAATTATTGCTCGGGCACGGCTGTATGGTTAAGAAGGTCGCTTCGTAACCTCGTGATTTCGGGTTTAGCCTTAATGCGCGGCTCCATGGCTAAGTGTCGTCTATTATAGGCCCAGGCCTTATGAGTGAATTTGGTAGAGAGGAATCTTGTGAAAGACTGTCATATATATATATATATATATATATATATATATATATATATATATACATACATACATACATACATACATACATACATACATACATACATACATATATATACATACATACACACACACACATACATATTCGTTTTCTCACCGTTTGAAAACCGGTGTTGGTTTGTTCTTGTCCTTGGGATTCGGCAAAAGAAACAATGAATACGTTACAGAGTTTAAACAAAAATAAAAACTGGCATCGAGGGGTTCGACTGAAACCCTCTAGTGATTTCTAGCAGGGCCGCAGCACAATGATTGAAACAAGTAAAAAATAGTAGGTGAAAGTCAAATATTCATCTAGAACCTTCTCTGAGTCGTTAACAAGTTCCCTTCGCAATTACGTAGTTTTAGGTTCGATATCACTGCGAGACATTTGTCTTTCTCACAGCCTGTGGTTGAAAAATAGCGAGTGAATGCTGCAAATAATCTATTGTAAGCCCATGGTTTTAGGGCAACTTTTATTCTTTTAACCAATTTCCGAGCTCCTGAAATGGGCCATGGGAACTGGCGTTCCTCTTCTACGAAAGTCATTAGAAAAAAGAGAGGACGTTCTAATATTACAAAAGGACCAGTAATTGCCCGATTGCTATAAAAACCAATAAAAGATTCGAAGGTTTTACATACGCATAAACAATGAAGAGTTAATGATCGTAGCAGAAACAGGAACAAAGCCATAAGTTTGAGGAGAGAAAATTAGTAAATATCATCGACCCCGATACTAGGACTGCTACTTGGTTTTATCGACTTTGGAAGTGTGATAGACAAAATTGAGCTCGATAGTATTTGAAATCAGAATGTAGAATGTTGGAATTAATGTAAAAAAATTCTACCGACGTGCTAACGATTCTGTCATTTTTTGCACTTTCGTGCAGGTGATCATTCCCATGTCGACTAGCAATTAATGAGTTATTCAGTTAGATTATTAATTTTGTTTTAAGTATACAGTTCAATTAAATAACTGCGATTTTATTTACCCACAAACCATGCTTCAGCTCCACGCTTTCTCTTTGTTACTCTTCAATTTGTTATATATCTCACTGTATCTTTTCTCAAATCATTGCAGAGATGCGGAATATGATGGGCTCTGCTAGCTCGAAAAGTACCTAAGATACGTCATATATGAGGATAGTGCCCTTATGATACCTTTAAGGATTTTAAGGTCCAAGGTAAAGCAAGGTAGCACATAGTTGTAGTGCTGACATAGGACTGAATTACAACTATAATGGACATATTTGTAAAAATGTTGAAATTGCAAATTGAACAGGTAACAAAACATACTTACAGATAGATAGCATTTTAAAGCAGTTCCTTTTGTGAAATGCAACTTGTGCATTAGTATATTACATATAAATAATAACTGGTGAGAAAATAAACTTATGTTTTGTTGTTATCAGTTGTGAATTGCTTTATCGTTTTCTCAATTAGTTTTATCAATTGCATTACATGAAGACGATCCTTGTTAATTGACTGTAATAGATTGGTTTATCTCATACCCACCCTCTTGACCAATAAAAGTAACTTGTTTTATGGAGACATCTTTTCCTTTTTCCTTTTTTAAAAAAATAAAAAATTCAAAGTACCACTTGACTTTAGTCTGAGCTGATAAGCAATACTTACAAGTAGTCGTTGCTAAACAGGAAAAAAAGTCAACAAATACCTAAGTAAAAGAAAAACTATAGCTCATTACAGTGCCTTCCACAATAAAAATCATGAGGAATTTGATGTGACACATACATAAATTTATAAGGCGAATAGGATTATGTGACACCCATGCCTTTCTAACAACTATTGTTAATGCCTAAAAGGAGAAGATAAGAATTGGATATTGATGCATAAATTGACAGGAAGTTTATTTTGAATATATGATGACCACCTCTAAGACATTATTTGGAAGAAGATGAAAACAACAACAACAATAATAATAATATTGTAACAACACAATTAAATGCTGAGTTTATATTGTAAAAAAAAGTAATAATAATAATAGCCCTGATGCAGTACCAGGCAGTGGCTCTCGTGGTTTCTGATCTTAACCGAGTGGAAGTGTTATCATGTATATTGTTTTGTCTTGGTATAAAAGATGGGCTACAGCAAATATTCTGCTCAATGCCACAGATCTGCTTGTGAGTTGTTTGACCGTAACCAGTTGAGCATGTCCCTTAGTGGCTGACGATATGTGCATCTCTAATAACGAGCAGAAGTAGTGGGAGGTGCATCATAGCCATATGTTGAGAGGGATTCTTTGGGGTTTGAATAAATCACCACAGGAAACATGTCTGTTTCGTTCAACATCCTTAAACAATCTTTATTCAGGTACCTTTTGAGCGGAATGGGTTACTCGATCAGAAGAAAATTCTAACTGGGCCCCACCTGCAATGTCATGTGCCGTTTATCTTGATATGAGATCACCATGTCGCACACATATGGTTGTGATGCATGTGCCTAGTGTACCCTTATCAGACGAGTAGTCATGATGGGTATACTGGGCTTCGTATATTTTACCCCAGTGTCCCTTTGATGGCATGCACTGCTCTCTCACTCAATAATAATAATAATAATAATAATAATGATGATGATGATGATGATGATAATAATGATAAGGATGCTAAAAATAAAATAATAGGGATAAATGCGCTAGCCATACCAGTCATAAAGTATAGCTTTAACATAGTAAACTG
>NC_043001.1:75140051-75220051 GCF_006345805.1 Octopus sinensis
CAAAGTATATGTCAGAATTTAGTATTTGCAAGGGACGTCATCGCTTACAGGACATCAGAGGCAACAACAAATCTATGGGAGGAGTTACATTACTTTTATCAGGAGACCTTTGACAGATATTACCAGTCATCTTGAGACGAACAAGATCTGATGAAATAAAGGCATGCATTAAATCTTCACACCTATAGAATAAAGTCCTGAAATTCCCCTTCAATACTAACATGCGAGCTTCATTACATGGGGACCAATGTGCAAAACAGAAGTCAACTTGGCTACTCCAATTAGGAAATGGGAAAGTACCATTTGATGGGAATGGTGATATCAGTTTGGCTCACATTGTTATCATGGTGAACTCCACAGCTAAATTGAAGAACAGGGTATTGCCAGAATTATGAAATAATTATAATTCACATAAATGGTTGTGTGAAAGGGCAATTCTTACTCTAAAAGCGAGACAGTAGCAAGGATTAACCATGAACTAATGAATAAGATTCTAACTGTCATTAAGAAGTACAAATCAACTGATTCAGTCCTTGATGAAAATCAAGCTATCCATTGCCCAACAGAGTCCCTTATTTCTCTTGAGCCACCTAGAAGTCCTCCACATAAACTTTTTCTGAAGGTAGGAATCACAATAATGCTTCTAAGAAATTCAGACCCTCCTATATTATGCAGTGGAACAAGGTTGATTGTGAACACATTACCACCTAATGTGACAGAAGCTACCATCATCAATGGATGTGCCTCTGGGGAAGAAGTTTTCATTCCAAGAATTCCAATCAAAACAACAGACATGTCATTTGAATTCAAACGAACACAATTCCCAATGCGACTTTGCTTGCAATGTCTATTAATAAAGCTCAAGGTCAGTCTTTGAAATTTGCTGGCTTGATTTTCTCATGGTCAACTTTATGTTAGTTACTCCAGGGTAGGTAGTTTGCAAGACCTATTTGCCTATGCTCCAAACCAGAAAACAAAGAATGTTGTTTACCCAGAAGTTCTTACATAATTTCTTTCAACATATGTGGTAGAATTTATCTCCTCTCATAAAAGTGGTAAATTTTGTATTTTCGTTAATTATTATTATTATTATTATTATTATTATTATTATATTATTATTATTATTATTGTTATTATTGTTATTTTTATTTCTTTTTACTATTATTATTGAGTGAGAGAGCGCTGCATGCCATCAAAGTGACACTGGGGTAAAATATACGAAGCCCAGAATACCCATTATGACTAGCTGTCTGATAAGGGCGCGCGACATGGTGATCTCATATCAAGATAAACGGCGCATAACCTTGCAGGTGCGGCCCAGTTAGAATTTTCTTCTGGTCGAGTAACCCATCCCGCTCAAAGGGTTCCTGGATAAGGCTTGTTTAAGGGTGTTGAACGAAACACCCATGTTTCCAGAGGTGAATTATTCAAACCCCAACGAATCTCTCTCAACACACGGCTATGATGCTCCCCCACTACTTCTGCTCGTGATCAGAGATGCACATATCGTCAGCAACTAAGGGACATGCTCAACTGGTTACGGTCAAATAGCTGACAAGTAAGTCTGTGCTACTGAGCAGAATATTTACTGTAGTCCATCTTTTATACCAAGACAAAACAATGTTCATGATAACACTTCCACTCAGTTAAGATCAGAAGCCACGAGAGCCACTGCCTGGTACTGCATCAAGGCATTTCTTCTTCTTCTTCTTCTTCTTCTTCTTCTTCTTCTTCTTCTTCTTCTTCTTATTATTATTATTATTATTATTATTATTATTATTATTATTATTATTATTATTATTATTGAGTGAGAGAGCAGTGTATGCCATCAGAGTGACACTGGGGTAAAATATACGAAGCCCAGTATACCCATCATGACTACCTGTCTGATAAGGGTGCACCAGGCACACGCATCACAACCATATGTGTGCGCCATGGTGATCTCATATCAAGATAAACAGCGCATGACCTTGCAGATGGGGCTCAGAATCTTCTTCAGTTCGAGTAACCCATGCTGCTCAAAAGGTTCTTGAATAAAGATTGTTTAAGGATGAGGAACGAAACACCCATGTTTCCAAGGGTGAATTAATCAAGCTCCAAAGAATTCCTCTCAACACATGGCTATGATGCTCTCCCACTATTTCTGCTCGTGATCAGAGATGCACATATCATCAGCCCCCAAGGGACATGCTCAACTGGTTAAGGTCAAACAACTGACAAGCAAATCTGTGGTAGCAACTAACAAGCAAATCTCTGGTTTATTATTATTATTATTATTATTATTATTATTATTATTATTATTATTATTATTATTATTATTATTCTATGTTTGACTTTTGCTTTATATTTGTAAAAGTTGGCTCCAAGTCTCACCCAGAGACCTCAAGAGACAACAGGTTGGAAGTTCATGTTGTTGTTATGCCTAGTGTGCCATATATTTGGGGGGGGGGAGTTTTTGGTGTTGTACTAATGAATGTCTAAAAAAAAAAATTTTTTTTTCTTTTTAAAACCGGAAATTATGTTTGTTTTAAACCTTGAGATTACATAGAAAGTATTTTGCGTAGGATATGAGCAGTTCCCATGAGCACTATCTTTTGAATTTCTGCCATTTTTGGGTTTCCTGGTATCTGAGTTAGGTAGCTATCAGCCCCTTTTGCTATCATTCCCAGGGCACCTATGACAACAGGTATTGTTTTAGTCTTCAGGTTCCACATTTTGCTGATTTCTATTTCAAGATCTTTATATTTGCTCAGTTTTTGGTAGGTCTTGACAGATACGTTTATATCGATTGAGACAGTCATATCAATGAGGAGGCATGTTCTTTGTTTGAAGTCTTTCAATATGATGTCTGGCCTATTTGCATCTATCTTTCTGTCAGTTTGAATGGTGAAGTTCCATTCTTCTTCTTCTTCTTCTTCTTCTTCTTCTTCTTCTTTCTTCTTCTTCTTCTTCTTCTTCTTCTTCTTCTTCTTCTTCTCTTCTTCTTCTTCTTATTATTATTATTATTATTATTATATTATTATTATTATTGTTATGAATTCAGAATTGATTTCGCAATCATAGAATAAATTGTATCTCAACTGAAGAATAAATTGAATTTAGAATAACAAATTTCTATGCAAAATATTTTGCTTTTTTTTTTCTCCCAATATATAAGGAAAAATTTCATTCCCGGGCAACGCCGGGTACCTCTGTAAGTATATATATGCAGCGAGTTCGGGCTAAATTTGATACTTTGCATTAAACGAAAAGAAAAACAATATCCCATTCACAATTAAAAGTATTTAATTTTTTTTTTAAATGTCAACTAGATTGTAGATTGAAGATAAATGTGTACTCAAAGTAGCCGCCGTTAGCTTCCACCATGGCCCCAAGATTACTCTGGAACCTGCTTCATACTTTTTTCACCGTGTCTCTGTGAAGATCTTAGAACTCCTCTTGGATTTTGGTCACCATCCCGGCCTTGCAGTTGCAAGTAGGGTGGTTGCTGTCTTTCTCAACCATTGTAACCCATGTGATAACAATCGGAGGACTTAGCAGGCCAGAAATTGGGTCTGGTGAACTCGGGGGAATTCTCCGACCACCACTTCTAACATTTTCAAAAGGTATGACAAGGAAATATATCCTGCTGCCACAGTAGTAACCGTCTTCAACCAGCGTTAGATCCCAGTGTCCAGTAGCTTCACGTAGCCCTCTCAATCGAGCCCAGGACTCTGTTCAAATGTATTATGGGCAGTATGACGTCATCATCACTAGAAGCACATCTAAAGACCTACTGGTCTCAGCTTCGCTTCTCCATAGTATATATATATATATATATATATATATATATATATATATATATATATATATATATACTCTTTCTGTTAGCTACTTATGACGTTATATCATATAACGTTTTTTTAAACAATATTAATAGCGTTCTGTCTATCGCTATACAAATCCATCATTTTTTGCTAAAATGTCTTATTGACGAGTTTCGTTTTTTTCACTTTCCTGAGGAGAAGATTGCATTGTTTATACCATTTATTCTTTTGAATAGTATCAGTGGAATTTTCGAAACATGTGTCGAAAGTAAAAATATTTGATTACACCTGCGTTAACTCCATTTTTTATTCATATTATTCAAAATATTCAACGTAAACACGAAGTTTCTACCTTTATAAACAAGGAGTTACAACACTTTTACTTGTGAGATTTTTTCTGCCCTGGTAACTATTTATTTATTTTTCCGTGTTAATTGTTAACAAGGTAAAAATACACTCATCTATTTATAATACTTTAATCAGGTTTATTAATAACCTGCTAACTGAATAGTTACAGCATATGGAGTTATTGAATATTAACGCATCTCTTAAGGACATTCCTATTCCACCTAAGAATGTTTTCCTTAAACAACTTGTCAATAAGATAAATTCATTCATCAACCGAATAAGATGGCTTACCTTTTTCTTTGACAAAAATGACACTCAACAACACACTAATGATAAAACATATGAGTTCAACAAGTTATTTAAATCTAAAAATAGTCCGCCGCCTAACCCAAGATTGAAGCAATTTGAAGATGATCTCTGGTCCATTGTGAGAAATGTAAAATTTCAACGATCACCACTAAGAAATAAACATCTGAGGTATCTTCGCAACATCACCAAAGAAATCAATTCTATGGATACTATGTTGGTTCAATCTGATAAGACTGGAAATCTGTACAAACTTTATAAAGACTATTATTTGGAATTACTTAAAAAAGAAATTCAGAGAAAGTATAAAATTGCTGATAAAAGAATACTTAAGAAAGCCAACATTGAGGCTATGAAAATCATGGAGAAATATAACTTACAAATGAAGACAGAACCACTTGTTCCTAAGCAACCTCGGTTCATTTTGTAGGATCACTAACCAAATTTTTTTACTAACCCATCATTAAGGCTTATCTGCCCTTCTAGCTCTGACATCGGTATCCTTAGTAAAAATATACTAGATAAATATATTCCTAATTTAATCAAAACATTAAAACTTAGTTTATGGACTAATTCGTTTGAAGTAGTTGACTGGTTTAGTTCTATTAACAATAAGGTGAGTACTAAGTTTATCCAGTTTGATATTTCCAATTTTTATTCATCTATCAATCCAATAGTACTTAATAAGGCACTTTGGCTTGCTCATAACAAAGCTAGTCTCACCCGAGAAGAAATTAAAGTTGTTTTGGCAGCCAGAAGATCTATTATTAAATTTGATGATAAGTTGTGGGTCCGTAAAGACACACCAGATAGTTTCGATATACCAATGGGAAGTTCTGATTCAGCACAGATAGCTGATTTGGTCTGTATATATATTCTTTTTGAAATGGCAGAAGAGTTCCCTAACATTTATGGAGGTCTATATCGGGATGATTGTTTACTTTACCTCCAAAATGTTTCCAACCAAACGGTACAAAATGTTAAGAATAGTGTAGTTAATTTTTTCAGTAGAATGGGCTTAAAAATCGTTTTTGATGACGATATGACGAAGGCCAACTTTTTAGATATTACGCTTAATTTACACAGTGACTCTTACCTCCCATATCGTAAACCGTTGACCAATCTTAAGTACATTAGCAAATTTAGTAATCATCCTGGAGCAATTACTAAGAACTTAGTTAAGAATATTTCATTTAGATTATCTAAATTATCTGCTAATGTTGATATTTTCAATAATAACGCTGAATTCTATAACTCTGCCTTAATCAAAGCAGGTTATACAGAGAAAATTTTCTACATAGATTCTGCTCAGTCTAATTGTAAATTCAATAATGTAGATAAGATTTCTAGTCGTAAAAGAATTATTGATAACAAACATAACTTACGCACCGATACAAAGCGAATGAAGGCAGATAACCCTTATTTAATCCCCTATTATCGATCTAAAAGTAAATATAACACCTTCAAAAGTAATTACGCTATGAATACTAGTAAAAATATTTGGTTAATAATTCCTTACGGGAGACAAATTAAATCTAATCTCCCACTGCTGTTTCGACAAGCTATTGCTAGGAATTTTCCAAACAATTCTAGATATTACTCTATAATCAATTCACATAAGGTTAGGATAGGTTTTTCAAACACAAAACATCTCTTGCAAATTATCTCTTCTCATAATAACAAACTGTTAAATATTAATACATTTACTAATACTAACATTAATTTAGCTGATACCATCCAACCCTCTAGAAATATTAATAACAAGGTTATTGTATCTGAAGTCAATTCCAATAGAATTAAGTTTATGTCAAGTAACTCTAAGATTAAAAATTCTATATACCAGTGTATAATCAGTACTCGTAATAAAGTACGATTTTACATTGGAAGCACATCGTTAGAGTTATCTAAAAGAATTTCTATCCATTACTCAACATTTAGGAATAGAAATAAACGGAATAGTACCGGTCTCAGCAAACTGATTTGGGATTTAAAAGACCACAATGAACAATTTCATTTAGAATGGTTGATTCTCTCAATTTCGATACCATATGACAAAGACAAGAAATTCTATCTTCTCTGCAATTCTGAGCTATTTTTCATTATTTTTTCTAAAAATACTCTAGTAAACACGGCTATAGAGCGAGCATACAGATGTAAGCATTGGCAAAACATACATTTAGTGCATATAAGTAGTCTCTATCATTATATATAATTTAGACTTTAATTTCCTTTATATTTAACATTCACTATTAATATCACTACTCTTTCTGTTAGCTACTTATGACGTTATATCATATAACGTTTTTTTAAACAATATTAATAGCGTTTTGTCTATCGCTATACAAATCCATCATTTTTTGCTAAAATGTCTTATTGACGAGTTTTGTTTTTTTCACTTTCCCGAGGAGAAGATTGCATTGTTTATACCATTTATTCTTTTGAATAGTATCAGTGGAATTTTCGAAACATGTGTCGAAAGTAAAAATATTTGATTACACCTGCGTTAACTCCATTTTTTATTCATATATATATATACCGATGATTAAGTAAATTGCAAAATAATAATAAAAACGTATATATTTGGTAGAATAACGACACGTGTTTTTTTCTAATTTTTATATATATATTATTTTTTGTGAAATTTGATTTAGTATTTCTAAATTGAATTTTTCCCTGTATGTTAGGAATAATATTTCCTCAAATTATTATTATACATACATACATATATATATATATATATATATATATATATATTATATATAATATATATATATTATATATAATATGTATAATAATAATTTGAGGAAATATTATTCCTAACATACAGGGAAAAATTCAATTTAGAAATACTAAATCAAATTTCACAAAATATAATATATATATAAAAATTAGAAAAAAACACGTGTCGTTATTCTACCAAATATATACGTTTTTATTATTATTTTGCAATTTACTTAATCATCGGTATATTATTGCTTTTTTTATTTTAATATTTCTATTATATGTAATTTTCTAGATGGTATAATTTAATTGTTCATTTTGAATTGATAAAATGTAGTTTTTTTCTAATATATATATATATATGTATATATATATATATATATATATATATATATATATATATATATATATATATATATATATATATATATATATATATATATATATATGTATATGTATATATATATATATATATATAAGTTAGAGTGCAATATGCACCTCTTTGCACGCATCTCCAAAGCCACGCATCTCTCACTATATGTAAACATGCAGGGAGAATGTAGCAAATATACTAAGAAACACAGTCGTCCCCATTTGTAAAACTATAACGAGGATAGTAGACATCCCAGTATCAATTCATTTTGCTTTCTGTGCCGAGAAACACTTTAAAGCTCATTAGCTAGGCTTACTACGTAAACTATTTAAAAAAATATATTTACCATTCCGTGCGCATCTGCTCAGTTGAAGGTCCTGCAACTTCCAAACGCATATTAGCGAACAAGTATCAATTCAATCAAATAAATTATCATTATCTTTAAAGAAACGTAATGAGAAATGGCCGGCAAACATAACCAAATAGGTAAAATATATACAATATGCACCTGTTTGCTAGAAAGAAGAGTTAAAACTCTCCATAACCATGCATTTCTCACTATATGTAAACACGCTGGCCACCTTACGATTATTGTTTTAAAGATAATGATAATTTAATTGAATTTTGAATATATACTTGCTCGCCAATGTTCGTTTGGAAATCGCGGGGCTTTCAGCTTAACAAACTATCTATACTTCAATGGGGAAAACTGCTTATTAATTAGGTATATAACAATTACTAAAGGTACTAAAAGAAAGCAATATAAAAAGCTGGAAATATTTTTATAAATTCATGTTCCAAGAAATTTCCTATAATTTCGATTTATGAAGTTTTTAAAAAATTCTTTTTTAACTCCAAATTCTCGCAAATTTAAATACTTATTTACATTAACTGCGTCCAATTCTTAATAAATTTAAATATTCATTGCATTTCTTGCGGAGTAAATTTTAATGTTTAGTAATAAACAATATTAATTCGTTGCAGGCGACATTTTACGCTTTTATTTGCAATAGTCTCTCATTCTCGTTCGCCTCCATTTTCGTTCTTTTTAAAACTTTTATTCATTTCAGTCATTTGACTGCGGCCACGCTGGAGCACCGCCTTTAATCAAATAAATCGACCCCAGGACCTATTCTTTGTAAGGCTTGTACTTATTCTATCGGTCTCTTTTGCCGAATCGCGAAGCCACGGGGACATAAAAACACCAGCATCGGCTGTCGAGTGACAGTGGGAGGACAAACACAGACACACAGACACACACACATATGCGACATGCGTCTTTCAGTTTCCGTTTACCAGATCTATTCAGAAGGCTTTGATCGGCCCGAGGCTATAATAGAAGACACTTGCCCAAGGTGCGCGCTGTGGGACTGAACCCAGAACCATGTGGTTGGGAAGCAAGCTTCTTACCACACAACCACGCCTGCGCCTAATGATAATTCAAAAATAGCTATATAACTTTAATACTTGGCGCAATTTCAAGAATAGTATCAGTTTCTGGAGTTTGTTAACTGAATATTTTTGATAAAATGAAAATTCTTTAATACACTGTTATAATTTTTTAAAATGAAGAAGTGATTTTAGGCGGAGGTAAAGAATATGCACACCACCTGTTCTCGGTGTAACAAAAACTATCACCGTAACCCTAAACCTTAACCCTAACTCTAATCCTAAACAGCGGGTGTGCGTATTATTTACCTTTGCCGTGATTTAGTTGATATGGCTGCTTGGAGTAATAACGCCTTACAATAATAACTGTGTGATCGTTGCTATTTCTAATACGTTAAACAAGATAGTTTTTAACAAGCTTTCGCAGATGAAACCAGAGCAAGGCGACTGGAACAGATGTCTGAATATGTACGGAGACGTAGACATGACTCTGTTCCCGCCACACATGACCGACTGGTTAGGGTATCTCGAGAGGAGAATATTCTAATTCAAAATAATGGTGACAGATCCCAAATTGCTGATGCAGCACTAAAGGGATCTTTTCTTTGGGATCATGTGGAAGTAGTGGAGTTGACAACCAATCTAAGACTTCTTACAGAAAGTCATTCTGATGAAAGAGAGTTTGCTAATTACCTTCTTGATATAGGAAATGGTGACATTTCTATTGAGCAAAGCCTGGGTGAATTCAAAATCAAACTATCCAATGACCTTTGTTTTGAAAGTGGTACTCTTTCAGATCTACGTGATTTTGTATATGCTGAACTAAAAAATAACTTCACAAATTCTGTGAAATGAAGCAGCACAATTTCTGAATGATTTCCTGTTGACCAGGATCCCTGGTGAGTGAAAAATATACAGAAGGTAGATACAGTTGATAATGAAACTCTGTACCCAATCAAGTTCATCAACAAACTTACACCATTAGGGTTTCCACCACATATTCTCAAACTGAAGAGAAAGTGCTGCATAATGCTTCTGAGAAATTTAGATGCTTCTACTGGATATTACAATGGCAAACGATACATCATTGTCAGTTTACATGATCATGTTATAGAGGCTAAGGTTGCTTCTGGTCCTTATGCAGGATCAACTCTGCTAATCCCAAGAATACCACATGTGTCTCAAGAAATGGAATTTCCATTCACATTTACATGCAAACAATTTATATATTAATTTACTTAATATATATTTATTGCAATTTTTTCATTTCAAGTTTTATTTCGTTACTTCAGATGAGGAAATCAGGTGTTTTGTTGACTTAAATTCGTTGTGTAACTGCCCTCAGTTTATTGCTTATACATACTAGAAAAAAAATTATATTGGACAACTTATTAAAAGTTACTGAAGCTTCGAACTCATGTCACTTATTTCCTTTCCGTCGCTATCTAAGAATTAGCAAGTGAATTTGTCACTATGGCTATTTGATACGCTATAGGTATTAAAATATCTCTATGTGATCGCTGCTATTTTTTGGCACATTAAATGTAGTTGGACTACCTTGATGTTTATTTAAAAAAGAGGGATTATGACTGTGATAAAATAATGAAAGCAATATTTACTAAGCAAGTGAGCACTATAATAAAAGAAAATAATTAGACTTAAAATATCATAAAAATGATTAGAATTGGGAATCAAAAGTGGAAATTTTATCGAGTGGCTAGCAAGAAACCCGGAATCTTGAAAACCCCCGATGAAAAAGGATGAAAGTGCTAGACTTAACTAATTTTCCTTTTTCCTGTATTTTCTTTATTTTTTGTTTTCTTCCTTTATGAAAATTCGAAGAAACGGGATTACAATTTCATTTTCCATAAATTTTTCATATCTTTTTTACTATTCTTTAATTAATTCTATAAATGACAGAGAATTCTATTCCTGTGTATATATGTATGTATGCATGTTTTTTAAGATTTAAGTTTTTCTTCATGGAGTTAAAGACGGTCGCTAACAAAGTGACAAATTTTTGCAAGTTAAGACACTTAAACCCAGTTCCTGTGAGTTGTAAATATATGGTTGAAGTAATATGTACCTACACGCATATATATATATATATGCGTGTATACACACACACACACACACACACACACACACACACACACACACACACATATATATATATATATATATATACACGCACGGGAACGAGAATGGGCCCCAACTATGTGAACCTGTTCGTTGGCTACGTTGAGGCCCAAATATTCTCAAGTTTCACTGGCCCCACTCCTGAACTATACGGTCGTTATATTGACGACTGTATCGGTGCGACCTCACTCTCCCGCGAACATCTAGACTCCTTCCTCTCTTTTGTCAAATCTTTCCATCCTGCCCTCCACTTCTCCTGCACTATTTCCGACACTTCAGTCGCCTTTCTCGACATTTTATTTAGTATTCCTCACTCCGCTCTCACCACCTCCATCTACTACTCTTTAAAAATCTGCCAAATGTCTTACATAGTTCCATTTTCCTATTAGGCAGGTAATTAACTAGCAGTTTTGATACGTCATATTTTATGTTGTCTTCAGTATCTTTAACAAACGCATGCACAACTACTTCATGAATGTTACCACCCTCTCCCTCACTCTCTCTACCAATATTTCTCTCTCACTAGTATGTATGTATGTATGTATGTATGTATGTATGTATGTGTCTGTCTGTCTGTCTGTCTGTCTATCTATCTATCTATCTATCTATACATGCATTCATGCGTACGCACATCTACATACATATTTTGCTAGTATATACAGGAGAAATTTGCTGCATTTAATTTTAAGGCGATAATATTTTTCTTTTGATAATTAGCATTTATTTCCTCATATTCCCTAACATTACCCATGGAGGCAAAATATATTTCTAAAGTTACCCGACATGTGACACACATCCCATACATATGCATACACACACTACACACACACACATTTACGGAGAAACGAAGGTGGTACACACACACACACACATATATATATGCGTGTGTGTGTGTATATCTGTAATTATATATTTAGAGACATACACTCGCGTGCACATATACCATACCCAGTGTCTGAAACCATTGATTATAACTTCTGTCGTTACCATCACCTGTGCTGTTCGTCATTGATAAATCGAACTTAATTTCGCTAAACCTTGTCAGTCATAAATCAATTGTCCTTCTTGTCAGTAGCAAACATACACCAAATCCCTTATTGTACCTCATGCAAACAATCTTTATCTCTTCTACACAATCTCTCTCTCTTTCTCTCCACACGCGCGCGTACACACACACACATCGACTCATACACACACACACACACATATCGCTTGAATGTTCAAATTAACATGAAAAACAGTATTTAAATCGGTTTACCTCGCTATTTAATGTATTTACCAAAGCCTAGTTTGTCATAAACAAAATCCTATGTGAATATATTATAAAATCATGACCACCAAGGAACTTGAGTAAGTAGTAGAGTGCCCGAATATTTTATTTTGGTGCCTGTGTTTTGGACATCTGTTTCTGGGTTCATATTTGCCAAAGACTTTCATTGTTATAATATCCATTTATATTCCAGTTTAATTAATCCTTTCTCAGACAGGTAAGGCCACAATCTATTTTTCTGAGTGCGGAGCGTGGTAGGTGAGTAAATCGATCCCAGTGTTTGATTGGTATTTTACTTCATCGACCTCAAAAGGATGAAAAGTAAAGAGCGTAAAGGATCGGAAGAAATACCGCCATGACTAATCTGCCAATTCGCTGATCTTAGTTCAGCCTAATTAATACTCACTGGACTCATGAAATCAGCAACCATTAATCAATAGTATCGAGTATGGCAGAAAGAAAAAAGAAAAGCGATAAACTTCTGAAAAAATGAGTTTCTTATTCAGCTTATTTTGCCGTTCCAAGGCAGCAAGCTGGTTAAAACATTAAAATGTCAAGCAAATGTTTAAAAGTATTTTTTCCAGCTCTTTATGTTTAGAGTTCAAATTCGACCAAAGTCAGCATTACCTATCATCCTTTCCGGGTCAGTAATGTAATGTATTAGCTGAGCACTGGAGTCAATGTAATCGACTTGTCCCCTCTCTCAAAATTCCAGGCCTTGTATCTCTAATATTAGAATTGGTTATTATTATTATTTCCATATACACACAACAGATTAGACTGTTAGAAAAGAGAAAATTCTAACATCAGCTACAAGTAATCTCAGATGCCAAGAACCCTTCTGAGTATTCTAGCTGTTTTCTGGAGATGTACTAAACTAGGTTTTATACCTATTTCCTCTCTCCATCTGGTGAAATCGACCTGAAGAAAATTTTAACTGAGCCCCACCTGCAAGGTCATGCGCTGATTGTCTTGATATGAGATCACCATGTCGCGCACATATGGTTGTGATGCATGTGCCAGGTAGTCATGATAGTTATACTGGGCTTCGTATATTTTACCCCAGTGTCACTTTGATGGTATGCACTGCTCTCTCACTCAATAATAATAATAATAATAATAATAATAATAATAATAATAATAATAATAATTATTATTATAATTATAGACATCGCACAGTATACAATATCGTGGGGTTGTTAATTGAAGATACTGTGTCTACCGGGGGTTTGTACTGCTTGTCAAGTCACAAGGACCTTAGACAGGCAGTACTTTATGCACGTGGAGCTTTCGTATTGTGTCCGCGCATTACTGACTTCTGAAGCTTTGTAGAACAGCTGTTGTCACTTGGAGGATGGATCCGGCTATCGTCCGAGATCATTGTGAAGATCACCCCGTCGCTTGATCGGGAAGGGAGGGCGATTTTTCTCTGTCTGGTGGATATGGCAAAAGAGGTTGTGTGGTGGATGCAATTGAAAGGTTACTCTTTTGCCAAGGCCTCATTGACTTTTTCAGGTTCCACCTGAAAAGGAAAGTGAGGGTGGTGTGGGAAGTATTGTCACCCAGTAAGTTCGTTGAAAGGTGGGTGAATGTGGCCAGAATGGCCCGCGTGAATGAGCCTAATCTAAGTGTGCGCCTGTAGGCCGGATGGAAGGGAAAAGAGAGGGCACCTTCCCGAGGAGCCGTTGGTGTTAAATGGTCCAAAGGGCGTGAAGTCTCTTTGGTCACCTTACGGTGGAACTCCCCCTATTAGGGAAGCATAATGTTGATTTAATCTATTTGTTAATCGTTGTGTTTGTTTGCTGATTACACCTTTAACCTCACTGTCCCTCGTCTGTGTAATGTCCTGTATGTTTTGTGTTCGACCCTGGTGGCCAATAAAGAAATTATTATTATTATTATTATTATTATTACTATGAAATACCCTCGGATAGTGCTTCATTGCTGGTTATTCTTTACTTGAACGCTGGCAACAACAAATCATCAAAGGTTTCAAGTAGTGCCTTCTCCTGTGACTCAAAGAGACAATACTCTCCTTAGAATGTGAGCTGTACCCAACAATGCTGTCTTATGGATCACCTCGAGCCTGACGGCAGCTCCAATTTTCTTAATGTTTTTCAAAGGCCTTGGAAACTACTCCTAATGCTCCAATTACCACCGGTATCACCATTACTTTCCTCATGCCCCACAACTTTCCTATTTCGTCCTGCAGTGGCTGGTATTTCTGAATCTTTTCTGTTTCCTTGCATTTCACCCTTGAATCGCCTGGTATTGCAACATCTATTATCTTATTGCCTTTTCATCTTTATGGATGAGCACGATATCTGGTCGTCTCGCCTCCATGACCTGGTCGCACTGCATGTTAAAATCCCAGAGTATTTTGTAATGTTCGTTTTCCATTACTCCCTCTGGCTCGTGTTGATTGCCATTGTTCGGCTCCCCCGAGGTTTGCTTTACCGCACAACTGCCAGTGGACATATCTGGCCACATTGTCGTGTCTCCTTTCATATTCGCGTTGTGCAAGTGTACAGCACTGAGTAACAATATGGCTTATACTTCCTCTCTTCTCAGAGTACATCCTAGACTGTGGCGAGTTAGTGCTTTTATCAATGTGATATTTGGAGTAGTTTGTTCTGAGAGCTTGTTCTTGAGCGCTGCACACTAATGCCTCAGTGGCCCCTTTTAAGTCTCCTTTCTGCAGCCATTGCCAGGTTCTATTCCAATCAATCTTATCTTTATTCTTCAAGAACTGACTGTGCATTTTCTTTTCCTACCAAATTTTCTTCATCTGCTCTCTCTGGTTTTTCTTAAATTGTATTGGATCTACGGCTTCGTTAACTTTTAAAGTTTCCTGCATTTTCACTGCTTCAATCATTTCTTCTTTACTCCCCTTGACATACTAAGCCAGGCTATTCTTCTCTACCCTTACACAACCTTCACAGCGCACCAATCTCCGCCCTCCTACATTCCTTTTTACATACAATCTTAACACATCACTCTTGGGATGTAGTTCTTTGTTCCTTGTCATTAATTTACGTGTTCTCTGGTCTATCTTGTAATTCATGCTTCTTCCAAGATACTATTCCTGCCCCCGGCCATTTAGCTTCGATTGAAGCACAAGCCGAATTCTCCTCGAATACTATTTTGTGTACATTTTTTTCACCTTGTATTCATTCATCTTATCTCTTTCAATGATACCCAGATACTTATATCCTTCCTCCCCGACTTCCCTTATAGTTTCACCACTTTCCAGCTTGATTCCATGGCTTTTTATTATTACTATTATTATTATTATTATTATTATTATTATTATTATTTTTATTTAGGCGGTGAGCAGGCAGAATTGTTAGCATGCTGCACGGAATGCTTAGCAGTATTTCGCCTGTCTGAGTTCAAATTCTGCCGAGGTCGACTTTGCCTTTCTTCCTTTCGGAGTCGATAAAATAAGTACCAGTTGAACATTAGGGTCGATGTAATCGACTTTATCCCTTCTTCCAAATTTGAGGCCTTGTGCTTCTAGTAGAAAGGCGGTGAGCTGGCAGGATTGTTACCGCTTAGCGGCATTTCGTCTGCCGCTACGTTTTGAGTTCAAATTCCGCCGAAGTTGACTTTGCCTTTCATCCTTTCGGGGTCGATAAAAATAAGTACCAGTTACGCACTGGGGTCGATGTAATCGACTTAATCCGTTGTCTGTCCTTGTTTGTCCTCTCTGTGTTTATCCCCTTGTGGGTAGTAAAGAAATAGGTATTTTGCCCATTGCTACTTTCTGAGTTCAAATTCCGCCGAGGTTGACTTTGCGTGTCATCCTTTCGGAATCGATAAAATAAGTACCGGTTGAACACTGGGATCAATATTATCGACTCATCCCCACCACCCACAAGCTGTCCTTGTGGCAAAAATGTGAAATAATAATTATTATTATGAAAGTGAGGGTGGCGAGCTGGCAGAATAGTTGCACACCGGACAAACTACTTAGCGGCATTTCTTCTGGCTTTACTTTCTGTGGTCAAAGACTCCTCCCTAAAAAGTTCAAGGAAGGGTTATTATTATTAAGGCGGCGATTTATCTGCACCGTTAGAATGTCAGAAAAATGCTTAGCGGTATTCTGGCTCTGTAAGTTCAGAGTTCAAATTCCGCCGAGGTTAACTTTGCTTTTGGGGTCTATCAAATAAACGTGCAAGTCAAGCACTGGAATCGCTGAAATCGACTTAGCTACCTTTCCAAAAGTTACTGGACTTGAACCGAAATTAAAAAAAAACATTTGAAACCGTTATTCTGCTTAGTTTCTTGGTTAAAAACTCACCTCATTGACGAGGTTAGATATCATAAAGAAAGTATGACTGCTACAGAATCTATTTAGTTTTATCTTTATTTTAACCGGTCAACAACTCTAAATGTTTGCTAATCCACAGATAAGCGTTGAGTTGTTCCTGTGTTTAGTCATATCCTGTTTAACACTAAAAGGATCTGAAACGAAGTATAATTAACTGCTGTTATCACGTTTACGTTTTGAGTTCAAATAACGCCGAGAAGGTCATCTCTGCTTTTTATCTTTTCGCGATCAAGGAAATACCAATCCTAGCCAGGTTTGGGAATGGATTTATATGTTCCTATAAGGCATCATCGATGTGGATGGAATTAAAATAGAAAATAATGTCTTTCATCCTCCGACAACAGTTAAAATAAAGTTTACTAAGTAATAATAAGGAGCAAAGTCGTTCAGTAATATTTACGGAAGGAAAGCATGGCTGTGTGGTTAGGAAGCTCGCTTTGCAACCACGTGATTCTGGGTTCAGTCCCATTGCACGGCATCTATATATTCTACTATAGCCTCGGGCTTCCCATTACTTTGTGAGTGAATCGATATACGGAAACTGGGTGATAGCAAGTCGTACACACACACATAAAATAAATAAAGTGTTTAATCCTTGCGGTATGCAAATTAGTAGCTCCAGATCTTTGTAGCCACAGGAATTTTGTAGCGAAAATACAGATTGGCTGCTTGTTTTTCTAGAGTTGGTTAAATTTATGTAGACAACTCTGATTAGAACCCTGTATGGTTCGGATATCGAAGAGGGATGTTCATAATTTTTTTTCAATCTACGAGGAAATACATTTACCGTGTTTATACATTCACCACATAGGCCACATATATATGTATGAGTGTGTGTATATATATATTAAGTTTGTATATATAGGGGTGTGACTATCCCCACCACCACTTATCAACCAGTATTGGTTTGTTTACGCCTTAAAATGGTGGCGGACCCCACAGCTTCTGAGATCGATTCGTTCGACTAAAATCCTTCAAGGAAGTGTCCCAGCATGGCCGTATTCTAATGACCGAAACAAATAAAAGGTAAAAAGATGACTAATAGATTAACTAAAAGGTCTAACATGATTTTATCGTGACCCGTAGTTGAAATACGGTTAAGTTTTAGCGAATTATCAGATTTTCAGGGAACAATTGGTAGGGACATGTTTATTTTAATTTTGAGTTTAAAAAAATTGATCAATCGTTTATCAGTGCCTCATTTTGGCTCAATAGACAGTACATCGTGGAAAGGAGATCAAAGATTGATAGGTTTTATTACGGCGGTGTTAATTAAGATCATTGATCGGTGATCAAATTAGTGCTAAATTTGGTGGACCATGCATATCTTTGAGCAAAAAACTTCTACATGCTATCTTTGAAAATGATGCTGGAAGGACAAATTTCCAAAAGAAAATCCTAACTTAATCAGTTAATTAAAGAAAAGGTGAAATCAGTGTCTACAGTGATTTTAGTTTACACGAACCATTCAGGCCTGGGTACACTGAGTAGTTGCCCGAGGGCTTCACGGGTCTTGGAGTTGAATTCTGATCTTAGTATGCTGTGGCTTTCTGTCAGTAAATATATACTATAGGACTAGTGCAGTGATTTTTCCCAGGGGTCTATCATGCAGCAAAAACGGCAATGAGTCAGATGTTAGAGTTATATTCTCCTAACTCGATGATAAAAAGAAACTACATCTCGTTATCACCGTGGTACGTCGATTTGTGTGAAATGGTTGGAGATCCAGGTGAAAGGTTGAAGAGGTGAAATTCTTTAGTTAACCTGCGAGGAATCTTATACTCTGGAATCTTATACGAAATTCTTCGAAGTAAACTTCGGATTTACTAATCAAACAGTAGTATAAATGTGATTGTATGATCTACACGGATCTTAATGTTTCTCGCTGGTCGATCTAGATAGTCAACTGTGGATTACCACTCAGTGCTTACAAAGTACCTGCCCGGATTTTAAAATATTCCTAAGGGAATAGGTATTTTAAACTCCAGGCTGATACTTTATAAGCACTTAGTGGTAATTCACACTTTGCTAACTATATCGATCAGCGAGAAACATTAAGATCCGTGTAGACCATACAATTAACTTCTATTGCTGTTCGATTAGTAAATCCAAAGATCATTTCGAGCTGACTGTATTTTAATGCTATTTGTGTAATTTCTTTTTCAGGAGAAAACTGCATTGAAAAGCCATTATAGATTCAAATACTCTCACACAGATTTAAACTGGTCTTAATATATATATATATATTGTTCAACAAGAGTAAACAATATCAACGCTAAAGGCGCGAAATTGTAATGATCTTTTGGATGTTGACTGATGAGGAATAAGCTACGAATTTTCTGTTTGTTATGTCTTTGTATGAAATATTTCCGCTGGTTGCGTCTTTGTTAAATTTTTGAAATATGTTTATGTAACGCTACGCAGTCCTGTTTTATCTTTTACTCATTTGTAAAATATTCTTTGAATATATTTTGTGCGACATCTATTTCTGTCTCTTTCTCTTTCTTTGCTTCGCTTTTGCTTTCCTCTCATTCCCTTTCTCTCTCTTCCCTTCCTCAACACTTTACTTCTTCCTTCGTTCTGACTTTTTATATGACTTTCTCTAGTCTCCAGTCCTACAGGACATTTTCAGTTTCCTTTGCGTTACTCCATATATTGCGGCCGCACGGCTTTTTGTTGTATATGTAGGTTTTATTTGGTCGTTTTTATTTTCGTCAATCTCCTATACATCCGTTAGCTATTCTCAGTGGCTTTATGCCACTGGTGCCACCAAGAGTGAACAATATCAACGTTAAAGGCACGAAAGTGTAAGGATTCTTTAGACATTGCCTGATGAGGAATAAGCTACGAATTTTCGGTTATGTTTTTATAATATATATAATATATATATTATATATATATATATATATATATATATATATATATAATATATATATATATATATATATATATACGAGCAAAACGCCCCCCGTCCAATGGACGGTGATGAGTTTTCAAATATTTAAGTAAAATTTTCTCAAAACAACTTGTCCGACCGTCCCATAGGCGTCCCCTTTGAGAAACGCCGATTTAACCTAAAATTGAGACACCAGCAAAATAAGAATTAAAGATAGACTTTTTTCTGTTCCAAAGATAAACGATTTTATTCACTTTATCGATCGCATTCTCACCTAGAATCGAACTTCCAACAAATAGAAGGTGCATTTATGTACAGGTCGACGGAAGAAAAGCAGGAAAAAAACGGCTTTATCGATCGCATTCTCACCTGGAATTGATTTTTGTAATTTGTTCAAGATTTATACACGCCCTGATACCGTCGGTATCTACATATTAAATTTGAGCGCAATCGGATGGTGGATGCCCGAGATCCTAGAAGACACATACACACACAGAGACAGAACGATTTTATATATATATATATGTATGTATATATGTATATTTATAATTCGGCATACTTGAAAGTCATAGAGTGCACTTACCTTTTAAAAACTGTTTTCAACTTTCCAGAAGAAATGACACATTCGTACAACTGCGGTAAATTAAGAGAGAAAATGTATTGAATCGTATCACTAACCAAAATAGAAGCTAGTTTTGGAGAAAAAATATCACGTGGTTAAGCCATCTATGATTAATCAACCAGAAGATTGATTACAATACACATGCCGTGAAGTAAAACAATAAAAGCTAATAAAACACTGTTTTCGTTTGAGATTTTATTAATTAAATGAACCAAGAGCTGACAACATTATTTAAAAGATTTTATGACCGTCAGAAGCGTTTAAGCAATAAAAAAGTAGTGAGGATAACGAAGAGATTAACCGCATGAGAGTGGATAATATCTAAGAACTATTTTAGTATTTGATCACTGAGAGATCGAATCACACAAGAACTAACTTTCTTTATCAATCTTGCTGGCTCAATAAGTACCAGTAACGAACTAAAGCCGATACAACTCATTATACCCTTCTCACTTCTTACACAAGTATTATACAATTTAACTGTGTCTGGTAAAGACGAAGCAATGCTTCGGTCAGTAGACAGGCTCATGCTCAAAATACAGAATATGAAGGAAATTAACAAACATTTAAGGATTTGCATTATTTTGCAGAAAGTAATCCTAGTTATTACAAAAGTCACTCACTAATATGTTATTATATCGATTATATCGATTAAAATTTAAAATGTTAAATTAGTGTTATAAATCCGTTATGTGCAACAGAAAAACTGTTAGATAAAACTAGCTGCCTGTGTATCATACTTAACGCAAAAACATTATGTAAAGTGCGATATTCGACCGGAAATATCTCTAATGGATATACTGTGTTGAATAGCACAAATATATCAGCAGCAGACTAAAATTGTCCTGTAGCGGTGGCTAAAATGCTAGATGTGAATCTCTGCCTCTCTTGGCGTTGTCTGTAACATGTACCTAGTGGCAACCAAATGCTAAGCCAAAATCCGATGTCACTAATATAGGGAAACTACGATTCAAAAAGAGAGGACAGATAATTGCTATTAGCTGTCTGGTCATAAATTAAATGTATCATAAATTAAGGATTAGCAGTTTTATCTCTGAAGAATATGCTAAAAGCATATTCGTAAGCTAGATGGTTTGGCTTCGTATGTAGGCATCAGGATTACGCTTCAAGATTAAATATCAAGCTTAGGCATCAGGATTAGGCATCAAAATTAGACATAAGAATTATGATGTCTAATGACAAATAAAGAGTAGTATCGATATTTGTGTGACAAGAAACAATCAACATTAATAAACCAGCTTAAAAGAATGAAGACGTTCATCTTACCATTAATCTTCAGTATTCATCTTTAAAATCAAACATTGCCTTTCTTTTTAATCTAGACACAATATTAAGTAGAAATGTTAAGAGTTGTTAGAAAGAGAGAGAAAGAGAAAGTGAAGGGGGAAGATTAAATGAGATTGTGTGAAATTTGTGCATGAAGTGAAATGAAACAGTTATAATTTATATTCCAATTTGTTTTCCTACACGATAATGTGAGCTTATCTTCTATCGTTCGTTTCTGGTCCATGCAGTAAAAGAACTTGTAAACAACTATGAACTTAACAGCTTATCTTCCTCTTACGTACTAGCTAAATTTCTAAGAACATTTGACAGCAACGATATTCCAACTTAAGTTTTATACTAATTTTAGATCTGAGTGGGCTAGAACAATGTGAAATGAAATGTTTTGCTGAAGAACTCATCACGCTACCCAGTCTGGGAACAGAAACCCTGTTCTTCTGATCGAGAGTGTAACACCTTAACCAGTAAGCCATATGCCTTCACTAGTTCACGTTCCATTGTTCCATACTGTATCTACTGGTCTTTCGTAGTCGAAAGACCAACAGACACAGTATGAGTTCGTTCTATTGTGGTAGAATAAACAAAAATTTCCAAAATTTCCAAGGGACAAAACAATCAAATGGCCAATGGCATCTTAGATTATTGAGTAAATAAACAATCCATGATGTTAACTTCTGCTTCAGCTGTAATTACAGCTAGAGCATATCACGAGTCCTTGCATCTCATGTCTGAGTAATGTTGTAGTCGTAGGAGAAGTTGTGCGGTTAAAACATTTCAGTGACTTTTCAGACGCTGTATTCCTTTATTAGTGACGACGGATTTCCTCTAAGCATGCGGTTGCCAGACAGCACGTGCTACTGATAGCCCCCAAAGGGCAGAAAGGCACATCTAGTATGTCTATCACTGCTGCAGGATGATTTTCAATGGCTACTAATATCTTTGCATTATTTATCACAGTACATTTATCAAATATACTATCTCAAGACGAATGCTGTAGTTAATTTTGCTTTTCATCATATATTTTCATTGAGTACGGTACATAGATGGCAGTTTTAATCTAATATTTCTTCTGTTGCATATAATAGATGGATACACACACACACACACACACACACACACACACACACACACACACACACACACACACACACACAATTTAAAAATAGGATAAAATCTTCATAACAATTCATCAAGTAGTTAGCGTGAAAAACCTCATAAGAGAAAATATCCATCAATTTTTTCACTTGAATATATTTATTTATATTATATAGCGGGCATTATTACACATAAATACCACACGCTAGGAGGGACTCTTAAAGTCAAAACTACTAAAATAAATAAACATGTCATACCGAATGCAACTCTCGAAGCAAGTCATTTAAAAACAGAATTCAGCTGCATATCACCTGTGATTTCGTAATCAGTGCAGTGGTGTGCCCTCTTTACTCCCCAGTGCAAGCATAATTCAAGATTTATAATGAATGAACAAAAACAACATACCAGGCGAACAACCATCGTATCCAACGCAGCATGTAGAAATGTTCACTCCTTATACATCTATGTAAATGGCGGGCATTTTCACTTAAATATATTTATATTATATAGAGGGAATTATTACACATAAATGCCAAATGACTTGCTTCGAGAGTTGCTTTCGGTACGATATGTATATTTATTTTAGTAGTTTTGACTTTAAGAGTCCCTCCTAGCGTGTGGCATTTATGTAACGTTCAATAACGCCGTTTACAACGAGGCATTACTTGACCTGGACACTTGAGTGCAAGCTATGAGAGATCAAAGCGTTGAAACATTTGGTCTCCCTCAACTGGAGCAGGCAGCAGACAATCTCGTAATTCAGTACCTGCGAGAAATCAGCTATGACATCGAGGAAATGACGGCGTGTATAGCTGATAACGAACACAAACTGAAAGAGGAGCAATTGGGTGTTTATAAGACTATTATTTCAAGCAGTGAAAGTGAAAGAGAAGGTCATTTCTTTCTGGAACTGGCAAGACATTTATCATCAACCTTCTTCTGGCTAAACTGCACCAAATGAAACACATTACTATAGCAGTGGCGTCAAGTGGAATTGTTGCGACTCTACTAAGTGGTGGCCGCACAGCACATTCCTGTTTCAAATTCCCTTTGAACCTGTCCAAGAAAGAGAAAGCAAACTGCAACACCAGTCGTGGTCCTTAACAGTCAAACTTCTGGGTGAATACAGGTTGATCATCTAGGATAAGGCGACAATGAGCCATAAGGTTTCCTTTGGAGCTATTGACATGGCCCTTCAGGATCTGAGATACAACACCAGACTCATGGGATGTTCCATAGTCTTGCTTTCAGGAAACTTTAGACAAACCCTTCCCGTGGTTCCGAAGGGTACAGAGCTGAGGAAGTAAATGCCAGCATAAAGTCGTCCTACCTATGGAACAGTGTGCAAAAGTTAAGACTCACAACCAGCATGAGACTGCAGCTCAGTAGTGATGATGCAGACAGAACCTTTTCACAGCAACTGTTGGATATCGGTAATGGCACTTCGGTTGGTGAGAAGAATGAGCGGTTAGGTTTGCTTTTTGGACATATAATATCTGATTTAAAGGAACTAATGAATAAGGTGTTTCCTAATTTGAGGAATCAGTTTACAGACCACAACTGGCTGAAAACCCATGCCATTTTAGGTCCAAAGAATGTGGCAGTTGATGATTTGAAAATTAAATTTCTGGAACAGTTACCAGGTGAGCGTCACATCTACTATTGCCACTGTACTCAACGTCAATGAAGCTGTGAATTATCCAGTTGAATTCTTGAATAGTCTAACACCACCAGGCCTACCACCTCACAACTTGCACCACCTCAAGATTGGAGCACCAGTTATGCTGCTTCGAAACCTCGATCCACCAAAGCTTTGCAATGACACACGACTTGTAATAAAGAAGATGATGCTAACAGTCTCGGAGACAACAATTTTGACAGGTAAGGCAAGCGGGGAGTTTGCATTCATTCCTGTATTATTCCCTCGGATATGCCTTTCCAGTACAAGCGCTTGCAATTCTCGTTGAAACTGAGTTTTGCAATGAGCCCAGGGGCAGTCTTGGGATGTGGTAGGTCTGAACCTTGCGGAACCAGTTTTCTCTCATGGCCAACTTTATGTGGGATACTCAAGAGTCGGCAATCCTAATCATTTGTTTATTTATGCCCCACAAGGAAAGACCAAAAATGTTGTTTATCAAGAACCTCTGCAAACTTAATAAGATTCACAAAATCATTAGGTATTTATTATTTAACTGTAATATTCGTTATTTAATTTTTAAATCTGTATCCAAATTTATTTGTATTTCTACTGTAAAACTAAATATCAGTCTGTTTCTACACTCGTTGTAAATTCATTTCAACACTAGTGCCCCTAAGGGTTATATTTTCTGGGAACGCACAAAAACCCTATTCAGAGTTATTTACTTTGAATTGTCATTATTTCATATCTGATTCGCCTGTTTTTACGTAACATGCTTCACGATTTTGGTATACATAACTTATTGGTATTTCCTCCTAAATTCTATATACTTTGGAAACGCATTAAAGCCCTTTTCGGGGCTACTTTATTCGAATTCATACTATCACGTAACTAATATCATATTATTAATTAACTGACTTCACGATTTGGGTATTCATAACTTATTGGGATTGCCTAAAAACAAAATCCTATGTAATACGATTCAGACATATTTTAGATATAAATATTGCAACTAATCTTTCTTCTCAAAAATAAGGTTAATACCCCACCCACACATTGTGATTTTATTGATAACAGCCCACTTTAGACAAACATTCAGATAAAAAACGAAAAACAAATCCGAATTGAATCCATATATGTATGTGTGTGTGCGTGCGTGAATATCTACCTACCTACCTACCTACCTACCTACCTACCTACCTACCTACCTACCTACCTACCTACCTACATACATACATACCTACCTACCTACCTACCTACCTACCTACCTATCTACCTACCTACCTACCTACAAACCTACCTACCTACCTACCTACCTACCTACCTACCTACATACATACATACATACCTACCTACCTACCTACATACATACATACCTACATACCTACCTACCTACATACATGCATTAGTTCATATACACATACACACACATAAACACACATACACACACATATACATATAAATGTATACATATATGTATGCACATACACACACACATATATATATATATATACAAACAAGCAAATGTATATGCACATACACACACACATACACACACACACATACACACACACATATATATAAATATATGTTAATGCCATATCGCCGGAAGAAATGAATTCATGAACATGATCTACACAATATTCATGGATACTACGGACTGTACTGCAATCATTTCAGGAATGCGGACTATGATCTTAAGTAACATGTGATATGTGGAAACGTGCGTAGCAATGCATTAAATCATTTATAAATTCCACCCAAAGATTATTATTATTATTACTATATATAAAAATACACATATATAGATACATGCATATATATATATATATATATATATATATATATATATATATATATATATATATATATATATATATATATATATATATATATATATATATATATATATATATATATATATATATATATATATATATATATATATATATATATATAAATTAGTAATGCAATAATAGAGTATTGCTTTCCAGTAAAGAATAGCCCGTGAGGGAAAAATATACAAAGAAGTAAATATATGGCACAACGAAGTACCGATATTTACTGGAAATAGCGAACGTAATAATACGACGCTAATGTATAGCTTCACCGCGTATGTACTAGCAAAAATGCGTGTGTGCAACAAACTAGAAAAAATTGTCTTACTTCCAGGGAGAACATCTGAAAGATGAAATACCTGGAAAAGGGTAATGTGGGACCTGTGCAGGTTTCAGATTTTTCAAGATATGTCTGCCACCCATAAACTTGATCTATCTTCATCAGCCAAACATATACCACGACAATCTTTCAGATGTTACCACATTAATGCCATTACACTCGACTGAAACGCCGAAACGCTAACAGTAAATATCGGTACTTCGTTGTGCCATATATTTACTTCTTTGTATATTTTTCCCTCACGGGCTATTCTTTACTGGAAAGCAATACTCTAGTATTGCATTACTAATTTATCGAAACTTCTTCACCGTTCTCGTGCTGTTAGCGTTTCGGCGTTTCAGTCGAGTGTAATGGTATTAATGTGGTAACATCTGAAAGGTTGTCGTGGTATATGTTTGGCTGATGAAGATAGATCAAGTTTATGGGCGGCAGACATATCTTGAAAAATCTGAAACCTGCACAGGTCCCACATTATCCTTTTCCAGGTATTTCATCTTTCAGATGCTCTCCCTGGAAGTAAGACAATTTTTTCTAGTTTGTTGCACACACGCATTTTTGCTAGTACATACGCGGTGAAGCTATACATTAGCGTCGTATTATTACGTTCGCTATTTCCAGTAAATATCGGTACTTCGTTGTGCCATATATTTACTTCTTTGTATATATATATATATATATATATATATATATATATATATATATAATATATATATATATATATATTATATATATAATATATATATTATATATATATATAAACACACTGTACATAGTTCGAGGATGTGTTCATCTTTATCTGTAAAACTGGTGTATCCAAAATATTGATAATTTACTATGAACAGAAACTAAATATAAAGAAAGGAAAACCATGTTCTTATTTTCTATTGAACTTATTATAATCAGATTTCGCCACCGTTATAACTAAAATAATGACGTCGTCCATGTACAGCCATAGAAGTGATAGCAGAGAAAAGTGTAGCCATTAAGTTCTGAAAAATTACAGGTGCACACTTGATATCAAAAGGAAACTTAGTTTGCTGGTATAAAAAAAAAGTGTTGCGTATATGAATGACTCCATCATTTGTCCTACTATTTTCATTTATTGCTCAGTCAATATTCTCTTGATAACAAACGTTAATAAAGCGAACAACCCATAAATCAAATGTCTTTATTCTAATTAATTACCAGCATTACTATTTTTTTAGAAATATTTTTCACATCAAAAGATTTAGCAGATATTACTTTGTTTACAAAATTGATCTGGCAGTAAATTTCTCCAGATCAACATATTTTACGTCAAGATGCATGTTTCAGATGAGAGTGTGAACTTTATGAATACTCGCTAAATCAATTGTTTCTCCCAGTGTTGTTTGAAATAATATCTATGTGCGATCTATATGGGATGTCGTTAATTAGAATTTCGATAAAGTTTCTGGAACTTAATATTAACCATCTCAAAAAGATCGAATTGACTATTGATTTGGCTTGTATTGACTAATATTCTACAATGACCTTTAAAAAGTATTTACTCTACATCAATAAGAAGAATGTTTGTAGCTACTCCTGCTACATCTTTATTAAAGTGTTATATTGTGAAGTAAGCAGTAGAGTTACTTTTACACTTGCCAGTGTAAATTTAGTAAATATGAACCATAAACAAAAATAAAAATTCTTCACCATAAAAGTATACCAAAGTAAACTATCTACGTGTTACTTTAAGCAATCTACAAAACATTCATCTAAAATAAACGTCACAACGTGTTTAATTAAGTAGAACATGAAATATTAAAAAGTTAAAGTAGAAATTGGAAATATCTATATGTTTAGTTAACCAGAACATGAAATATCTACGTATTTAGTTAGCCAGAACAATAAATATCTACGTGTTTACTTAACCAGAACATGAAACATCTACTTGTTTTACATGTTTGGTTCATCAGAAAATGAAGTATTTACGTGTTTAATTAACCAAAACATGAAATATCTACATGTTTAGTTAAGCCAGAACATGCAATATCAACGTGACCAATATGTTTAGTTAATCGGAGCATGAAATATCTACGTGTTTAGTTAACTAGAACATGAAATAGATTGTTTAATTAACCCATCTAAGAAATATTCTGAAGACTTTTGTCTGTCAATTTCGAGCACTCAAGAGCTATCCCGAGTAGCACACACTGTAGCTACGCAACTGCAACTATAGCCTTTGATTTGTTGTAAGCATGTAACAGATCGGCTATTTCGAGTAGAAGTTCCTTTCATATTGTCATTCAGTGTCAGCCAATTTCTTCCTTTTGTTTACTCCAGCAATACACACCACTACCTTTGACACACGCTCTCTTAGTTGTATCACCACGGAAACGTGTAGAGTCTTTGATCCGGTCCAGCAGTTCCCTACTTTGCTATCTTTTCTAATTGCTTTCAAATATTTCTTTCTGTGAAACTTTTGGCGCATCAACATTTTCAACGCAATTTCCTACTTTCTTTATCCACAATATTTTATTAGTGTACTTGGTATTTTTTTTCACAAATTTCTTCCCCAAACAACTGGTTTTCTTCAAGTTCACTCATATGTTATAATACGGCTTTTAGTTTGAGTGAGAAATGCACTTTTGTTTCTATTTGTGATTCCCTTCTTCGATTTTCTGGTTTTAGCAGATTTTGCTTTTGCTGTCTATTTTGGTTCTTGAATCGTAGTACTAATTTTTTCTATTTATCTTACTGATATATTCCCTCCGTTCCACTTCTGTCTTCTTTCTTTAATTTACTCTAATTTTATTTCCAAAAACCACTTATCTTTATTAGTATCCACCTTTTTCACCAAGGCATCTACTGATCTTCCTTTTGTTCTTTTCCGGATTTACATTATTACCCACTAATACCAATGTGTTGGTATCTTTAATATTTTCACAGAAAAACTTATCAATCACACTGTGTACATTTAATATTCTTTCTTAAACTTCGTTACTTGGTTCGATCCAATGTTGTTAAATTAAGTGACGTTACGGTCTTTTGTTCTTTCAAGTCTTGCCCCAGTTTTTCAAGGATCTCTAGTTGGTCGTCATAAAGGCTGTCCACACCTAATTCTTTCTTCTTGCATGCCGCATCTTGTCCATGAGTAAAATCCTTGAGTTATATTCTCCTAACTCGATGATAAGAAGGAACTACGTTTAGTTATCATTGTGGTATACCTATTTGATACCAGAGTTAGTTAAAAGAACAAAGAGCATTTAAAAAGTTAGCATTGTTATGATACTGCCAATTATCGTTGAAGCTTTGGGAAATGTAAGAAAGTTTTTGAGAACAAACCCCAGAAATTTAGATCTTGATCTGGGAGCGGATGCAGCTCAGAAAATCTGTTTACTTAATTCAATAAGAATTATTCGGAAATACCTCCTTTCAAAGTAGGGAAGCAGTATGGATTTCAGAAAGTGACATTTTTTAATAGCAGGAACAAAATCCCAAACTACAAAAACACTTATTCAAAAGTACAAGTTGTTGTGTAAGAGAAAGAATAATTAAACCAGCTATAGCATCAGTATATGAGGCTACATGGTCTGATGGTTAGGATGTAGTCTCGATCGAAAGATCGTGCTTTCGATTCCCGGACCGGGCGACGCGTTGTGTTCTTGAACAAAACAGTTCATTTCACGTTGCATCATTTCACTCTGCTGTAAATGGGTAACCTTGCAGCGAACTAGTGTACTGTTCAGGGGAAATGTAATCTTGGCCACTTATACTCTATGGAAGAGAATAACCGGCCCTATCAATCCTAAAACACGAGGCAGTACTTAATTATAATATTAATACCAAATATCTTTGAATTACTTTTTAATTAGGAATGTCGTCTTACTCTATCCGCAATTTTATGCATTTCATTTGATATAAGTTAACAAAATATTCTCATTTTACTGGATGATAGACAGTATACAATCTTAAAATTATGAGGTCATCCGCTAATAAACAGCCCAGTTGAAAGCGCATTTGACTGACCTAAAGATCCTTGATTTAATCCTGGATTCCCTCATTCTGATTTGGTTTTGATATTATTTCTATATTTGGCATACTTAGAGAGGATAATAAAAAGATTCCGACCATATACCTACAAAATTTTAATCAATCCATCTACTTGCAGTTATCTACCTTTTTGATTTTAGAATTTAAAATCTCGTCTAACAATGAATTTTGGTCTCCTAATTGCTCGCATAAACTCAGTTACCTTTTACTTGTATCAGTCATTGGACTGCGGCTATCCTGGGGCACTACCTTGAAGAGTTTAGTCAATAAATCGACGCCCGTACTTACATTTAAGTTTGGTTTTTATTCTATCGGTCTCTTTTGCTGAACCACTAGATTAGGGGGACAGAAAATAACAATGACTGTCTTGCGGTGGTGAGGACAAACACAGAAACACAGACCACACCCACACCCTGAGAAGGAAGTATATAGGAAACGTAGAAAGTAAACAAGGGAAAACGAAAACAAAAAACAAAATGTAAGAAATAAAAAGTGAAAAGGTACAAGAGCTATCCTCCTTAAACCTTAAATGATAAGGCTTGGAATATATCAAGTTAGTCAGGAATAGGTGGAATTTTCGAATTCTTCAAAACATATTTAAACATATGCATGCAACCACAGAAAATTACTGACCTGGAGTTGTATAGAGTGTTAGGGATCTTAAATCTGAACAGGATCTGTGTTCTTTCACCCAAACGAACAATTTGATGTATCTATGGGGTCATATGATAGTGCTGGCGTCTGTGATTTTCTGGGTTTATTTGCATTAAACACATTGAGATATAGATACCCATCTCATGACGTTGGCCTATACCGTGACGACGGTTTGGTATTTCCCATGAGTGTGATAGTCACATCCTTGATATATTTAGAAAGCAGCTTATTTCTACCTTTAATCAATTAAGACTTACAATTACAGTAGCTACGAATCTCTCTATAATTGATTATTTAGATGTTTTCCTAGATCTAAAGTTCTCGTATGAACCTTTCCATAAACCTAATGAGAAACTCGCATATATACATAAACAGTCTTGTCACCCTCCTGTAATATTTAAAAACCCGAAAGCTAATATTAGTAACAGAGTGTCTAACCTCACGTTTTCTAAAGAAATTTTCGAGAAAGCTTCCCCCTATTACAAGGACCTAGCCAATAGTAGCTTCAAAGATAAATTAATATGTAGTCCCTCTAATAATCTTTTCTACTCTAGGCCCAAGGTCCATCATTTTGGGGGAGGGGGGCCAGTCGATTAGATCGACCCCAGTACGCAACTGGTACTTAATTTATCGACCCCGAAAGAATGAAAGGCAAAGTCGACTTCGGCGGAATTTGAACTCAGAACGTAAAGACAAACGAAATACCGCTAAGCACTTCGCCCAGCGTGCTAAAGTTTCTGCCAGCTCACCGCCCTATGTAATCCCCCTAATAATAATCAAAATATTAATAATAGATCTACTGACATCAAAGATAAAGTAGTATATAACCACTCTAGTATTAATCAGAATAGTAATAAGAAACCTAAAATCTGGCCGAGGAAAATTATTTGGTTCGCCTCTCTCTTTTCCCTTAGTATAAAAACTAACATTGGTAAAAGATTCTTTTCTCTCCTAAACAAACGCTTTCCAGCAACTCACAGATACAGGAAAATATTTAATAGGCGTTCTATGAAATTATCCTACAGCTGCTACCCCAGTATGAAGAGTATCGTTACACGTGGTCAATACCAAGGGCCTAAATCCAGTTGCAACTGTCGCAATCCAGGACCTTGTCCATTTGACCAACAATGTATGACTAAATCTACCATATATGAGGCAGAAGTTACTGCAACCGCAAATAATAATAAAGTGATAAGAACACCTATATTGATTTGTGTGAAGGTGAATTTAAAAATCGCTATGTTAATTACATGGCCTCCTTCCGCATAGGAACAAAAGTAAAGCTACTATGTTGTCTAGCTACATATGAACTTTGAAAGAAAATGAAACACTGCATGGGATTAAATGAAAACTAATTGAGAAATCCATACCTTATGTGAATGGATTAAACAAATGTAGATTTTGGTTGGCTGAAAGAGCACAGATCCTGTTCAGCTCTAAAATCCCTAACCCTCTATACAACACCAGGTCAGATTTTTTCAGTCGTTGCTCGCATATGTGTAAATATATTTTGAAGAATTTGAAAATTTCGCCTATTCCTGACTGACTAGATATCTTTCCAGCCTTATCATTTAAGGTCTAAGGAGGATAGCTCTTTGCCTTTTTACTTTTTACATTTTAGGTTTTGTGTTTTTGTTTTCCGTTTTCTGTTGTTTAGTTTCTGAGTTTCCTATATGTCACTTTCTCAGTTTTTTCACGTTTCTTCTATTATTCAATTTCGTTAGTTCGTTTTGATGTGTGGTTTGTGCCTGAAGAATGTGTTTGAATTTTCTCTGCATATGAAACTATTAGTAGCGCTTTTATGCATGTATTGTGATCTTTAAATAAATAAATAATATATATTCATATGAATATATAAATATAAATATATATGTATATATATATATATATATATAAATACTCACACACACACACACACACACACACACACACATATATATATATATATATATATATATATATATATATATATGTATGTGTGTGTGAGAGAGAGAGAGACAGTGTGTGTGTTTGTCCACTGCTACCGCTTAACATTCGGTGTTGATGTGTTTTCCTCCTTCTAACAAAAGATAGAAATGCTGGGGGCGATCCATTCGAGTAAAAATTCTTCGAAACGACGCCGCAGCATGACCGCACTTTAGTGATTAAAAAAAATGAAAGATTGCTAGATGATCGTCGGTAATAACTGCCGGTACAAACACACACGTCCACACACATACGCACGCATAAACATATTCATTGCATGACTCATACAAATACCTACACACAAAATCACAAATTTAACCTTTGAAACATATGATAACTAGAATGATCGTTGGTAATTAAAAATTTTTATGATGACTATGATTTTCATGTCCATTCCTAATACGTTCCGGCAGAATCAGACACGAACAAGCTAACTGCTGTTGTATTTTGTCTACGGTTACTGCAACCGCAAATAATAATAACTAATCTTTAATAATCTAATAACAACTAATCTTTCTAGACAATGCGTATATATATATCACGTGATCACGTGACCGACCAGACCATCAGATGTTGTTACACATCGCTGGTCACAATGCGTTCGCATTGTTTTAGCCTTCGAATGACGCCACCCCGCTGGCTAAGCGAGCAGGCCAACAGAAGAAAGAGTGGGAGAAAGAGTGGTGAAAGAGTACAGCAGGGATCACCACCCCCTGCCGGAGCATCGTGGAGCTTTTAGGTGTTTTCGCTCAATAAACACACACAACGCCCGGTCTGGGAATCGAAGCTGCGATCCTGCGACCGCGAGTCCGCCGCCCTAACCACTAGGCCATTGCGCCTCCGCATATATATATATATATATATATATATATATATATATATATATATATATATATATATATATATATTATATATATATATATATATATATTATATATATATATATATTATTATATATATATATATATATAATATATATATATATTATTATATATATATATATATATATATATATTATATATATATACACACACAAGACAAACGCAAAACAACGCATATATATATATATATGTATATATATATATATATATATATATATTATATATATATATATATATATATACAAGAAAAACGCAAAACAACACTATGTCAAGCAACATCCCACATACAAGCAGTTTGAAACAAAAATATTTCACATACAGAAATTTTACACACACCACAAACAAAAACAACCATAGATTCCCACACACACACAACGATCGGGGACAACAATACCACCATTCCCCCGACCCAATACCACACAACCTCACAGACAACTCATACAAACAAAATTACACCCAACATTCTTTAGCCAGGGACCAGAGACACCAGGACACAGGCTGGAACCTAGTAATAAGGAAAAACCGAAGATAATCAATCTCTCAACCAAACCTCTTTCTAACATAAAAATTGACATCCTCTCAAAAGGGCTCAAATTTACACCAACTCCACGCAGAGCCAACCTAAATGAAATCAAGGATAATATAACAGAATTTTGCAGAAAATTAAGACTAGCAGAAGCATCAACCAGTTTCAATACTGAAGATGAATCACTAGTCAAGAACAAAAGTGAACACATCCCACACAGAGGAAGAAATAAAGATCTTGATGAATTCTGTAACCACATTGAGAACTTTCCCTACCATACTATACATAAACAGAAAGTTAACTCAAATTTTAACACTACACAATGGAAGGAACTGATAGAACTTCAAAATGATGAGGATATAACCATTAAGGAAGCAGACAAGGGAAATGCAGTTGTAATAATGGATACATCATACTATAGAAATCTTGTAATACCCTTGCTTGATGACGACCTACATTATGAAAAAATTACCAACCACACCCCACAAAAAATAATGAAAACTCTATCTTCACTAATTAAAACCCATGAAAAGGAACTAACAACCAAAGAGATTGACTTTCTAACAAACTTTAAATGCAAACCTAGCCTTTTCTATGGTCTGCCAAAAATGCATAAAAGCCAAATTATAAATGAAACCATTAAAAAATCACCAAAGACATACATACACACACCTAACCCGGGGGACCTAAAACTACGACCCATTGTAGCTGGCCCAACCTGTGAAACACACAGACTAAGTCTATTTATGGACATCCTCCTGAAACCCTTCCTTAAACATATCGATAGCCATATCAGAGATGACTTAGATATGTTAAACCACCTCCCAAAAAAAGCCAAGGAAGAAACAATCCTGGTTTCATTTGATGTAGTTAACTTGTATACCAGTATACCTCATAATTATGGACTAGAGGCAATACAGTTCTGGCTGGACCAATTTCCGGAAGAAATACTAAAAAGGATCAGTAAAGAATTCATTACTAAATCAATTGAATTCATCCTACATAATAACCACTTCATGTTTGACAATACATTTTACCGTCAAAAATCCGGAATTGCTATGGGTACAAGGGCAGCACCAGTCATTGCGAACCTAACAATGGGCTACATGGAAATAATCATTTACCAGGAATCTTTATCAATCTTTGGAAACCCCCTTTCTCAATACATAAAAGAGAATTGGAAACGATTCTTAGACGATTGTTTTATACTCTGGAATGAAAACACAGATAAACTCCTAAAATTTAAAAACCTATTGAACAGCATAAACCCAAATATACAGTTCACAATGGAATACAACCAAAAGGAGCTCCCGTTCTAATACTAATTAAAAAAATTAACCTTAAAATAGAAACAGACATTTTTTACAAAGCCACAGACGCCAAACAATACCTTCTTTTTAATTCATGCCACCCAAGACACACTAAAACAAACATCCCCTTCAACCTTGCAAGAAGGATTTGCACAATAGTGTCAGAACAAAATACCAGGAACTTTAGACTGCAAGAACTCAAAAACACCCTAATTGACAGACATTACCCAGCTCAACTCATAGAGGATGGGATCAGACGTGCAACAGAAATCAACATAGAAACTTTAAGAAAAGTTCAACACAACAACACACCTTCCCCGAAAATACTACCTTACATATCTACATACAACCCCAGAAACAAAGAAGCCTTCACCATCATCACCCAGAATTTACCAATACTTCATAAGGACCCCAAATTAAAGGAAATTCTAAACATACACCAAATCATTAAAAGCTACAAACAACCTAAATCACTTAAAAAGATTCTCACAAAGGCAAAATTGTTTTCTGAAATTACGGATGCAAAAGTAAAAAAAATGTGGTAGATCGAACTGTGCAACATGTCCAAACCTGCTAGAAGGATCAGAATTCCTCTTTAAAGAGGGACTGAAATTCAAGATCAAATCTAACTTTACTTGTGCCTCTGAAAACATAATTTATGTCATAAAATGCTCGGGCTGCCACCAAGACTACGTGGGATCCACGGGACTATCACTCAGACGTAGATGCACACTGCATGGACAACAGATTGCATTCCCAGAATACAGAATGATACCTTTTAGTGAGCACATTGAGAAATGCGCAAAACAACTACTACCACAAATTTTAATCTTTCCATTTTACCAATGTGCTATCGGATCATCAACACAAATTAGACTAAACAAGGAAACATTCTCCATTTAAAAGTACAAGCCCAGACTTAACCATGCCAACATACTGATACAGAGAAATTCACACCAAGGGAAAGGAAAAAATTTTTTTTTAATTTTAAGCGATTATCTCCCTTATACCGGAAGAAATCACTCATTACTTCCCCTTATTTAGAACTCTTTTAAACATAAACATAAAGATAACTCTGTTCAAGATAAACATAACGTCGCAAGAAATTTGAAAAGCTAAACGCGGAACCGGTCTTTCTTCTAAATTATGTCATTGTAAGAAAACTGTTTTTAATATTCTTCAGACATATTGACGCAAATATATATATATTTTTTAACCTTTAAGCCTTCTGTAGTTTTTTCACTTTTTACCATTTTCTATATATTCAACCACGTGCTTTAACAAACCAACTTTCTTATCTCTCTCTCTCTCTCTCTCCTCTCTCTCTCTCTCTCTCTCTATATATATATATATATATATATATATATATATATATATATGTACTCGTTCATGTTTCATAAGAGTGTATCTATGTCTAGGCACATGCATATCTTCGAGGTCGAAGGTACTCCGGATCAAAGCGAGAATTTTGGTTCTTGTTCATAGAAATCAGCAAATTATTTGCTGATGTACGCTTATTAATTATTGGCTTGACACACATATGTCTATAATTACTTTGTTTTTTTTTCTGTTCTCCGTACACGTTATTAATAACAAACAAAACAAATGCGCAATGCACGATGGGATAATTAAACATAAATAGTTTTATTCATTAATAAAAAATAAGAACTAAGAAACATTGTTAGTTAGCCAATGATGGTTCTACGGCTCGGCATTGTGGGTGGTGAGCCTGAAAATATAAAATAAATTGTCATACAATACTAGAAATCGAACGACAAATGAAAATAAAGAAAAATAAAACTTAAATTGAATTATTCTGTAAGCTTATTAAATGATGTTATATTTTAAGTAAATGTCTTAAATACATTTCAGATATTCATTAATAAAAGAAACTTTAAAATCTAATTTTGATAAAAATATATATTAATATTGGAATTACTTAGAATATTCTAGATAGCGTAGACTTAAATAATTGCCCTCTTTATCAATAGATGTTATATACTCCAAGTTAATTAATAAACAGCTTTTATTTATTATAGTATAGATGACGATTATTGAAAAGAGAATGGAAGCTACAATCAGGGTTTTCCCAAGAATATGATAGCTAAAATGAAAGCCTTTGTATTTATATTATATGAAGACCGTTCGTCACATGATTATCAAACTAAATGTTTCAGTCAGGATAGGCACTTAAGTATTTATTTTCACCTCTGTTAAAACTTGGTAGAATCAAATATAGTTTTCACCGCAGCAACTGTAACTTCAGAGAAACAATAATTCCTTTTCCTGTTTTCTTCACACATAACTATTTCTGTAAGGTCGCTGGTATGTTACCAATAAAGATAGCCATCGGTACGTCACAAAGATTAGTAAGACTTGGATCTATGATTATGTTATCTCCTCTCTCTTTTTTCTTTCTTTCTATCCTTCTCTCTCTCTCTCTCTCTCTCTCTCTCTCTCTCTCCCTCTCTTTGTTTACCCTTCACATTCTTGAGTTTATTTTTCATGACGTACCCAATTTTCGTTCAAGAAAAGAGACTCTTGATGTGTTTCGCAAACCAAGACCAACAATAACTATAACAAGAATGATAATCCTTTGTACTATAAACACAAGACCTGCCATTTTGGGGGAGGGAGGGGGCTATCCATCACATTAACCCCAATTCTTGTCTAGTATCGATCACAAAAGGACGAAAGGCAAAGTCGATCTCGGCAGAATTTGAACTCAGAATGTAAAGCTGAAAGAAATGCATCTAAACACTTTGTCCGGCGTGGTAACAGTCTTGCCAGCTCACCACCTTAACAACAACAACAACAACAATAATAATACTTTCTACTATATGCACAAGGCCTGAGATTTTTGGGGAGGGGATAGATCGATTACATCGACTCCAGTATTCAACTGATACTTATTTTATCAAGCCCGAAAGGATGAAAGGCAAAGTCGACATACCCTGGTGCAGAACCAGGCACTGGTTTTCATGGCTTCTGATCTTAACTGATTGGGAGTGTTATCATGTATATTTTTTTATCTTGGTATAAAAGATGGGCTACAACAAATACCATCAGCTGATTGACCTTAATCAGTTGACCATGTCTTTTGGTGGCTGACGGTTTGTACATCTCTGATCACGAGCAGAAGCAGTGAGGGAATATCATAGCCATGTGTTCAGAGGAATTCTTTGGGATTTGAATAAGTCACTTCTGCAAACATGGGTATTTCATTAAACATCCTCAAATAACCCTTATTCAGTGATCTTTCGAGCGAGATTGGCTACTCAATTTGAAGAAAGTTATAACTTGGCCCCACCTACAAGGTCATGCGCTATTTATCTTGATACGAGTTCACCATGTTGCGCACATATGGTTGTGATGCATGTACGTGGTGTATCCTTATCAGACGGGTAGTCATGATGGGTATACTGGGTTTCGTATATTTTACCCAAGTGTCACTGGTGGAATGCGCTGCTCTCTCACTCAATCATAATAGTAATAGTAATAGTAATAATAATAATAATAACAACAACAACAACAACAACAATAATAATAATAACGATAATAAATATTATAATAACTTTAAATTTTGTGACAGGAGTGCAGATTTTGAGGGGAGGGAAAAATACGATTATGTCGACCCCAGTACCTGACCGGTATTTATTTTATAGACCCCGAAAGGATGATAAGCAAAGTCGATCACGGTGTAGAAATTGTTTAAAATTTTTAGCAAGCAGGCCAATAGCGGATTAAATCTATTCTCTCACTAGTATTTCCCTTTATCGACTCAAAAAGGATAAAAACCAAAGTCGATCTGGACGAAATTTCAACTGAGAACGTAAAGAGCTGGAAAAAGAAGCCGTTAGGGAATTTTGTCTGACGCTCTAACAATTCTACTACCTAGTATCGTAAATAATAACAACATCAACAATAACAACAATAATGAGAAGAAGAAGAAGAAGAAGAAGAAGAAGAAGAAGAAGAAGAAGAAGAAGGTGTGGGAACTGTGGAAGAATATGAGAAAAAGAAAACGAGTGAAAAGTATCTAGGGAAAAGAAGAGATCTGTCAGGATCTCAAATAAAAGTAGGATGTTGCAACAGATAAATCTTGATTATGGCTGAAGAATAGAGAGCCGAAAAAAGAAACGGAAGGACCAAACGTCAGTCATTAGAAATGAATGTCGTTAAGGCAAGAGTAGACAGAGCTATTGAGGTACTAAGCACATTCTGCACATAATAAATTGTTGTGGTCCATTTGCACAGAAGTATAGACGCATACACAATTATGTAACCGGGACGTATTACGGCAAAAGGGATTTAAAGTAAACCGAAACTGTTACCAACACCAACCAGAGAGTGTGGCAGAGAACGAACTATTTAGGGTCATAAGGGACCTTAATATACAGACTGACTATGAAATTCAAACAAGACGGCCAGATAATAATCATTCTGGAGTAGATGTTAAACGAGTGAATCATCATAGTTGTGGCTGTCTGCTGATATGAATGTAGCGGTCAGAGGACAGGAGAAAATAGATAAATTCGATGACTTCGCTAAGGAAATGCGAAGACTGTGGGGGGTTTCCGCAAACGTAATCCCAGCAGTTACATACGCTTTAGATACTCTTTAGACACCAACAAACTCAAAAGCTTCTTTTCCCACTTTTTTTTAGTCTAACTACAAGAGTTTCATTAATATAGAAATCTGCTCTGTTAACTACAGTAAAAGTTGTTCGAAAGAGCTTCGATATCTAAAGAAACTGATTGGTGAGCCTCAAAGATACTGATTTCAAATGTAAGACGTTTGTGCATGCCATACGATGATGATAATAATACATACATGCATAAATACGTACATAGGTACGAAGGTACGTGCATGCATGCATGCAAGCATACATTCATACATACATACATACATACATACATACGTACATACATACATGCAAGGAGTACTCAATAAAATGTAAACACAATATACCTGATATAATGATTTGGGATAGAGAAGGGAAGCTGTGTACAGTTGTCGAAATTAGCTGCCAAGTGGATGTTAACATAAAGCTGAAGATCAGTGAAAAAGAGAATACCTATGTTGGACTATTGAGAAATCTGCAGTTACTCTATCCAGATTACAAGTTCGGGTTTATACCTGTAATTATTGGGGCCCTGGGATATGTAACACACTGCCTAAATATCAATCTTGAGAAATTAGGCTTCTCAAAACCAGAAAGGATTAGGCTGATTCGAAGCCTACAGATCATTGGAAATGTAAAAATCTGAATAACTTTCCAGAAGTTAATCATTTTAGTATATATAAGCAGGTCTAGACATGCGACTATATACATTAAAAGACATACATAAAACGAAGCATACATATCTGCACGTACACATACAAGGGTTGGACAAAATAATGGAAACACCTAGCATCATAGCATCATAATTTTGAAATATCTATAAAACCGTCAAAAGCTTGTCTATTTTTGCTTTTTGATTTATTATATGTTTTGCTAAAATTGCTGTTTGTTTTCAGATATCATTAGAAAAAGGTAATTAAAATTCATTAAGATGACAGATCTATCGAACTTTCAAAGAGGTCAAGTTGTTGGTGCTTGTATGGCAGGTGCTAGTGTAACGAAAACAGCCGAAATATTTGGTGTATCAAGAAGCACTGTCTCGAAAGTAATGACAGCCTTTGAGAAAGAGGGAAAAACCTCCTCGTCGAAACAAAACTCTGGAAGAAAACCAAAATTCTCAGATAGAGATTGTCGGACTCTTGTGCTAATAGTTAGAAAGGATCACAAAAGTACAGATGCCAAAATTATTGCAGAGCTTAATGACCATCTCGAGAACCTAGTTTCCAGAAAAGCTGTTCGCCGGGAGCTGCACAAAGCCGGATTTTACAGGAGGGCTGCAATCAGAAAACTACTACTTGCAAAAAACAAGGCGGTAAAGCGTTTAGAGTGGAGTAAAAATCTACAGAAATGGTCCCTAGAGCAGTGGAAGAACGTTATTTTCTCGGACGAGTCATCCTTTACTTTATTCCCGACCACCAGCCGAGTATACGTGTGGAGACAGCCAAAAGAAGCATTTGCTCAGATTGCCTTCTCCCAACTGTTAAACGTGGGGGAAGATCTGTGATGATCTGCTGGTGGTGGGGAGTATATCTTGGAAATCCACTGGCCCAATGGTTTCCCTTCATGGCAGAATTAATAGTCAAGACTATTTAAGCATTTTATCTGATCAAATTCATCCTATGGTTGCGGAACTGCTTCCGGAGGGAAACACAATCTTCAGGATGATAATGCACCAATTCATATAGATAAAGGTGTTACTGAATGGCCCAGATCTCAATATTATTGAACATTTATGGTGCATTTTAGAAAAGAAAACAAGTAAGGAGTCGATATCTTCAACCATCATCACTACAAGAAATGGAGACTGTTTTAGCTGAAGAATGGACAAAAATTCCTTTGGAAAGAATTCAAACTCGTGTAATTCAAGCTATAATTACTGCCAAAAGCGGTCCTACCCCATATTAAAATAAATTTCTTTGAAATTTTAAGGTGTTTCCATTATTTTGCCCAACCCCTGTACATACATACATACATACATACATACATACAAAAATACCCTGTTGTTGATGTAATCCCAATGAATGCGCATTGGATCTAGGTTAGAAAAGGGCTGTTTCTTTATTGGCGAGAAATCTTGAAATAAAAATTGAATATTGATATACACACACATACTTACATACATACATACATACATACATACATACATACATACATACATATGCCTATATATCATAAACAGAGAAGACATACTTCTGGCCACAGGCCTAAACAATAATAATAACAAACTTTTAAATTAAGTTAAAATGTAAAACATAAATAATACCATTATGGCAGATAGCGCCAGCTTCGTGTCTATGACTGCAATGGTTCCATTTCCACGGGGCATGAGGGCAATCGAAAAGACTGGATTCCATGCCTCTACATTTCACGCGGTTCAACCAAATTGGTTTCTTCGAAGGTAGAAATATATTCGTTTCAGTTGCTCTTCCATATCTACAAGAACGAATATATATTGATCTCAAATTTTGACACAAGACTGGTAATTTTGAGGAGTCGGTAAATAGATTACATCGATTCCGGCCCTCAGCTGATACTTATATTATCGAATCCGAAAGGATGAAAGGCAAAGTTAACCTCGACGGAATATGAACTCAAAGCATTGTACTTTACTTTTGAAAATCTTGTTTTCAAAAAATTGAAACCAGCCAAGTCAATAAACATCTTTTAAAGACCCTTGCATTTTCAAATCCTTTTCCCTATATATTTTCACTCGTGCGGTACCTTCCAATTTGACTTTGTTATATATATATATATTATATATATATATATATATATATATATATATATAATATATATATATATATTTGTGTATGTGTGTGTGTGTGTGTGTGTGTGTAACATTTATCTATTCTTATCTCAAAGGCAATTCAATAGAATGATACTACTGCATCTTTACAGGTTTACAGTAATGATATGTAGAATTTAAACGTTATCATATCTCGGAACTAATCGTTTATTATTATATAAATAAGTTGTGGTGTAGAGATGTGTGAATGCAGGCATATGAATGAAAAGAAAACAAAAAGAAAATACCTGTAGCCTAGCATTTTGCAGGCAACAGTTGCACTCGTATCATCCCAGTCGTCAAAGCATACCGTACCCCATACTCCTTTATACTCAACTTCCACACGTCCCTCACTACTATTTCGTCCATCTTGAAGTCGAACACCAACATCTATGATAGAAGAAAAGGAAACAAAATAAATGTACATTTCTGAATTACGATTCAGTTTTCAGAATAACTTTTTAAACAATGCTTTCATGTACAAACAATGTTTGCAAAAATGTTAGCAAGGGTAAAGAAAAAAATGGGAACTTACATTGTTTTAAAACACCAAATATATTAAATAAGTTGCAGCTATGTCGCAATATTTTCTCCCTTTCTTTACGCTCTAAGTATAAATTTCACCGATGTCAAATTTACCTTTCATTCTTGAGGGAACGATCAAATAAACTACCTGTCAAATACTAGGGATGATATAATCGACTGACTCCTTCCCTTCAAAATTGTTGATCTTGTACCTAAATTAGAAGCCTTATTCTCAGCTTACTGTAGAATGTTGTAGTCGAAAACTCAAGTTATACACAAATTGTGATGCTCTTTTTTCAATGAACTACACTACTTATCATAATGTAGTTCACTGCAATTAAAAATTTTCTCAGTTGTATTTTAGATATGAATATATAACATTTTCAATCTAAGGTTGTATTTGATATATTATGAAGTTTTAATTTTACACAAGATTGCTTATATAAAGTATAACATAATAATATTTGTGTATTTCCAAATGGAGTACATTTGGAAGGGAGAGGGTTAGTCTTTATTATTGACTCTGTTACTTGGCTTGATACTCCAGTTTACTTTTCTCGGCGGTGTGGGATGAAAGTATAAGTTGATTTCGGTGATACCTCGACTCAGAACAGAGAGAGAAAAAATACTAGTTTCAAATTCTGGCACAAAAGTTTTGGAGGAGGATGAGTCAATTACATCAACCCCAGTACTCAAGTACATAATATACAAAATTTATTTTATCGACCCCGAAAAGATAAAAAGCAAAGTCGACTTCGGCAGAATTTGAACATAAAACGCAAAGGCAGACGAAATGCCGCTAAGCATCTTGTCAAGCATGCTGACGACTCTGCATTTATTGAAATATGAAATTATATTATATATAAATCTCTTATATAAAATCTGTTCTGTGTGTGTGTGTGTATGCCTTCTAGGATCTCGGGCATCCTCCATCCGATTTTGCTCAAATTTGAGGTATAGATACCGACGGTATCAGGGCGTGTATAAGTCTTGAAACAATTGCAAAAATCGATTCCAGGTGAGAATGCGATCGATAAAGCCGTTTTTGTCCTGCTTTTCTTCCGTCAACCTGTACATAACTGCACCTTCCATTTGTTGTTGTTTTTGTACTGCTTAAAGGCACGTTTCTGCCAAGCTTACTGTTTAAACCATGTTTGTGTTCTCCCAGTCAACAGCCTTATCATTAGTGGTACTTTAAACTCTTCGGTTGCATATTTGTGTGAATAAACTCGTTTTTCTTTGGAATAGAAAATAAGTCTATCTTTATTTCTTCCTTTGCTGGTGACTCAAATTTAGGTTAAATCAGTGTTTCTCAAAGGGGAGACCTATGAGACGGTCGGACTTGTTTTGAGAAAATTTGGTTTAAATGTTTGACAACGAAGCACCGTCCATTGGACGGGGGGCGTTTTGCTCGTATATAATATAATGCAATATCTTATGTGCACACGCATATATATATATATACTAGCAGCATAGCGCGGCGTATGTAAGAGCCCCTAGTAGGCAACGACTAATCCCGATCTAGTCCTTTCCCTCTAGGAAACGAAGGCGCATGTGTAGGTTGCAATGTCTTCTCTTCACTCGAACACTTCTGTGTATACGACGTTCCTAGCTGTCCCTTTGGGTGAAAATATGAAAACATCATTGCGCCTCCCAACGCGTGAACAGCCCACGTAGAGTTGACCGTGGGCGAAGCACTGTTCGCCCAAATGTAACCCAGCGACTTGTAGCGTTTGCCCTTGGGATTTATTGATGGATTTATTGATGGTGTTGGGGGTAAAGTCTCGAATGTAATTTCTTCCTGGTAGGAATTGGTTCACCAAAACTTAGGTTAGTCTGGAGGTTTCGATGTAATCTTTGGTTTGTATGTGGGATACCTTGAAGATTAAGTCTAGATTTCCTCCTGTGGGTTGAATTATCGATAGCTGTTTGATAGTTATTTGGGGGAGTAAGAGTTAAAGAAGGTCGAGTTGCGTCCCCTAGACAGTCTGTGGTTTGTGTGTAATGCACAAATCGGTTTGCTATGTGTGCCACATATGATTTAATTAACCGATTTTTTCCAGTAATAAAGTATCCTTTGGAATAAATAGGGCCATATAGCTCCTTGGAGCAGACATGATGCTCGCTGTGAATTTAAAAAGAAATTCCTGCCAATTTGTTAAAGATATTGTCGAAAATATGTCATCTTGAATTTGAACGTGATTTCCCAAAATGGCATGATTTTATCGAGTTTTTCTGATGGTAAGGTATTGCATGGAAAACTAACGTCATAATTAAGTTTCTTAGGGTAAGATTAAGCTTCACCATGAGTTTGGTGAAAATCGATTGTAAGTTGCGAAAACTACAATAGAAAATGTGTTGCATATGAAAAGCTTAGATTCTCGACCCCATGTCGAATTTATCAATTTTCTCCAGAACTGGGGGGACTTTTCAAAATTTTCGCTGCGTTAGTTTTGAATTATGACATTGGGCTATGTGTGTGTCAAGTTTCATCAGAATCGGTTGAAAGCCGTGGACAGGGTGAGGGTACAACCTGACAGACACACAGACAGACAAACTGCCTTTTATATATATATATAATATAATATATATATATATATAATATATATAATATATATGATATATATATATATATATATAATATATATATATATATATAATATATATATATATATATATATATATATATATATATATATATATATATATATGCGTGTGTGTGTGTGTGTGTATGTGTGTATGTGTATGTGTGTGTGTGTGTGCACGCATGTGTGCTAGAACACCTCGCATGTCATCACTGTCAGAAAAAAATTCTGTAATCATCTTAAAAATATGGAATTAAGATAAATAAATATATCTGATACCGTTTTCAAACGAAAAGTATTTTGCTCTAATCTTGATAATTTTTTAGTTAATTAGAAATTAGCAATATAAATATATAACGGAAAACAAAAATATAAATATATAACGGTAAGCACAATCAGAGTTAATTACACCAAAGTGATAAAAAGAGGTTTACTTACAATTTGTGCAATTTACAGTTGCAGAGTTATCGAATCTGCAAAAGGCGTGACCGAAATTGCTATGTTTACATGACAATATTGAACTCTCGTTTCCGTGGCATCGAACATTATCAATCCATGACTGATGCTTTCCGCGAGAAGTCAATAGTAATCTGGAATTTGGAAAAGTCTTGCCTTGTCTGTTGAAAAAATGGTATATTAACTATACTTTGATTCTCCACATTGGTGCAAATACATTTGTTTTATAAAACAGAGGAATCCGCTAGCAACCTACTCCCAGTATGAAGCATTTTACGAAAGGAACCCTAAAGGCTGAAAGGAAATAGCAATGCAATCTGATCTGGTTCTACGATATCTAATAATTACTAATATACTAATTAGTGAAGGTGCATACTTGGCTAGGTGGTTAGCGTATTGCACTGGAAATAGTAAAATAACGATTTTGATTCCTGAAACCGTTTTGTTCTTGAGCAAAATATTCAATTTCACGGTTTTCTAGTTCATTCACAAGTAAATGAGTTCCAGCATCAGTTGAGAAGTTGGGCCTGCGACAGATCAGCGTCCGCTTAGGGTGGACTGATTCCAGTCATTTGTTACACTTTGGAAACCGAAACTAAACTTGAATATCTCAGTTTTCCAAAATGGATGTCTTAACGTTTTCAGATAAAATCCCGACATGATCAACTTTTTCAAACGTTTCGAGTCAAAGGAGCAAGAGCAACCTTCAACAAACTTTTCTAGTGACCCTGCGATTAGTGAACAGAAGGGTAAACAGTTGGCTCGAATGCTAGCAAGAGAATGGATTCTTGTGTAGGGGCTACACGAATGAGCCTACTAATCAGCAACAAAAAAGGTTCCCCTAACGTATTTCCACTGTTTTGGCGTCCAGTTCACTCAAAAGGAATCGGTCAAGAGAAGACTGTAGTAGAAGATATTTGCTCAAGGCGGCGCACAATGAGACAGAACAAGGAACCAAATAATTGCAAGGATTGCTTATAAGAATACAGCCGGGCGCTCCCCCAACACGCAAACAAACAGTCAAAAAATACACACCAGAACACATTTAATATTTCAATATGCTTGTCCATCATCATATAATATTCTTCGTACATAATTTTGACTGAAAGAGGAGCCACGTATGGCTTATCTCTCATAGGAATAAGCCATTGTAAAGCCCTACAGTGTTGTACCAGAGGGATACAACACGGAGGAGTTTTACATAAAAGACGTTTACAAGAAAAATAATGAAAAGAGGAGATAATAATTCTTTCTAATTTTGGCACAAAACCAGCAATTTTTAATAGAAGAGTGTAAGTCGATTACATCGACCCAAGTGCTCAGCAAGAATTCCTTTTATCGACTTCAAGTGGATGGAAGTTGACCTCGGTGGAATTTGAACTCAGAATATAAATCCGGAAGATTCCGCAAGTTCGCCGTCTTAAAAGAGGAAATAATAAATATCAGCAAAGAAAAGTCACTAACAGGGGATGACAGCTAGCTGGAGCCAATCAGAGAAGCTCACAGAACCTTACCTACGCTGACACCAAAGATAAGCGCATCCTCTCAGCAATCGTTTCCCCGCCTACAATAGATTAGATTTATTTTCCAAGTGTTAGGGAATTTGAAGGTGAGTAATTAGCAAATTTACCTATAACCAAGGGATTGACATACTACTGCGGCATTGGAATTTGACCAAGACGTGTTGCAGACAGAACCCCAAATTCCATTGTACAAGATTTCCAGATATCCGAATGAACTATTCGGTACTGTATTATTGATGCGCATCTCAACTGAAAAATATCAATAATGTTGTTTACATCATAAGAGTTTAGAAATTTCGAGAGAACGTGAAATAAATATTTTCTTTACTGTTGAACTCGAAGAAGATAAAGCTATAAAGATTCCTTTCTACTATATATATAGAAGATCTGAAATTTTGGGTGAAGGATAGTAGATTACATCGCTCCAGTTCTGACTAGTACTTATTTTACAGGCTTCGAAAGGATAAAAGGTAACGCCGACCTCAGTGGAACTTAAACTCAGAAAGTAAAGATAGAAGATATGTCACTAAGCATTTTGTCCGGTGTGCTACAGATTCTGCCAGCGTGCCATTATCTTTTTGAAAAGTACAAAAGGAAAATGCAATAATTTGAAATTTGAATAATGAAAATGTATTGAAATACTTTGTTGATATAATTCCTTTCTTTTTTCTCCTTTTTTAGAGTTAAAACTCTAAGTAGATAAAACTACAAGAAATAACGTGTAAATATTGGGTTGAAGACCTCTTTGGATAGAAAGTGCTAAATATTGGAATAAGAAACCATCAGTGGATAGAACAGTGTTTCTCAACCGGGGTTCACATAAGATTTTGTCGTTAAAAGGTATCTCCAATAAATTGATAATACTTTTACAATACACAAAATATTTTGACAATTTTTAAAATAAAATTCTTAATAATATTTAATTTTAAAAATATGATAGGGCATTTTTTAAACGTTGAATGGGTATAAAGGTCCAGTTGATTGAAATAGAACTCGTAGGGGGTCTTATAATCAAAACATGGTTGAGAACCTCTTGGGTAAAAGGTGCCCATATTATTAGTGATAGCGTTATAACGGTTGTAAGCTGTTCACTGACAACGTTCGGAGTTTGTACGACAATGATGGTTTTTAGCTAAGGTTAACGGGTTTTGTGCTTCTGAATGGCTAACATGTGTCTTACATACTGCATGCCCTGCAATTACATTTCCGTAATTTACTTAAATTCAAAGTTGTAGAATATATAAATAATATGCATTTTGTCTTTACTTTCTTTAAAATAAAATGAAACATTATAAATCGTTATATGCAAAATGAACAACGAGAATAAAAACGATGATTTTTGCATATTTTTCCTTAATAAGTTCCGGTAAATTCGAATGCCGATATGCTAATCGCTGTTGCGTTTCGTCACAGGAGAAAAAAGACTTTTTCACGACGAATATGTGTTCCTAGTACACTAAAAGGGAAGAATCATGCAAGAAAATATACCACAAATCTATTATTAAAGAGAGAACGAGAAATAAATTGACAGATAGAAATAAAGAGAGAGAGAGAGAGAGAGAGAGAGAGAGAGAGAGAGAGAGAGAGAATATGAACGCTTTTTGCATTAAAACTTATGAAACACTATATGTATAATCTTACCCATGGTACAGAAGACTCCAACATTATTCGAATTGCAAGAATTCGGACCTGTTAGTTCGTATGAGCATTCATCAATAGCATGTTCAGTACCATCGCACTTGAGATTGTTAATCATTCTTGGCAGTTGTGGTGTTGGTAGATTACTCAGTCCAAAGCCATCTCTAAAATGCGAATATTAACATATTCAAAAGGAGAAACAATACTTTGCTAATCCCCACTGACAATGGATTAATAACTTATACCATATACTATAATGCATGTTGATTGATATTATATATTATCGTACAAGGTGTTCCAGAAAGATTTACACATATTTAGAACACTTCCGAAAAAAAAAATAAGGTAATATTATTTACATTTTACATAATGATGTACTTATGTTTTTTGTTCATGTATCTATTTCGTCTATAACAGGTTTTTAAACAGACATGGCGTCGAAAGCAAAACGTGGCCAGATTATCGCTTTAAAAACAACTTGAGTAACAAGGATATAACAAAACAGTCGAACATGTGCCGTAAAACAGTGTTCGATAAATGGAAATGATATATGGAGTTCGCTACTACCTCCAACACGCCAATTCTTGGTAGGAAACGCTCAATTCATACCAAACAAACTGTGAAGAAGCGAATGAAGTGGAATCCCCACAAGAGTGCTAGAAAAACTGCAAAAGCTCTTGATTTTTAAAGAGGATTTAAAGCTAAACGTATATAAGAAACAATCCCAGTTAATTTCAGCAGCTTACAAGAAGAAATGGCTCGACTGGAGTAAAACCATATTTGCTGAGATGAAGCGCACCACTAACAAAGTGTTGATCTGGTACTACGAGAAGATCTTCACTGTGGAGGAAGTTACCATCAGGCAGAATGACAAGCTTTATGCACGTAATGCAAGAGACTTGTCCGAAGGTAGCAGGAATCACTTACGCCGTCATAAGCCACCTTCACTCATGGTATGGGCCGCAGTTGCAACTAATGGGTCCTAGTCACTCTTGGTCTTCATCGATGCTGGCGTCAAGGTCTGCAGTGAAGTTTATTTGGAAATACTGGACGAGAAAGTGTTACCCTGGGTCAGAGAAGACTTTAGTGACTGTTGCATCTTCATTCAAGACGGAACCACGGCCCACACATCCAATTTGACACAGAGCTGATACAAAGAGCATTTCAGTGGTTTTTCGGGACAAGACGATATGACCTCCTTCAAGTCTAAACATCAATCCCAAGGACTTTGCTATCTGGTCTCTCTTAGAGAGTAATGTTTCGGCTCGCTCTTGTTCAAATGTGTCAGATCTGAAGAAAGCTCTTGTCTTCATGGTTCAAGTTAGATAAAGTGGTGGTACGGTGCTCATTCATTCTCACCAGATATCTGCTCCAATCCAAGCGACTTTATAGAATCATCGATTCTACATTCCCACTACCACTTCTCACAAGTATCTCCGCATCACTGATCGCCGTTTTCCAATTCATCCCAGGATTTTCCTATGGCAATATTGATGATATCGTTCCAAATGTCTTAAATGCCTATGATTAACAACCCATGCCTCATTGCCATAGAGTAACGATGGCAGAACACATGTGCTATAAACCCTAACTTTTAATTTGGAAAGATGTATTATGACGTGACCCGAGACGCTTGTCAAGTCTACCAGAGGCCAGTAGTGTTGGACGTACTCCCTAAATAAATGAATTTAGTTACAACTTCCAACCTTTGTCCATACACAATCACAGAAGGTTTCACATAAAGTTCAGAGGGGGCAAGTTGGTATATCAGAACAGTTCTCTTCTAGTTGATTGTAAGGCCCAATGTTGTGCACGCTGTAGAAATAGTACTCATCATGTGTTGCATATCATCCTGGAAATGTGTTAACAAGTCACAATCATCTGCATGCAAGAATTCAATGATGTGAGAATGAAGAACTTTCGTTTTGGAACAAAGTCTTTTGAGGTTGAAGAGTTTTCCCGCTGCCTTATAACTTGTTTACACCCTTTCAGCCCAGTCTTCGAAAGCTATTTGAAAGACTATTGTAAAATACAGAGCAAACAAAGTAGGAACAGGAATATCACCTTGTTTTACATATTTTCTACAGAAATTGGATCTGATAAGATACCTCCAAAATTAACTCTCACCCCCATCTCGTCATGAAATTGTCTACGCATTTTCACAAATTTTCAGGCCGCCCAGCTTTTTCAGTATCTCCTACACGGCACAGAATTAAACGCTTTCGTCAGATCAATAAAAACTCGACTAGGATTCTTTCGAATAAAACCCTTCAAAGGTGATGTCTAATGACTGAAACAAATAAAGGATAAAAAATAAAATTAAAATATCAATATTTACATTATCTACATTTGGCCTCATCTTGTTTGTTGTTAACACAACGTTTCGGCTAATATACCCTTCATCAGGTGTCTCGGGGAAATTTCAAACTTGGGTTCTCATTCCTAAGGTATTTTTCGATGTTATTATTATTATTATTATTATTATTATTATTATTATTATTATTATTCAGGTCACTGCCTGGAATCGCACTCGGAATCTTGGGGTTAGTAGCCCGCGCTCTTAACCACTACGCCATATGCCCGTGGGCATAATAATAATAATAATAATAATAATAATAATAATAATAATAATAATAATAATAATAATAATAATAACAACATCGAAAAATACCTTAGGAATGAGAACCCAGGTTCGAAATTTTCCCAAGACACTTGATGAAGACTAGTGGGTAGATCAGCCGAAACATTGTGTTAACAACAAACAAGATGAGAACAAATATTGTCAAATGTAAATAATGTACATAATTCCTCATCTCTTTAATATAGAACTGAGAAATATCAATATCTATTGTAAGAATTAAGCTGGAACAGTTTCAAGTAATATGTTCCAACTTTTTTTTCTTTACTCACTCGAAGCCCAACATGTTACATATTACGAATGCTGCATTTTCTTCCCATGAATAAGGACATATCGATCGCCATTCGTTTTCGAGTAGAACTTCAATACTTCCAGCGTTGTCAGATATCTTATCAACCAGCCGGACACCAACTATAGGAACAAAAATAAAATATTTAGATATATTACACACACACATACACATGTATTTATGTATGTAAGATGGGGTACAAACTCGTAGTATCTCACGCTTGTCCCAGTGGGACAAACCTGTTGTAGTTCAGGCTCCTGCCGCTAGAAGCAACTTGATGCGACTCTTAGGCATCAGTCTGCCGACTGGCGTCGTGGTCTGGAGTTGTACTGTCACGTGGAACGTCTTTGTTTTGCAGTGCTTCTACTCTGGTCGTCGATTTTTGCGATGGCCGATACGAAGGAACAGTGTGCTTCCGTAAAATTTTGTTTTCTGTTGGGGAAAACGGCAACCGAAACAGTTGTTATACTTCAAACAGTTACAAGGCCGATGCAAAAGAGAAGCTTACGAGTGGTTTCCATACTTTAGGAATGGTCGCTTGAAGACCAATTTCGTTCAGAACGACCATCGACCTCTCGTGAACTGATCTTGGAGGACCGTCACCGAACAACTGACGAGGCTGTTGATACAACTGGTGTGTCCTGGAGCACCTGCCAACAAATTCTGAGCGAGGAATTGCGAATGAAAAGAGTTCCAACAAAATTTGAGCCTCGCTTGCTCATGGAAAATCAAAAGCAGTGACAACTGGATGCGTGTCGTGAACTGAAAGAAGAACTGGAAGTTGATCCGGACCTTTTTTCGAAGATCATCACTGGTGACGAAAGCTGGTGCTACGAATTTGCAGATGTGGAAGAGGTGAAGAAAAAAAATCGACGGAGGCGTTAAAAGGAATCACTTCGCAAGAGTTCCTGCACTGCTTTGAATAGTGGAAAACGCACCTGGACCAATGCATTACTTCAAATGGACAATACGCTGAAGGCGATAAAAGTGTAAACATCTAAAACTAAGTAAATAGAATAATATAGCAAAGTTACGTCTTCTTTTGGGCACCCTCTCGTATGTATGTATCTATGTATGTATGTATGTATGTATGTATGTATGTATGTATGTATGTATGTATGTATATTCGTTTTGCTCTCTTTTCAATTTTAGAGGAAATTTTCACCGGCCACCTACTTGGTAACAAGGTTGTAAAGGAAAGTACCTTTTTTAACCACCATACTTTAAATCTTAAGAATGTTTTTCAGATTTTTATAGTCCCAGATATGGTGATCAGTTGTAGCATATGAATTAAGGATTTGCATTCTCTCTTCAAGATCCCAAGTTCAAGCATATGAAAATTAAATAAGGGAAAAGAGAACAGGAAGTGTGTAATCAACTTCATTAGGTTACTGTTGTTACCACCACAGTAAGGACACCTTGATTATCAAGACATACTTGACCTGAAGAGTAGCTTGCTATCTACCCCTCGTTTGGATAATTACTATTTCCGCGGTTCCGCTAGCAATGAAACATATGTAGCCAGGATTTTATCTACTCTACTTCCCAATTTATATATATATATATATATATATATATATATATTACTCGCTTCTATCTGCTTCCGTCTGTTAATGCACACATAACACATGAACCCAAGGTGTAAGGCTGTGGGACTGAACCATATGGATGGGAAGTGAACTACTTACTACATAGCCACGACCGCACCTGCGCATATTGTTGAAATTGTTTAAATATTGTGCTCATCTTATAAGGCCTCAGTGTCAACTGATTCATATATATTTGGGGATTGGGGATGTAAAACAAAGTAAATTTTACAAAAGTGCAAAGCTGGACTGACCGTCTGCACAAATGACATAAGCTCCTGGAAAATGGCACCGTGTTGACGCAAAGACAGGACAATCAAAAATAGAACTTTCATTTCCATTGCAATTCAAAGGCGTCTGGATTAACAATGAAGACCTGGTTGGTTGGAAGAAGACATTCTTTCTGATTTGGTATCCGATTCCATACCTGTATAGAAAAAACAACATATTAATGTAAAAAAAATAAAGATTTAATTTACGTCTTGTGAGTTATTTAATGTAATTTTGGTGTCTCACCTTAAAATCTACACTGAGCTTAATTGTGGTGTCATCAGCGAAGCCGATGTTACCTTTGGAAAAACAACTAAGGACCAAGGAAAATTTAATAAACTTATATATGAGAAGACACGGGATAAAAGCAGGTAAAGGGCAGTAAAACTGAAAAACAGATAATAACCGATAATTACCAAAGAATTAAGAGAAAACTTAAAATATAGCAAAATAAAAGTAAATTACGTGTGGTCTGCATAAGCATTCTTATTAAACTATTATTATTTGTGTAGATATCAATACTATCAATATAGTTGGTAGAATCGTCGACACACTGGATAAGGTGCTTAGCGTTATTTCTGCCGGTTTTATGTCCTTATCTCAAATTTCATAGAGGTTGACTTTGCCTTTTACTCTTTTGGGGTGGATAAAATAAGGACCATTTGAGCTCTGAGATCGATATAATCGAATAACCCCATCACACACCTAAAATTGCTGGCCTTGTGCCAAAATTTAAAACAATTATTTTGCAGATATTGCTGATCGGGGAACAGTTCATAAACTCATCCAACAGCAGGAAAAGTATTTCGTTTCTACTAATTAGGTACTATGCAACAAGCTAAGACCTTCAAGTCAAAAACAGAAATTCGACGATTACTGTCAAAAGGTGTTGTGTTGTGGTACGTTCTCACACTGTTGCTCATACTGTTGAAATTTCAAGAAATGGAAATGTGAGATGTGAATCCTTGGTTCTTTGGGCCATCATCTGTCTTCTACATAAATTCTCAAAGACGCGTTAAAAAGGCCGTTAATTTGCTGTGATTGAAGAAGTGAAGGAAGCAGTGGATACGCGGCTCATTTCTCAGCCAAAATTATTATTTATTTCTGAGGGCATAAAGATGATTATACAAAGATTTTACCAAGTGTGTTGAAAAGTATATTAAATATGTTTAAAAGATAGTGAATCGTGCTTTTGGTACCTGTGTGAGTAATAAATTGCAAAAGAAAATGACTATAAAAAAAAACAGGTTGGGTCGTTGTACCTGCTTTTCAGAGCAAGTGGAGCGGCTATGGTGAACGGGTCAAGTTCAAACTATACTGTGATAACAAGGAGTCAACATTAAGAGCTGCACGCAGCATTAATTTTCTTGCCAACAGGAAAACATTACAACCGATTTTTGATTAATTAATGGCACATATTTGTAGGTGAAAGTAAAATCCACAGAAACACCAATAAAAACTTCGGGAAGTGTGAGGAATAAGAAAGAAATTAGACATTTGACGACGGTGGGCAGCATAACAAGAAACTTTAATATTTACTTAGAATTCACTATTACAAACACATCTCTAATGCATAAATGTTTCAAAAAGCGACCAAATAATTAAAATTATATATTTGTAACACTAACACATCTATGTTATTTTGTTAATAATAGATTTAAGGATCGTTCTGAGTCAGATGCGTAAAATGTAACGTTTTATTATGACTAAGCTGAGTGGTATTCTTGAATTATAAAGAGCTAGTTTAATACAGGTGGGTACAGTTATATCTAACGCGTGCGTGTACATTCAAATTCGAAAAGACGTTCGCTGCGGATACTTTAGCTGGAGGGAAATTCTCCTTTAAAACAATCTTCGTGAAAACACCAATGGACTATGAATGACATTGTGAGATCATATGATACGTGTTTCTCATCGCCAAGCTTCATCAGCTAAGCACACGTAACTTATTATTTGCTAAGTACCGCAGATTTAAATTGGCTATGAACAATAACTTTGATATATGTGGCTAATGAAGTGCAACTACGTAGAAACATACGTGTCCTACGGTCTTCTGACGTTATTTATTGCTAAAGTATGTTTTCATCTCTCGCTGCAGTATTCGCAGCGGTAGTCTTTCCACGTTTGAATGTATATGCAAGTGTTAAATATAATTTTACACGCCAATATTTTAATCTTAGTGTATCTCTAATTAAATATATTAATAGTCTGTGTGAAGTGAAATTTGATAAAGAAGAAATTAAAATTGTAGTTGTGTCATAAAATGTACGGACATTTTAAAACAAACTTCATATATTTTATACTTACATGTGACCTAACATCCGACAAACCACCATCGCGTTATTATTGTTCCAATAATCACCGCAAAGGTTACCCCATCTATGTGTCTGAAAAATTTCAACACGTCCTTCTTTTTCTGATTCGCCATCAACCAATCGAATTCCCTCTGTAAAATATCGAAATGAATATGTAGAACCTTCTTCATTTATTTCAAAAGATAGTTTTACATTGGTAACAATTTAATAACTTAGGTAATTTGGGATACAAATTACTCAAGATAGTTAAATGTCTTTCTAAGAAAGACCATATGGCATCATATGGATGACTCTAAACTATGATTCAAAGAAGGAATTTGGACATTTCAAAAATTCAAGTAATCTTTATTTCTAAGTGCGTACTGGGAGATCAAAAGTGAGATATGGCGTAAATATATTTCCCACAAGTGAAAGAATAAAGGAAATAAAATCATTCATGAAATGTCAGAAGTAAATTTTCTTCGAATTTCAAGTTGACTACTAATATGAAATATAATTTGCAAAAAAAAAAAAAGCTTTCTTATTTTAGGCACAAGAATTAAACATTTCAAGGTGTTTGGTCGTTATCATCCACTCCAGTATTTGATTGGCTCTTTACTTTATCGATCTCCACAAAAGGATAAAAAGTGAAATGGGACTCGCTCAGATGTGAGCTAAGAATATAAAGTGCTGAAATAAATGCCACAAAACACGAATGATTTATTCAGAGAAATGAACATCAAATTACTTACTCTCCAAGCAGACGACACCTGCATCACACGAATGATTACAAGCCATTTTATCACTCCAGGGTTTCTTCGCGCAATGATCAATGAAAGTTTCATCACCATTACACGTAACATCGTCAAACCATATAGTGCCCCTTCCTTGACCAAACTTCCAGCCACCATATGAGATACCTTGGCTAAGAAACAAGTAAGAAATATAAAAGAAAGAAAATATAACAAAGAAAAGCTTACATGGAATATTTGTTGGTTTCAAATTTTGGCACAAGGCCAGAAATTTCGGGGGAGAGGGTAGTCAATTACATTGTCTCCAGTGCTCAACTGGTACTTATTTAATCGATTTCGAAATGACGAGAGGCAATGTCGATCTCGGCGGAATTTGAACTCACGCTGTAAAGTCGGAAGAAATGCCGCTAAGCACTTTTTCGGGCGCGATAACGATTCTGCCAGCTTGTCGCCTTATTACATAGAATAATATTGATTTCCTTTAATTAATTTACGTTTATTTGAATTTTCAACTTATAATTTTATTGCGAATTAATTTGAATTAATAACAGAATATCAGAATGTTTCAAAATATTTAAGTGTTTTCACAAATCAATCAAAATTTAAGTCATACTTACTTATAACCTAAGCTTCTACATATTACAGAAGCTGCTTCATCATTCCAGTTTCTGTCACAAACTGTTCCCCACATCCCGTTTTGAAAGATTTCCACTCTACCTTCTTTTGGAGAGTTTCCGCCTCTCAGCCGGACTTTATCTTGAAGGATAAACAAAATATATGATTAATACAAAGCCGTACATTTCAGTAATATATGGTAGACAGGAGTGGCTGTGTGGTAAGTAGCTTGATTACCAATCACATGGTTCCGGGTTCAGTCCCACTGCGTGGCACATTGGGCAAGTGTCTTCTACTATAGCCTCAGGATGACCAAAGCCTTGTGAGTGGATTTGGTAGACAGAGACTGAAAGAAGCCTGTCGCATATATGTATATATATATATATATATATGTGTGTGTGTGTGTGTGTGTGTGTGTGTGTCTGTGTTTGTCCCCTAACATCACTTGACAACCGATGCTGATGTGTTTGCGTCCCCGTAACTTAGCGGTTCGACAAAATAGACTGATAGAATAAGTACTAGGCTTACAAAGAATAAGTCCTGGGTCGATTTGCTCGACTAAAGGCGGTGCTCCAGCATGACCGCAGTCAAATGACTGAAACAAGTAAAAGAGTAAAAGAGTAAAGAGAGACAAAGTATTCATTTATTTTTTCTTTTATTGTTTTACTTGTTTCATCATTTGACTGCGATCATGCTGGAGCACCGCTTTTAGTCGAGCAAAAGGATCTCAGGACTTATTCATTGTAAGCCTAGTACTTATTCTATCGGTCTCATTTGCCGAACTGCTAAGTTACGGGGACGTAAACACACCAGTATCGGTTGTCAAGTGATGTTGTGGGGACAAACAAACACACACACACACACATATATATACGACGGGTTTTTTTCAGTATCCGTTACCAAATCCACTCACAACACATCTCCTGAACGCAAGCTTTCTCATTTTATAGCTGAGTGAAATTGAGTAACGTAATATGTAGTGTTTTGCCCAAAACAATACACAAGTTGATCCGAGGAACGAAAGCTCAATCTTGTTACCGTGAGTGCAATATCCTAACACCTTGACCATGCGTATCATGGTCAGCCTGAGGCTATAGTAGATGACACTTACCCAAGGTGCCACGCAGTGGGACTGAACCCGGAACCATGTGGTTGGTAAGCAAGCTACGTACCACACAGTCGCTATTTATTTATTTTTATTTATCTCCTTCCAGTTTATATAATTTTAACGAAGTAATTTTAAGACTGGAAACTCTCAACAGTGTTAGAATCCCATTTTTACCGAAAGAGTTAAAGTATGTAACTTGATGCGCATGGTCTAGGCGTTAGGATATTGCACTCACGGTAACAAGATTGAGGTTGCGTTCTCTGTATCAAATGGTGCATTATGTTTTGAGCAAATCACTTCATTTTACGTCGCTCAGTTTCACTCAGCTATAAAATGAGAAAGCTTGCGATGGAATAGCGTCCTGTTCAGGAAATGTGTTGAGATCTTGGTCACTTTTACACTATGGAGATAGTATGGTAACCAGCTCTATGAGTCCAAGACGTCATAGAACAAGCAATGTCTAAGGATTGATGATGATGATGATGATGATACTATTTTCATATATATAGTTGTTTCTCCTGCACCAACTATATTTCAATATAATCGTTTCCTTCTGGTAATCCATAATAAAGTACTCTTATCAAGATTATTTTCGCAACTAAGGTATATTTAAAAAAACAAACAAACTTACATTTCGAACATTCTGCACCGGCCCATTTATTACATCGATGGAACCCCCATATTCCATGTGGACACTCCCTTAGATTTTGTTCGTTGCCATTACAATTCGTATCAGACAGAAATCCGTGTTCTCTTAAATGATGTTTATAATCATAGATATATCCACTCCTAAAAAGAAACCAACAACATCTTTCTAGAATATTTTTTTCAGTTAGTAATCCGTACATTATATTACAATTTTGTATCTCATCGAAATCATTATATATATACACACACATACTTACATGTATATATGTACATATTTACTTACATGTATATATGTACATATTTATATATATATATATATATATATATATATATACAAGATAAGAAAATGGAGAAATACATCTAAATCAAATATCAATTACCAGATAATACTCAATCACATACGAAGTAATATAATGTACTATTGACTATGTATATTTGCATCTAGCTATTAATTTGTGTATGTTTATTATCACAATATTAAGTCGTAAAACTGAGACATTGAGTGTGGAACACATATATATGTTTACTAATTTATATTATTTATTTATATCATTATGTAAATGTATATTTTTATATGTATAGGAGTGTGAGTATATGCACCCATATGTATATATATATGTTGTATTGTGGGTACGCACCCACACCCATGTGGGTATATATGTAGACTGAGTTATATTACATAATCTCCGAAGAGGCCTTGCGATATTTTTGTAAATGTCTCATTTATATCTATGTGTTGACCAACCATAAAGGGCTAATATTGGTAAAATGAAACATACTTATCGACATGGCCGAAACAGCTGTAAGATCTAATTTATACTTATATTTATATTTACTTGTATTTATATTCTCTTTTATATATATTCTACTTATTATACAACATTACTCTTTTATGTATACTTTTTTATGTACATTTCTTTATGTATACTGATTTGTTCTGTTTTTTATATTTAACCCTACAGTCTCTTATGTGGTGGTTTAATAAAGTATGTGATTGAGTATTATCTGGTAATTGATATTTGATTTAGATGTATTTCTCCATTTTCTTATCTTGTATTAGTAATTTGTGGTAAATCATTTTACCTTTGCCCATATAATACAGTAAATGAATTGATTGCATCGCAATCATTAACATTTATGTATTAACTTTGTTGGGTACTTCACTAGCAGTATATTGGATATATGTTATCCCATAGAGGGTTGCATTTACAACCCCTATCTCAATTTGTGTATATATATATATATGTATGTGCGTATACGTGTATGCACACATACATATATATGTACATATATATAAATAAATATGTATATATATACATACATATATATTTATCGTATATATATACATGTATATACGTATACATATATGCATATATACATATATATGTACATATATATATATATATAAATATGTATATATATATACATATAAACACATATATATATAAATATATAAACAAATAGATATATACATATATACTTATATACTGATATATATACATACATGTATATATATCCATACATATATACATATACATATATATACATACATACACATACTTAAATATACGTGTACAAACACACACACATATATATATATACATGTATATACGTATACATATCTGCATATATACATATATATGTACATATATATATATATAAATATGTATATATACATACATATAAATCCTTAAATCCTTAAAAATGTTTTAGCCCGAAGGCCGCGGCTATGCTGGGGCACCACCGCTGAATGAGCTACACTAATATGTGAATCCACCTCTGATACGTGGCACTTGATCAACAAGGGAGTTCGATGCTGCTGCCCGCATCTGCGTCTCCTGTCGTGAGGTAGGTTCATCTGGGACTCCCGACAAGAAGAGATCCAGTTTAGTTTTAAAGAAACCCACATCCACACCATGTAAGTCTCTTAGGCATTTAAGGAGGATGTTAAAGAGCTGTGGTCCTCTGAAACCCAAGCTGTTGCAGTATCTGGTCCTGTATTTTGATGGTGATGTTGGAATCTTTGGCACCATGCAGTGGCGCCCCGTTCTGCGGTTGGGGTAACTTTGAATGCCAAAGTTTGGGACAAGACCCTCCAGGATTTTCCAAATGTATATCACCGCATATCTCTCCCGCCTCCGCTCTAGGGAGAAGAGGTTTAATACTTTCAGTCTTTCCCAGTAGCTGATATTTTGCATTGAGACGATCTTCTTTGTGTAGCTTCTCTGAATTGCTTCGAGTTCTGCTGTTAGTTTTATATTGTGTGGTGACCATAGTTAGGAGCAGTAGTCCAAGCGGCTGAGGACTAATGTTTTCCAGAGGACCATCAGTGTCTCCTTCTCTCTTGTTCTGAAAGTTCGGAGAATCCATCCAGCTAGCCGTCTGCATTTTATCACCAGATTAGTAATATGCACTTGGAAAGATGCATCATTAACCATGTCAATGCCTAGGTCACACACTGATTTTGACTCATGGATTGCAATTCTTCCTGGGCCAATGTATCCAGTCTGTGCGTCGTTTACCTTTGTGTGCCGGTAGCGCAGGGCCTAGAACTTACCTGCATTAAACTGCATGTTGTTGTCCTCCGCCCACCTGTATATTTTATCCAACTCCTGTCGCAGATGCGCAATATTTTCAGGGTTTTGTATTGTGTGGGAGACTTTTGTGTCATCTGCATAGCTAGCAAGGGTGGCCATCGTAGCAACTGAAGGCATGTCTGAAACGGCCACTATGAACAGTAGTGGCCCCAAGACAGTGCCCTGTGGAACACCGCTTGTTATTTGTGTTTCCTTGGGGGTGGCTCCATTGCTCACAACTGCCTGTCTTCTGTCTTTTAGGAAGTTGTGCAGCCACTCTCCAAGTTTTCCGCCTATGCCGAGACCACGCAGTTTGTGACAGATCATACCATGGTCAACTTTATCAAAGGCTTTTGCAAAGTCGCGATATATTACATCCACATTTGAGCCATTTAGTAGCTGTTTTAATACCCAGTCATAGTGTTGCAGGAGCTGTGTTAGGCAGCTTCTGCCTGGTCGAAATCCATGCTGGGTGTCAGACAGGAAGTCATTTTCTTCAAGGAACATGATTAGTTTCTTGCGGACTATTCGTTCCATGACTTTGCTGATGTGTGAGGTCAGAGAGATAGGCCTATAATTTTTAGCATCTGCTCTGCTACCTCCCTTATGGATAGGGCATATTACCCCCTTTTTCAATTTGACTGGGAGCTTACCACTTGCAAGGAAGCTCTGAGAAAGAAGCTGTAGCGGTTTTGCAAGGGCTCGTTTGCACGATTTGAGAAAACACATATAAACACATATATATATAAATATATAAACAAATAGATATATACATATATATATACATGTATATATATCCATACATATATACATATACATATATATATACATACATACACATATTTACAAATACGTGTACAAACACACACACACACACACACACACACATATATATATATATACAAATTCAGTAGAATTAGGTACTTAAGTTGAAGTACCAATTCAACCTGGTGTTATCTCCACAGCTCGAAGTAAGGTGAATAAAATCAAAATTCTATTCTTAGCCTCTTTGCTACAATAACAACTTGAATTTCTTCCATCTTCTTACTCTGTTCAAACATTTAAGAAAAATTATATTAATGTGTCTTGTTAAAAAAAATTCTATATTTTCTGCAGATGAAGATAGCACTTCATTTAAATTGATGTAATGATTACAGTGTTCAATTAATTAGAGCTGCTTGAAACGGTAGTATTGCATTACTATTTGATATCCTGTTGCTTATTTTGATTATATATGTATACTTATATACATACATATATATATATATATATATATATATATATATATATATATATATATATATATAATATATATATAGGAAAAAACCAACAAGAATGGATCAATATTTCGGTACAATTGTTTCGTACGAAGACATCTTTATTAAGGCTACAAAAATTGCAGTAAATATAAGTGACCCGTACTCATCAGCCGAAAAAACATCTGAGATCTCCAAACATCAAAGGGAGTGATGTTACACTCGTGAAACATCATGGAAAGTTCTATAAAAATGAGATTTAGATAACAAATGGACTTCTAAAAGTTCTTTTAGTATTGCACAGTCATATATCAGGTTTAAAAAAATTTTTTAAAACCTCTTAGTTTTCCAGAAAGTGAAGATATATATATATATATATATAATATATATATATATAAATACATACACACACACACACACACACACACCACACACACATATATATATATATATATATATATATATATATATATATATATATGTATACATATACATATTTTTGTATGTTGGGAGAGACATACTTACTTAACATCTAACACAATCACCGGTTCAATTTCGACTCTTTTATTATTTATATTTTTTTCTTTTCCAAAATCTTCCTTGCTTTTGTAACCGTGTCAATGGATGTTGAGAGTCCCCAGAAACAACAAAATTTGTTTCAACTGACGAATTCACATAAAGAATCTTGCAAATCGGATACAAAGACAAAGTATACACACACACACACACACACACACACACACACACACACACACACATATATAACGTAAAGTATAATAGCCATCTCAATATGGCTAACCACTAAGGTTGGGTGTTACTGTAGCTTTTAGCCCCAGGAGATCATCGTCTCCAGCTGGTTTTAGGCACACTATCTGTACACTTATGGTATTTGCAAAGGGAGGTCATATATATATATATATATATTCATACACACACACACACACACACACACACACACACACACACACACACACACACATATATATATATATATATATACGCGAGAAAGAAGCAACAAGAATGGATAGGTTTTTAGTACAATCGTTTCATACAAGGACAGGCTTTATTAAAAGTTGCAAAAATTACAGCATATAAACGTGTCCCGTACTCATCAGCTAAAATACATGTGAGTTCTCTAGACATCCTAGTGGTTGAGGCTATACTCATGAAGTGATGTAGATAATTAAGTAACATGATCTTCTAAGATTTGACCTGTAGTCCGTCAATGTATGAATAATAACGGCAACTCCTTAAGACAATAAAATGAATAAATTAAATAAATAAATTTTAATGACTTTTTGATAAGATTATACTTAGATTTTCCTAATGTATTTTCTTTTGATTTTAGCCTCTGACCCCTAAACCCCTGACCGTGTTACCTCTTTAGAGTCTCTTTAAATTCATAGCTGATTTCAACAGCAATAAATTAGCTGTTTTACTGGTCAAAGAATAATATTGTCCTCTAGTTCCTAGATGCCTGTAAATTAAAACCAGACTTGCCGTCTACTAATTCTTCTGTATAACTAGAACCCTCTTTTTTTCTTTTTCTTTTTTTCCTTCTTTCCCTATTTCTTTCTCTTTTCTCTTTTTTCTTTTTCTTCTTCTTATTCTCTTTTTCCTTTTCTCTTCTCTTTTAGTCCCCCCCCTTTTTGCTCCCTCCTCCTTTATTTTCTCTCTTTTCTTCTCTTCCCTTTCCCTTTTTCTGTTCTTTGCCTCTCTAGAAAGCCCTTCAGCCTTTAAAAGTTAAATAGCTACAGCCTCTTGTAAATAGCAGTAATGTGATTAATGTGGCAAATACCTAATCATATAACAAGAATTGATACCTACCTCATTGTGTTCAACCATTGATAAATTTATCGCCTGTGAATATGAAATTCCTCTTCATTTCTCTGGAAATTTACATCTACACCATTGGAAATTGTGCATCTATACAAAGGATTAATTCACCCTCTCTGCAATGCTAATAAGCAGGAATTGAGACCCACCTCGTTGTGATTAACAATGGATAAATTTGTCGTCTGTGAGTATGTAATCCCTCCTCATATCTCTGGAAATTCATATGTGCACTATGGATTAGGTCACCTTCTCTGTGATGCTATTAAAACTTTTTTAAAATTCTGTGATAAGACTGTACATCATCTTTAAAGAACTTTAATGAACTTTGGAAATCTGTTTATGTTACTTATTATCTACATCACTTCATGAGTATAGCCTCAACCACTAGGATGTCTAGAGAACTCACATGTATTTTAGCTGATGAGTACGGGACACGTTTATATGCTGTAATTTTTGCAACTTTTAATAAAGCCTGTCCTTGTATGAAACGATTGTACTAAAAACCTATCCATTCTTGTTGCTTCTTTCTCGCTTATAATCACCCCACATTACTGTATTGTTAAAACAGTATAGTTTTTTTTGGTGCATCTAAGTTAGGTACCATATTCAAGTATATAAAATTAATTAAGGGTAGAAATTGATATTTATCAATTAAGACCAGTGGTCTAGCATATTAAAAAAGAATCCGAAGATTAAAATAGGCTGAACTCCATGCACGCGATATTTCGGTATCGTGTTTGCATCTAGTCCAGCAAATTGCATTTATAACGGACCATGCTGATGATGGCTGCAGTTTTCCTTGCGGAAAATAACAGCTGAAACTAATTAGTACATGGGTAATTATTTTATTTCGTATATTTTTCACTTGATTATTGCTATGGTTTTGTGCTGAGTTTGATCTGAGAACATAATCTTTTGTGGTGAATGGCGATTTGACGTCTATATCTAGCATGTTGACTGTCCACTTTTCGTGTTCAGTCCTTAATTGGTATATATATATATATATATATATAGCGTGGAAGCGTTTGTAAGCCGTTTAAGAATTGTGTCAGTCTCTTTCTGTCTGTTTGTCTCTGTATATATACATATAAGGTACATTTCAGAAGTATTGACATTTCTTTAGCTGAGGTAGTTATAACTGCCCTAGATTATGTAATTTTAATATATCATTAATATATTCTTAATAAGCTAGCCTACCAACATTTGTTATTTCGGATTGAAGGACACAACTGTAACAGAACTTTGAACAAACCCCAGTAAACACTGTTTGTCACAGCTAACTAGTTTGCAGAATGCAGCCGGCATATGGAAAGAATTTGTTATCTTGCTGTGCAATAAACTTTTGAACGAATCAGGGCAAAATACTACAGAAAGTTATGAAATGTGTCAGAATGCTTATGGATTAATTTGTATGAAACAAGCAACTATTTTTTTTACTGGTACGAGAGGTCTGGCAAGGTAAGTCCATCGGGACGCTTATGATGATCTCCTTTCTCGACAGCAAGGACATCATCTACCTTCACTGGGTTTTCTCTCTCCAGATAATCTACAAAGAGTACTTTGTGGATGTTTTGAGGGAAGCTAAAAAGAGGTTTCGTCTCAAAAGACCAGAACACCTGCACCAGAACAATGCACCAGTTAAAATGTCAATCCTGGTGACCAACTAATTGACAGTGGTGGGCATAAAAACTATCCTTCACCCTCTTTACACTCCAGTTGCTCTCTGAGTTGAAGAAGATGTAGGAGGCTGTCAAATGTGTTCTGAACACTTTCACTTTGAAAGACTTCCATGGAAACTTTACGAAGTGATTGGAGCGCTACAACAGGTGCATTGAAGTTAAGTGCTACTAATTTGAAATTAATTAAATGTGTCTCTTGAAAATGTCTAAGAACTGGAATGCACCTTATATATATATATATATATATATATATATATATACTCTTTTCTCTTGTTTCAGTCATTTGACTGCGGCCATGCTGGAGCACCGTCTTTAGTCGAGCAAATCGACCCAGGACTTCTTCTTTGGAAGCCTAGTACTTACTCTATCGGTCTTTTTTGCCGAACCGGTAAGTTACGAGGACGTAAACACACCACCATCGGTTGTCAAGCGATGTTGGGGGAACAAACACAGACACAAAAACATACACACACACACACACACACACACACACACACATATATATATATATACATATACATATATACGACGGGCTTCTTTCAGTTTCCGTCTACCAAATACACTCACAAGGCTTTGGTCGGCCCGAGGCTATAGTAGAAGACACTTGCCCAATGTGCCACGCAATGGGGATGAAACCGGAACCATGTGGTTGGTAAGCAAGCTACTTACCACACAGCCACTCCTGCGCATATATATATATATATATATATATATATATATATATATAATATATATATATATATCATATATCATTTATAGCACTCAAGCAAGAATTCCAACCATAGATCTTGGTTTGTGTTCCATTTTGTCACATCTCATGAGAATGGGTGATAATCTCATCTTAGATTTAGATGCATCGAATTCTAATTCCTGTAATGGAAGCATACGCAAACCACGTAATACCCTTCTTAGCGAATGGTAATATCTGCAAACGAAATATGCTAGTGTCTCGTGATATAAGTTATTCTTAATTCAGTATTTCGTGCAAAGTGGTCCTTCGTCAGAGTAGAATGAAAAAGTGAGTTGGCATTTTGAAAATAAGTACCATTTCATTGTGTTATTTAAAACTAAAGATGAATTAGAAATTCATTTGACTTTACATGGGGGAAGTTACAATGATGGCAATAATAAATTTGAAAAACGTAGTAATGTTAGGACTAACAAATATGTGGTTTAGAGAGTTGAAAAAAAATAATAAAACGAAACAAACAAATAAAAAAGGATCTTTTCCCTTTGAACAGCAGATTTAGAAATCATGTTTTTGTAACTAAAACTTTCAAACTTCGGACACTGGTAGAATGTGTCATATAAAACATTTTTTACTCATAGTGTTTTTGAGCAAAGTTTATATTTACGAAGTTATTTCGTTTTAAAGTTGTCGTATTTCGGTAATTTCAACCAATCAATGACGTGTATTTAGCTGAATAATATTACTACTGTTGTTTGTCAACAACAACTATCGGCGGTGTATATTTCGTTTGTCACTTTTATTTATGACATCGTTCGTGTGTTTGTACTGATTTTACCCTTAAGGTTTTAGTGTTAGGGTTTTAGAGTTAGAGTTAGGGTTAGGGTTAAGGTTTTAAAGTTAGGGTTAAGGTTGGGGTTTTAGGATTAGAATTACGGAAAAAAAAATGAAAAATGAAGAAATTGGAGGAGTAGGGGGCAAAAAAGTCTTTTCAAAAATAGTAGCTGGAAAAAACCTAAAAGCAGTAGAAATGCACGAACGATTATGGTGGTACCATGAAGTAAACATGCTTCAGATATACTCGTTTATTCATACAAACATAACTGAGATGAAATATGTCATAAATAACAGTGACAAACGAAATATACACCACCGGAAGTTGTTGTTGACAAACAACAGCAGTACTTTTATTCAGCTGAATACAGTCATTGATTGGTTGAAATTACCGGAATACGACAACTTTAAAACGAAATAACTTCGTAAATATAAACTTTACTAAAAAACGCTAAGAGTAAAAGATGTTTTATTTGACACATTCTACCAGTATACGAAGTTTGAAAGTGTTTAGTTACAAAAAATTATTTTCTGAATCTGCCGGTCAATAGGTAAAGATCCTAAAAAAATAATTCAAATAACAACACTTACATATATCCCATTGATCGGCAAGCGACAATAGCATCGTTCCGTGTCCAAGATTTACCACAAATTCCACCCCATTTATTATCATGGAAGATTTCAACAACGCCATGATGTGTAGCAGCATTGCGAAAGCGAACATTTTCTGAAGCAGAAAAGAAAGATGCACAAGGAAATTTTTTTTACTTGAAGTTTGAAACCAAAAATATATTATAATATATATTATCAAAATATAAAAAAATGCATTGTAAAAAATTAACATATACGCGCAGGCATGGCTGTGGGGTTAAGAAGCTCACTTTGCAGGCACGTGGTTCCGGGTTCAATACCACCGCGTGGCAGCTTCAACATGCATCTTCTACTAATACCTAGTGAGTGACTTTCGTAAACAGACATTGTGTGGAAACCCATTGTATGTCTGCGTGTATACATACATACATACATACATACATACATACATACATACATACATACATATATGTATATATATATGTGTACATGTGTGTGTGTCCCTACCTACTGCTTGGTGTAGATTTGTTGGCTTGTTCCACAAAAGAAGCCGATAGAATAAAAAACAGACTTAAAAATACGAACTGGAGTCGATTCTTTCGACTAACCCTTCAAGGTGGTGCCCCAGCATGGCCACAATCCACTGATCAAAACAAATAAAAAATCACTTATAATAATGATTCTAATTCATTTCCACAGAAAATTCTAAATCATTGAATTAATTGGAGCGTATTCTTTAATAGAAAAACACGATTAAAATAGAGAGAATAAGAACACGTCTCTGTTGCCGCTCGAACTGTTAAAAATAACAACCAGTGCCCCTCATATTACATTTTGTTGACTTGAAAAGTAAGGGATACACTGATAATTTAGTCTGAATTAAGTTTTGCTCATTTATTAATTCACTGTTGACGTGATACACATCTCTTTCCAAAATTTGGTCAAAATCTCGTGAAGTCAGTATTTGTTTCACATTAGTGTTTCGTATTAGATAACTAGCACTCAGTCGGTTACGACGAGGGTTCCAGTTAATCCGAGCAACGGAACAATCTGTTCGTGAAATTCACGTGCAAGTAGCTGATCACTCCACAGACACGTGTTTCCTTAACGTAGTTCTCAGGGAGATTCAGCGTGATAGAAAATGTGACAAGGTTGGCCCTTTGAAATGCAAGTATTACTCATTTTTGCCAGCTGAGTGGACTGGAGCAACAACAAATAAAGTGTCTTACTCAAGTATGCAATACGTCACTTGTAATTGGACTCACGACCTTACGTTCGTGAGCCAAATACACTAATCACAAAGCTATGCGCCTTCATCCCTGTCAGGTAAAATCTCAGCCATCAGGAAACCTTCACTAATCCTTTTTTGACGTTATTATTTCACGTTTGATAAAAATCTTACCTACGAGGTAACTTTTTCACATTAGAGTATCACGTCAATATTTCACGCTTGTGTTTAATGTGTTTCACGTTCGAAAAACATCTCACCTTCTAGGAAACTTACATCAGGTGTTGCTTCGGATTAGTGCTTCACGTTTGGTTTTTCACGTTAGTGCTTCACGTTAGATAAAATATCTCCTATTAGATTTTTTTCAGTTATTAGATTCATATTATACCCTAAATTCAAAACTTAATGGGTTAGGCTTCACTTATTCTTAAGTCTATACATTTGAATTGCAGCCAAGCACCAAGATAGATTCAATCTACTCTGCTATTTCCTACCATTTTTGGTTTTGTACCAAATTCAGAAATTTAATGTTAAATTTGAAACACGAAATGCCTGAAAGTTTAGAAATGCCTCACATTTAATAGAGCTGAATGAATTACAAGCAGTTTTGGTATTTAACCAATACTTGTTTTACCCAACTCTACACGCTAAAATACAATGTCAAAACAGTAGGATAAATCTAAGTACTTTATATTTTCTGTAGTTTTATTATTATAATGCTTTCTAATGTAGCGAACTGGCAGAATCATGCTATACAAGACAAAATGCTTCCAGTTTTACGTTCTGAGTTCAAATGTTACCGAGACCGACTTCACTTTTCATCCATTTCGGGGTTCATAAACTAAGTACCAGTCGAACACTGAAATCGATGTAACCGAATAGCTCTCTCTCCTAACTTTCAGCCATTGTGTCTATAGTAGAAACATCTTAATGTCTTTTTTTCTATAGGACAAGTTCAGTAATATGGAGGGTAGGAACAGGCGATCGTATCAACTCCAGTTTATGTTATTCACTCCGGAGAGAAGAACGGTAAATTCAGTGAGATTTCAAATCAGAATGTAAAGAAGCGTGAATAAATAACCGGAATGCCATTTTACCCGCTACTGTAACGATTCCAACAATACATCGAAAATCTGGCCGCAAGGCAGCTCCTTTTTGGGAGCGTGAATATTCGATAGCTGCACCCCTGGATTTTCATTAAGACTCATTTTATGGTGCTTAGAAGAAATAAAGATTAAACTGATCCCGGTAGAATTCGAACGGGGAACTTTGCAGAGGCGAAACTTCTTACTGTAAAGCTTTCAAGCCACAATCAATTTTGTCCACCTCTCTGCTTATTCCATCACCAGATCTTGAGTTTAAAGGGTCTCGAAAGAATGAAAGACGGAATTAGCCCTAGTGGACTTTGAATGTAGGATTTTCAGAGATAAAATTACATAGCACAAAACCTTTGACCGACAAGGAAATTTGCCTGTCTCTCTACTTATTCTGCCGCCATTCACAATCCTCTTTAAAAGTTACAAGGAAATACCTTCGTGACATCTGATATAGAATTCATAATTGGTGGATGTAGCATTGGTCCATTGTATATTACAATCCGTTAAAACAGATTCGTTTCCATGGCACTTCATTGAATTTATTGCTAATCGCTTCCCAGAACTGCCATAACCAGAATAAGAAGAACACCTGTGAGATAAACATATGTAAAATACTTTAATATCAGAAATTGTTGATTACTAAAGAAGAAAAAAGAAATATTTGAGCTCTTAATATGCAAACATCTTGGCTTAAGGGATATCAGACAACATTCTACCTCTATCATCATTATGAATCCTTGGACATTACTGTTTCGATTCCTAGGGTGGTTATCTGATTTTCTTGGTGTCACCAAGATCACAGCATTCCTCCTTAATAGCAGAGCACTCTGTCGCAAAGGCACTCATTTTGATTTCAGTCGACTGAAGCAACGTTAAATAAAGTATTTTTCTAAAAGAACACAACTCACCGTTCGATTCGGGACTTGAAACCGCAATCTTGTGATTGTGAGTGCAATAATCTAATTACTAGGCCATTCGCCTTCAGTATTCTACCTTTAACAGTTCATTAGTTCCTATCTAAGACACTACAATCCATATTCATTTCACATCCGTCCAAATCTAAACATTAAGATACTAGTTTAAATCAGTCCATTCAAAATTAACTAGAGTTTGCACTCCAGATTCAGCAAGTTTTGGCGTGATGCCAGAAAGGATAGAATTCTAGACTAAATGCTCTGTGATATTTGGTATATATCACCCTTCGTAACTTAAGTGACCCGATAATATACTGCTGTGTATTCATGACACTTTTTGATAACTTAATTAGAGGAGGAAAAGAAACACACACGATCTTTTTGCAATGTCTCGGAAACATAGGAGAAGAAACCACAGTCTTAACTACGTGAAAGATGGGGGATTAAATACTATTTCTTACAAAGGTTATCCTTGTGACCCATAAAAATAAATAATTATACATTTATAAAAGTATATAGAAGTGACAAACCAAATGCTGGCAATTTCAGGTCATCTAAAGGCAATAAAATATTTGTAGTTTGGTTTGATGCTTCGATGAACTTGTGTGCAGTGCACGACCCTACTGCTTATTGATTGTAAAGTACTAAGTGGTATCTCAAATAAAAGCTTTTGGTACAATCAGAGTTGCTGTTGTGCCGACAATTAAAAGTCATTGTTTAGAGTATTACGAGGTTGATTTCGAATTTCTAATGCATTTGTCAATGTTCTGGGCAAATATATCTTCTATCCTTCACAAGTTTCAATCATTAAACTGCGACAATGCCGGTGCACCACCTTCAAGGATTTAGTAGAAGAAATCGAGTAGAGTATTTATATTTTTGTTCAACCGCTCGGTTACGAAGACGTAAACAAATTGAAACCGGTTGTCAAGCGGTGGTGGTGAACAAACACAAGGACACAAATACACAAACGCACACGCACACACACACACACACACACACACACACACACACACACACACACACACACACACACACACATATATACACACATGTATGGCGAGCATTTTAACCACATAGCAATACAGCAATCTTTATATATATAAAACTGAGAATGTGTGTCTGTCTGTCTGTCTGTGTGTTTCCCTAAAACTTGAGAACTACACAACCAATTTCATTCAAATTTTACACATGCCTTACTTAGGTACCGGGGAGTGTCATCGGCAAAAAATTTTAACTTTTTGCATAGGGCGAGCCCACAGCAATATCATATCTTCTCCACTACGATTCCCTAAAACTTGAGAACTACACAACCAATTTCATTCAAATTTTACACATGCCTTACTTAGTGTCTATGTAGTTTCATGGGCAAAAAAAGTGTTCAACTTCTTGCCTAGAGCGAGCCCATAGCAATATCATATCTTCTCCACTATTTCAGTATTACGTGTTAAAAGTGAAACAAATATATTTCTCTATTTTATGTCAGATGCTTTCACTTTAACAATAATAATAATAATAACAATTGAATTATATATAGTAAGTAATAATTAAAATCAAACTAAAGTATAATATAATCGTAACATACAAAGGTAAAAATAGCAATTGGTATAAAATTGCATCAATGATTTGAACTTGAATAAGTGGTTTCACATGAATGGGAATAAATTAAAAATAAAATTAGCGTGCAGAAATGGAATAGTCCAGATGGATAATAAAAAATTAAATTAAAGAAAAGACTATTGTCTATAAAGTATACAATGTAGAGTATTATTATCACTAGCGATATCAAGATATAACTTTGTATTTTGCATTTTATGTGTAGATGTATATATATAGATGTACATGTAATATGTAATATGTACACATATATATACACATATATACATGCACTAGCACTATGACCCGGCAACGACGAGTCTTTAATGCTAGTACTTATTAATGTTCCCAGTCACACAGGAGAAGTAAATAGACCAGATCATCTATAATGGCTACATATAATTATCGAGTTCGGAAGTGGAGAGAGAAGAAATGTTGATATTTCATATTTAGTCTATTTTATCAAGAAATTATTCTATATTCTGTTGTGTCTGGGGAGAGTCATTCTCTTTTAGTGCCTTATTATTTAACACACTCACCGGTAAAATTTCCACTTATTTCTTATTTTTATTTTCTAAAAATAAGAAATAAGTGGAAATTTTACCGGTGAGTGTGTTAAATAATAAAGCACTAAAGGAGAATGACTCTCCCCAGGCACAACAGAATATGCTTCGATACACGAACTCGTATAAAGAATCTTGCAAACCAAATTCAAAAACGAAATATTCTATATTAGAAATAGATATATAATTATGTTGAGCGTTGTTTGAAATTGTCTTTAGATAGCAGCAACATGAGGAAAGATCTTGCTTTTGAATTATAGTATTTTAATTATTACAGAAGATGAATTATTACTTACGTATTTCCTAACATTCTACAGATGACCGAGCACTCATTTCTAGTGGCAGTTCCTTTAATACGTCCCCAAATTCCATCGTATTGGACTTCAACTCCACCACTGGAAGGAAATCTAACTTTTACTGGGACAAAGAAGAGATAAAATGAAATTAATACTTGCAATTAGATCAATGAAATTAAATATATATATATATCTTAGAAAATATATGGTTTACAATAAATGGCCAGAAAAATACCTGAAATATTTCGTTTAAAATTTAGTAAATTTATTTAAATTATGGAAATTTGACGATGATGTTTCATTGTGAGATATTAGTGAAACTATACGCATTAAACTCTCAACAATATATGGCTGTGTGGAAAGAAGATTGATTCCCAACAAAATGGTTCCGGGTTCAACCCTACTGTGTGGCACCTTGGGCAGGTGACTTCTACTATAACCTCGAGCCAACTAAAGTCTTGTGATTGGATTTGGTAGACGGACACTGAAAGAAGCAAGCATGTATGTATGTATGTATGTATGTATGTATGTATGTACGTACGTACGTACGTACGTTTGTGTGTACGTATGTGTGTGTGTTTGTGTTTGTGTATGTGCGCACACGCGTGTTTGTCCTCCCCCATCACCGCTTAACAACCGATTCGGCAAAAGCGGCCGAGAGAATGTGCTAAGCTTTAGAAAATAAGCCCTGGTGTCAATTTGTTTGACGAAAGCCCTTGAAGGCGGAGATCCAGCATAGCCGCAATCGAATTATTGAAACAAGTAAAAGAATATATATATATATATATATATATATATATATATGCGCCTATAATATATATATATATATATATATATATATTAATATATATATATATATATATATATATATATATATATATAATATATATATATATATATAATAATATATATATATATATATTATATATTTATAGGCGCAGGAGTGGCTGTGTGGTAAGTAGCTTGCTTATTTCCGGTTACCCAGAATGCAACACTAGTTGGTCCCGAGTGTTACAGTGAAAAGACGCAAGTTCTGGCTCCGTGAATAGAAAAAAAGAATAAAAAGAAAAATTGTGAATTGTGGCTCGCTATAGCGAGCAAAAATATTGTGTTCGCATCACCATAACGGTGAATTGAGAATTTTTTTGGGAAAATTCTTTGGTGTGGCATTTTTTCGCCAAATAATTTGTAAATTCTAGAGGGCGTATCTCGCTAGAAAAAGCGGAATTTACCTAACTGGAGTACTTTACTTCAAGAATAACCCCGACTATTGGATTACCTGTCGGAGTATTATACAAAGGATTCCCTGTCTGTTCTATTTGTGAGGTTTTCTTCTATTTTCCCCTTCTTCCATTTTTTCTTACTTTCTAAATTTTGGTTCATTCTTTTCATCATTTTAATTTCAGTTTCCTTTCCTTCTCTTTTATTTTGTTTTACTTCTATTTTCATTCGGTTTTAATTTCTTGGCGGACTGTCTTTTGAACTACTTTTGAACTGTTTTTGGACATGGCAGAGAAGGAACTTAAAAAGAAGAACTCTGTCTTGGAGTGGGAAATTAACCCGCCTAAGCAGTGATTAAAAGATATGGAGGAGAAGACGATGATGGTTAGAACTTATTCTAAAGTTCTCGATTCCATCAGCGTCTTCCCAAAACCAGTTAGAGAAAATGAACTGAAAGACTATTTGTCTTCTGTGAAATACATATCCCGTGGTGTCAAACATGCAACTGTATGGTTGTTGTTTGACAACCGAGAAAAGGCTCGCAATTTTGCGAGTCTGCCTTTAGAGGGCAACGACATTCTGTTCCTCCCGCCGTACTGCGGGAGGAAATTAATAAGAGCTTGGGTATGTGGGTCAGCCCCAGGCACCGAGGCGGGTTGGATTGAAGATACCATCCAACGGGGACTGGAGGATAGCGGACCCAGGCTCTTAAATGTAAGGGTATTGCCGGCGGTCAATTGGGAAGCGTCAAAAGCGATTTTGACCCTGTGGACCCCATCGGCCGCAACAGATCTGGTTTTTCCAGATTTTTAAAAATGGCTGACTGCAGGTATCCGGTGATACTTGAGGGACGTCACGCCAAGTGTCACTCGTGCCTGCAGCCAGTCCACATTATAAAGAACTGCCCTCAGGACCATGGTAAGGTCATGGAACAGTCACTGGATGCCACCTCCTCTATCCGATCAAAGGGAGAGGTGGATGTGAGCCTCCTCAACCCAAAAAGGATTAAAAAGGAAGAAAGCGGGCAACAATAGCTGCCCGCTGAAGGACCCTAAGGCTTCAGGAGGTGGGGGAGAGACTCCGGACAAAGCGGAAGAGCTCCTCAGTCCCGAGGTCAGGAAGAAAAGAAAAAAAGAAAGAAGAACGGGTCATCGCAGGCGGGAGATAATGTGGCGTCTGCGTGTCCCGAAGTTGTGCCACCCATGGTGGAAGAAACGAGCCCCATCCTTAAAGATGATGAATTAATTATCTTTTTCTACAAGGGCGGGGAGGTGGAAAAATAGTAGAAGAACATAAAGAGACAGTAGATATACCCTTCACACGGGATCCCGAATGGCTTCCGCAGATAGCTATGGAGGTCATAAGGTTTCCTTTGTGGGAAAGGCTTAAAGGAATTTGGGAGGAGTGTCGCATATGACAGGGTGGCCCTTACACGACTTACATGTCCTACATGAGTGAGGCATGGGAAATGGTGGGATACAGGAACTCAAGCGGCATTGAAGATAATGATGAATATATCGACGGATATATCGATGAGTAGGAGGTGAAATGCCTCGTTAGAGGGTTTGAAACCTCATCTTATTGTATTATTTGTAGTGGTTTATAACCTCAATTGTGTGTTTAAAAAAACATGTTAAGTAAGAGGTTTTGGTGCCTCCTTCTTGTAAGAGGTTTGAAACCTCATTGATTTTTTAAAAAAGAAAATATGTTTTCGAGAAAAATCCAGTCGCCGGGTGTTGGGTTTCGTCTCTCATTTATTCATTTTATATCATTTTCATTCATTAATGTGTTTGTCCAGCCCGCAAAGCTACACAATCGTTGTACTGTCTATATGACAAATTTTATGAAATAAAGTAGCTTGCTTACCAACCACATGGTTCCGGGTTCAGTCTTGGGCAAGTGTCTTCTACTATAGCCTCGGGCCAACCAAAACCTTGTGAGTGGATTTGGTAGACGGAAACTGAAAGAAACCCGTCATATATATGTATATGTATATATATGCTGGTGTGTTTACGTCCTCGTAACTTAGCGATTCGGCAAAAGAGACCGATAGAATAAGTACTAGGCTTACAAAGAATAAGTCCTGGGGTCAATTTACTCGCAGTCAAATGATTGAAAGAAGTAAAAGAGTAAAAGATAGTAAAAAAAAGGATATACATACATATATGTACATACCTACATATATGTATGTATATACTCTTTCGAAAAAATATTCGTTTTCCATGTTTTTGTTTTTTATGTTCTCGTTTTTCATTTTGTTTACGTTTTTGACGTTCTGTATCCATATATACATGTATATATACATATATATGTAGGTATGTACATATATATATGTATATATGCATATATATTTTTTATTTATTTATTTATTTATTTTATAATATGGCCGAACGCCATGCTTCCATTTCCAAGTAGTTTTTCTGTCTGTCTGTCTGTCGGCTGTCTCTCTCTCTCTCTCTCTCTCTCTATATATATATATATATATATATATATATTATATTATATATATATATACATACACAAACACACATATGGGGTTTTTATTAAATAAAAACTAGTTAATAATGGTAGAAAAGCAGTTTTAAAATAGACCTAACTGAAAAAAAATTTTAATAAGTGCTTTTCACGGTTTTCAGTTTTTCAAATACACGTGATGTAAACCACTCTGTCCATTTTAGTTACAGATTATATAATTTATTTCTTTAACCATTTTATTCCATTACTTATCGCAATTTAACCTCATGAAAATTTAAATCTACCTAATGAAATATAGCCAAAAATTCATGTCAATTCCAAATCCTGATACACCATATATGCTAAAACACACTGAGGTATTTTGTAGGTAATTTCGTTCATGGAAGTTCTTTTGTTGCGGATTCATAGTCTTGGGTGAGTGTTAAACTTGATATTGACATCATATGGACAACACATATTTCACACATTGTACAAATGATGTAGCGTTTACAGTGATATTGTAGAAAATAAAGTTTGAAATTTTTCGAAGAAATCACTAACAATGTGACTGAAAAAAAAAGGCGGTTAAATTTCAATGACAGAACTTCTCTGAGTAAGATGATTTGAAAGAATGTTTATGAGTAAGAAACTGGTTGTTAGCGGTAAATGTGAAACTAGCTTTAAAAAATCTGTCCGGGAGTACTACAATCATTATAAAGCTATATTACGTTCGCATTTTCAAAATTGTGAGGCGGTACATAGTGATTCGATGTGTTATAAATAGCAGCCAAAATACCCTCAAATCATCACGACAATTCTACAAAGATTTAAGAGAAAGTAAGGATATGTGTACTGAATACATTATACCTGAAAATATAATAGAATAGAGATACTTAGGAAAGAATTGGTCACAAGCATGCTCAACAATACCGGTAAGCAGATAAACAATATAGGACGAAAATATTTGTATTTTCTTAGTATCTTTAATTATATTTATATAGTTGATATGAAAATATGTTTTCTATAAAAAAAATAGTTCACCGTAGTATTTATATTTTAAGT